>NC_089266.1:46993392-47298867 GCF_963930625.1 Muntiacus reevesi
GGACCCATCTTTCCAGTTTCTGATTTTTTTCCTGTACCAGAATACAAGCCCAAAGCCCTTTTCTCTTTTTAGAGCAGGTCCACTAATGGCCATGAGGATAGTAACACCAGCTATCTAAATTTCTGCCCAGCTCTGGAATGAATCCTACAGGGCATGTCTTCATTGTATATATGAAACAGTTAAATGATTTCCTAGCCTAAACTCTTTGAATAGGCAACTAAATTTTGTACTTGGAAAATGTAGATGTAGAATATAACTGGAAACCTACATTAGTTAAATATTCTTTTGTGGCTTATAGAAGTCAGACTGTTCTATTTTAGACCCCATGTATACCAGTAGTTGTCAATGATTGTTGTCTGTAGGACTGTGAAGATCCCAATCCTCTGATTCGAGCTTTGGCAGTCAGAACCATGGGGTGCATCCGGGTGGACAAGATTACAGAGTATCTTTGTGAGCCCCTCCGCAAGTGCTTAAAGGATGAAGATCCCTATGTCCGGAAGACAGCAGCAGTCTGTGTGGCAAAACTCCATGACATCAATGCCCAGATGGTGGAAGATCAGGGATTTCTGGATTCTCTGCGGGATCTCATAGCAGATTCAAATCCAATGGTAATGTATTTCCATTTTCTTATGAGAGAGCAGTATTTAAAATGGGTCTCTTTAAAAAGCATGTTTAAAATAAATCTTTGGGACATTGAGCCATAGGTTAGCTATGTGAAGCATGACTTTCATGGGACCCAAAGATTGTCTGTCTCATACCCTACTGAGCTAAAAACCAAGTCCTAATATATAAATAGTATATGTATGTCATTTATTTATTTATACTTTTCATTATAGGAATTTTCAAACATCTTCAAAATTAGAGTTACTAAATGAGTAAATAAAAAATGAGCTCAGTTACCATCACCAGGTTCAGTAATTATTAATACATGCTAGTTTATTTTACCTGTTTTCTTCTCCTACCCCCTACTTACCTATGGGTAACTTTAAAATGTCACACATGAATGGGTGTCTGAATTTAATGTGTATTATTAACCTTTAATAATCTTAACCTGTTTTTATACAACAAATTGAGATGATTTGAGGAGATTTTCACAAGGATCTTTGAGAAAACTTTTAGAGAAAATTTAAGGTTACTTAGTAGAATTGTGAGAAACTGTTTCAGGAATGCCTTATGTTTTATTGTATCTTTCTTGAAGATTTTCCTAGAACAGGTGTTAGCATTAGGGTTAAATTGTTGGACCCTGCTGCCCTCTAAATAGGAAATTTTTCTTATTTCCTTTGTTTGACATCTTGTTAAGAAGGTGCCCAGGAGGCAGAATTTAAGGAGGCATTCTGCATTCTCAGGTGCCCACTCTACCTGTGCAGGCTTGAGGGTGGAATACCTCTCTCCCCGCCTTATTCTCAGTCCAGTTGAGTCGCTCAGTCATGTCTGACTCTTTGTAATGCCATGAACTGCAGCACGCCAGGCCTCCCTGTCCATCACCAACTCCCAGAGTTTACTCAGACTCATGTCCATTGATTCGATGATGCCATCCAACTCTCATCCTCTCTCATCCCCTTCTCTTCCTGCCTTCAATCTTTCCCAGTATCAGGGTCTTTTCAGATGAGTCAGTTCTTCGCATCAGGTGGCCACAGTGTTGGAGCTTCAGCGTCAGTCCTTCCAGTGAATATTCTGGACTGATTTCCTTTACGGTGGACTGGTTGGAACTCCTTGACCTTATTTTACAAACATTAAATCATTTGTTTGAGCTCTTCATTCCTGTTATTTTAGTGAAGAACTGAAAAGCTTGGACTAAGATAAACACATATATATCCCCATGCCTACTTTTGTTCTTGAACCCATACTTTTCATTTCAACTGTATGTCCTGTTTTTTTTGCCAGAAGTATTACTGCTGTTTTTAGACTGCTGGTTGTCCCTTTTATCAGTTGGGTCAAATGCTGCTGATAAGAAATGAATGAGTGTAAGAATGTGAAGTAAATTCCCGTGTCTAGTGGTAGAAGGTATAGTAACTCAAACATCTGAGAAGGTCCTAAGGCTAATGATGACCTTCCTAATACCATTAAGAAAAAGAGAGGCTTCTCGGATGGTCCACCGGTTGGGAATCTGCCTAGCAGTGCAGGGGTTCGATGTCTGATCTGAGAAAATCCCGTTTGCCGTGGAGCAACTGAGCCCTTGCGCCACAGCTGAGCCCTCATGCCTAGAGCCCGTGCTCTGCAATCAGAGAAGCCCCCACTGCACTCACAGCAGCTGAAGAAAGCCCTTGTGCACAGCAACAGAAGACCCAGCGCAGCCAGTAAATGAGTAATTTAAAAAAATAAAAGGAAAGTGCATTCTGTGTCAGGTGTAGTGATAGGTGCTTTTACTTAAAGTGTTTTTTTTTTTTAGTAGTTCTGTCTTCTGAATTAGAAGTTATTCTGAATTAGAGGTTTTTCTGTGATAGAGATCAGGTAGTGTATACTTGTCACTCAGTCGTGTCCCGACTCTTTGCGACCCCATGAACTGCAGCACGCCAGGCCTCCCTGTCCATGACCAACTCCCAGGGTCTACCCAAACCCATGTCCATTGAGTCGGTGATGCCATCCAACCATCTCATCCTCTGTCAAACCCTTCTCTTCCTGCCCTCAATCTTTCCCAGCATCAGGATCTTTTCAAATGAGTCAGCTCTTCATATCAGGTGGCCAGAGTATTGGAGTTTCAGCTTCAACATCAGTCCTACCAATGAACGCCCAGGACTGATCTCTTTTAGGATGAACTGGTTGGATCTCCTTCCACCAAGGGACTCTCACTTGGAGAAGCTAAAGAATAATCGCAGCGTCACTCAGCTAGTGGTACTGTGGCCAGAATTCTAACCTGGTTCTGAGCCCCAATACCCATCAGTGGTTACTGCCTCCATGGGTGTGTATAGGCATGATATAATTTAAATACATATATGCACGTACATATTTAGGACTTTGATTTTCCGAAAATGGTTAAAATTTTGAACAAATAAAGGCGTTAATTATCTGACGACTGTTTTAATAAGGAAATCTTCTGAACCCTCTTATTCCCATGATAGGTATGAGTCCAGTTTTACTGCTCTTGAGGGAGAATTTTGTTCCACTTTTTCAGAAGTTGCCCCACATGGTGGCAGCACTGCACCGGCAACTCTCAGAACCACTTGCAGAAGGAATTGATGCTTCCTGGTTCTACCTGAGTAGTTTTCTTACAGCTCACTTTAGAAGGGCATCCTAGATGTGAAAGCACCCGTACCTCTGGAGAAATGACTTTGAAATCAGAGGGTAAAATGTCAGTTAAAATCTGATGACTTTTTGGTGGATGGAGCCTTGCTTGTGGATCTTAGTTCCCTGACCAGGAAGGCAGCTGTGCATCACTGTACCATCACCACGTACTTGGTTCCCTAACCAGGGATTGAACACTGGCCCTTGGCAGTGAGAGCATGGAGTCCAAACCACTAGACCTCCAGGGAATTTCCACTACAATATTAGTTTACAAGGTACTGATCTCTTTGATATCTCTGCAGATTCATATGGTAAAACCTTTTCTGAGGAATTAGAGCTAAACTTATCTTTAGAGGCCAATTTTATTAGTCCATTTTGTTGAAAGTAATGTATTTAGAATGAGGAAGCACTTTGCGGTGAGAGGAAGATAACTCCCATGATTTCTTCACATAGCAGAATTTTGAAAGTCCTGGTCTCTGTAAATTGATATTTGCAAGAAAGATACACTTTTGGGTGACAGTGACTTTTCTCTAGCTTTTTGTCCACACATTAGGATTTTCCCTCCTTACTACAATTTTTCTTTTCTCTCTCAGAGGCATTTGAGATATTCCAATTTCTGTTAATGTTTACACTGGAATCTGCTCCCTGAGACTCCCTGGACAGCCTCACCACATGTGCTTTGCTTTTTGTTTACGAATTCAGATCTCCTGAATCCTTTGGCTCCATGCCTTAGCCCCTTTGATCTTGTCTTGGAAGCCACCTCAGTTCTGTCATCACTCTTGAGAACTGCCCCGGGAATGTCCCTTTTCCATTGCTCTGTTCTCTCAGCCAGAGTACAAACTACTGGATTAGTTACAACAACAACAATACCCCCAGAGTCATGTTTTTCATTTGTTGAGGGTTTTTCTGCACAAGCAGCATGCTATCAGAACTTGGCCCAGTATGGCCTTCAGCAAAGGCTCTAGTTAAACTGCCAGCTCCTTTATTTTTTCCCCTCAGCTTCTTTTAACTTGAACTTATTCTGGAAAGCTCTCATATGAAAAGTAGCACTTTTCCTCTTAGAAAAAGTATGTGTTTTAACCATGTGCTAGCCAGCAGTTAGAAGACGCGTGAGATTGTGACAGCGGTTCCCAACTGGTAGCGGTATTCTCCCCAGGGGTACGCGGCCGTGTCGGGAAACACCTTTGGTTGTCAAAGCTGATGGGAAGATTGCTACTGACCTCTGGTAAGTAGGGTTCAAGGATACGTTAAACATCTTGCAGCGCACAGGGAGTCTTCTGCACCCAAGGGTTATCCATCCCGAAACGTCACTAGTGCTACGGTTGTGAAAATTTGGGTTATGGAAATAGCACACAGCATTTAGGGCCCAGAGTGGTTGCTGTTTGGCGTCCTGGCTTGGCTGCTTACTAGAAGCATGGCCTTGAGACTGTTATTTAAAATGAGCTTCAGTGGCCTCATCTGGAAAAATAAAAATAAAAGCAGGTAATAATGCCTGTTTTACTGGATTATTTTGAACATGAAGGAATAATTTATTTAAAAATTTAAGTAATGCCTAACAGAGTAAATGCTTAATAAACAGTAGCTATTCTTTTGGGGAAATTTTTTAAAATTTATTTTTAATTGGAAGATAATTGCTTTACAATGTTGTGTTGGTTTCTGCCAAACATCAACATCAATCAATCATAGATATACACATGTCTCCTCCCTCTTGAACCTCCTTCCCACCTCCCAGCCAATCCCACCCCTCTTAGGTTGTCACAGAGCACCAAGCTGAGCACTTGTGATACACAGCAGCTTCCTGTTAGCTATCTGTTTTACATATGGTAATGTATATGCTGCTGCTGCTAAGTCGCTTCAGTCGTGTCCGACTCTGCGGCCCCATAGACGGCAGCCCACGAGGCTCCCCCATCCCTGGGATTCTCCAGGCAAGAACACTGGAGTGGGTTGCCATTTCCTTCTCCAATGCAGGAAAGTGAAGATGCTCAGTCGTGTCTGACTCTTAGCGACCCCATGGACTGCAGCCTACCAGGCTGCTCTGTCCATGGGATTTTCCCGGCAAGAGTACTGGAGTGGGTTGCCATTGCCTTCTTTGGGTAATGTATATATTTCAGTGCTATTCTCTCAATTTGTCCCACCCTCTTTCTCCCCTGCTCTGTCCATGAGTCTGATCTCTATGTCTGAGTCTCTATTCCCACCCTGCAAAGGGGTTCGTCAGTACCATTTTTCTAGATTTCATATATATGCATTAATATATGATATTTATTTTTTCTCTTTCTGACTTACTTCCCACTGTATAAGGGTCTAGGTTGATCCACCTCACTAGAACTGACACAAGTTCATTCCTTCTTATGAACAGCAGCTATTCTTGAGCAATAGACCTAACATGACATGCTTTCTAATTATTGTAATTTTTATTTAGGCCTTTAGTGTGTGACTTCCTGGTGGCTCAGAGGTTAAAGCGTCTGCCTGCAATGCAGGAGACCTGGGTTCGATCCCTGGGTTGGGAAGATCCCCTGGAGAAGGAACTGGCAACCCACTCCAGTATTCTTGCCTGGAGAATCCTGTGGACGGAGGAGCCTGGTGGGCTACAGTGCACGGGGTCGCAAAGAGTCAGACATGACTGAGCGATTTCAGTTTCACTTAGTGTGTGGTGGTTTGCTGTCAGTCTGAGATGGTAAATAATGAAAAACTCAAGTCTCTAGATCACTTTGTAAATTTGAGAAGGATTTTTGTCAGAATATATTTGTTGTGCTTGTGGGCTGTGTAAAATTGTTTATTAATAACCTCAGTTTAGTACTTTAATTACATTATTTCTTTTATCCCTAGACATATATTAATAAACAGAGTTGTAAACTTAGAATATTACACAGAAGTGAAATTAGAAATGCATAATGCTGTTCATGCCCCGTGTCCATGAAGGAGTTTCAGAGCTGGTCAAATTTTAGGCATGTGGGAGAGTATTAGTATGTTGGTAGGCAGTGGGTAAGAGTGATGTAGCAGGTAACATGTTCAGTCTGTCTGGATGCCCCTAGTAAGTAATGTTGTATTTGGTTGAGTAAGTGGAATCATTGGCAGCTGCCTAGTTGGAAGCGCACCTGCACACTAATTGATCTTAGTGCTTTTCTGTCTTTATTTACAGAGTAAGGAAACGATTTTTGTTTATCTTTATGGTAAACTTTGTGAAGATCTTCCTATGTGCATTCTCACCTTAGAAATTTTAATCATAATCAGGTTTTATTTTAGAAATTATTTCTAACTTAGGATATTTTTTTTTAATCTCATTTTGGGGAGTAGATTTTTAGACTTAAAGTTTCAAAGACCATACAGAAACTTCTCATATGCTTGTCTTCACACAGGTTTACTCAATAATAAAATATTACTATATAATTATGGTACCTTTGTCAAAACTAAGAAATTAACTTTGGTACATTATTATAAACTGAAGTACAGACTTTATTTCACCTGTTTCAAAACAGATGTCCTTTTGCTATTGCAGCATTCAATTCATCATACCAAATTGCATTCAGCCACTTCCTCTTATAAAGAGTTGACTCACCTTTTTTGGGGCTTACACAGCATGTTTATTTCCTCCCAGCTCTGAAGGCTGGAAGCCCAAGTCCAGGGCGTCAGTAGGCTTGGTTTCTCCCTCTGAGGCCTCTCTTCTTGGCCTGTGGGTGGGCGTCTCCCTTCTCTTCATATGATCCTCCCTCCTCAGCTGTCTATCCAAATTTAGTCTTCTGATAAGGACACCAGTTATATTGGATTAAGGTCCACTGTAATGACCTCATTTTAACTTAATTTCCTCTTTAAAGACCCTATCTCCAAACACAGTCACATGAGGTTTTTGGAGGTTAGGACTTCAAATCTTCAAATGTGAATTTTGGGCAGATACAAATTCAGCCCTTGTAGGAGGATGATAATAGAATTTACTTCACAGACTTGTGAGAATTAATTGAATTAGAACATGTAAAGGGCTTAGAACAGTGATGAAAAATGTTTTGTATTGCTAAAGATGGCATTTGAAATGACATGAAAATGAGACAGCCATTTCACAGATGTCCCAAAGCTCCTGCCTTTCCTGCAAGTGGCTCCTTTGAGTCCTTAGAGTTCTCAGAGACTAGTACCTTTAGAAGCGCTCCCCACTTACTTTGGATAAGAGTTGACTCACTGTTTACCAAGGATTCTCAAAACAGAAAAGTGCTTTGTAACTGTGAAATGATTTTTTTCTTTCCCAGTATTAATAGTGTGGGGGTTGAAACTCAGGCTCTGGAATCATTCAGACTTGGGTTTGTATCCTGGTCTGCCTTTCTTAGCTTGATGGTCTTCCTGAACATCTCAGTAGCCTCATCTATAAAATGGAGATTATAAACAGTGTTTCTATCATAGGACCATTGTAAAAGATAAAGGACAGAGGGCTTGCAAAGCACTTCACTGTGAATCTGATATAGAGTAAGCCCTTAATATAACAAACTTTTCCTTACTTTATAGCAATCGTGGTGCTGGTTTTTAATGATTTTAGAAAGGTTAATATTTCAGTGGCAATTTTATTTAAAAAAAATTTTTTTTTGTATACAATATTTAAAGCCAGACCTTATTTTTGAGGGGTTTTTGAGGGCAGCATATTTACAGATGGAAGCTTAAGTCTATCTACAATATTAATTAACACACCACTGCAGAATTACTCTTAAAAGAATTGTTCAAAGATATAACTAGAGCAGTTTTTGTTGGCAACTTCCAGAAAACTGGATCTGTTGTATATTGTAATTCAGTTGTGTACCAAAAGATCCCAGCTTGTTCATTTCTTAGTGTCCCTTTTAAAATGATCTCAAGGCTCTAATTTGGCAGAGGATTACTTATTCTCAAAAAGAGGAGAAGATAAATGGTGTGATAATAAACTTTTTGTTTTGTTCATGTTGTAGCATTCTTTTGTGTGATTTGTGTGATTTTAGGTCCTGTGGACTAAGTAACTCTCTGCCTTTTAACTCTTAGGAGTGCCTCTTGTATGTATGTAGACATTTATTTGTAGTGTTTTGGCTTTGTGCTTATTTACATTTCATTAGAACACATCTTAAGCCACTCAAGTAATTAATGAGTTTCATTGAGTCTAATTTTTTAATCTTTCTTGTTACTATGTATTCAGACTTTCTTGCTGTAATGGGATGTGTTGACTCTACTAGGTAGATGTATTCATTCAACTTTGTTATTCTGGAGAAGATGGGAAAACAGAACATTAAAATGTCATATAATCAGTGTATTATTAGTTGACAGTCTGGACAGTGTCTTTGGATTAAGCATGAGCTGTAAAATTAACTGGTACCATATAGTCATATCCTTGGAGATGATAATGTCTGAAACCTGTTTAGGATAAATGCCCTGTGCTTTAACATGTTATTTCAGGCAACTCCATAAAGAAGAAAGTGAGGTTTTGAACTGTTGGTGATTTTCAGGAGGATAAAAATATACAAATCACCTGTATGTTTCATTATAATAGATTTGGTTAGCTATTCTACTGCTTTCAATTCAAGTCTTCAAGGGGCAGCAGCCAAAAAGATTGTAAATTGAATATGAGAATTGAAGTGTTTTTTTCAGAGAGTGTGACCTTGAAGGTCATTGCTAGGAATGAAAGTCTTCTTAATAGTAATTTAGTTAACATGAGGAAGTCACTGAACCCAAGTTCTTGGGTTCTGGAACTAGGAAAGTGAGTGAAATTAGGGAAATCATTCAAGGGGACAGGAAATGTGTGAGAGAGTCCTCCTAAAAAACCTTTATCTGTGATACTCCACTCCCAATGAGTATCTAGATTTCCTTCTAGCGTTCTTTTTTTACAGGATAATTTTTATTTTATTCATATCCACTACTCCAGCTTGCTGCTTTTTTAAAAAAAGAAACAGTGAGGTCAAATTTATGCCCTCAGAATTTCTGTGTATACGGTAGGGGTAGCTTATAAATCAGGCTTTATAGCCAGATAGTAAATCTTGCCCTGTTAAGTGCTGCTAGGATGTGATTATCTCTGAAATATATAGAGTAAGAGAATACCTTTTTCTCCTTGTATAAATCTGCCAGGAAGTAATGTTTTGATTATATCATCCTGCCCAACTTTGATTTTTCTTTTGCAGCTCTTGGGACTTCTATAAATACAGGAGTGATTAGTACTCAGACACTAGAATCAGATACAGGCCATGTGTTCGTATTCAAGCATTTTCTCTTTTTGGGCTGTGTTGATTAAGCAAGTCACTGAGTTCCTCTAACTCTATTTATAAATTCATTTTTAAAACCTGTTTCCTTATCTGTAATAGGTAGATTTTGATAGCCGCTACATTAGAGTTGCATGAGGGTAAATGGCATAGTAAGTGTTCAATAAATTTTAGCTATTGCTGTCTTTTGTTTCTTTGTCCAATTCTTTTAGGTATAGTGTAAGTCAAAACACAAGTTGCTTATGTTAAAAAAAATTCAGCAGACTTCAAGGGTCCACTTGGAGCTGTGTAGTTATGGCAGAGAAAGATTTTTTTAGTATTGAGTGTGATTTTATTTATACACATACATATGTGTGCATGCTTTTGCATGTATGTATATATTTGTGTTTAGTGTCTATAAAGGATACATATTACATTAGGTCTACAGGGGTGGAGGTGAGATAGGAGGAGAAATGTTTAGTTGCAGTCTCCCGAAGAACAGAATTGACTGTAATTGGGAGGTAAGATGAACTAAAAACAGTTTGTTGGTTTTTTTTTTTTTTTGATGTTATGGGATGTATTCCTTTGTAGCATAGATGCAAGGACAAGTGAGTTGTCCTATATAATCTAGCTATACTGTCCTGAAGTTAATGTTTGCCTCCTTGAGATTCAGTGTGCTAGCTCATTTTAAGTTTCCGTTAGTGTAAGAAGCATGGCTTCCTGACCAAGAGAACTCTAAGCAACCCTTTATGGATCCACCTCAGTATGTTTCTAAAAATCTAGCAGTCTGAATGTGAAGATTAGGAGATGAAAATGGAAAGAATAGAATAGAAGGGATTTTAGAGGAATAGCGGTACGGTTTTGTTCAGTTCAGTCGCTCAGTCGTGTCTGACTCTTTGTGACCCCATGAACCGCAGCACGCCAGGCCTCCCTGTCCATCATCGACTTCCGGAGTTTACCCAAACTCATGTCCACTGAGTCGGTGATGCCATCCAGCCATCTCATCCTCTGTTGTCCTCTTCTCTCGTCCTCTTCTCCTCCTGCCCTCAGTCTTTTCCCAGCGGCAGAGTTTTGTTATTGGGGTGCATATCTTCTGGTCAGCCATTGGCTCCGTGACCATTTGGCAGTGACTTCTTTGCCCAGTGCAGACTTTTCTGAACATAATCCTGTAATCTGATCTCTGGATCTTTTAATCAGGTTTAGTTTTCCCTGTTTTTTTCTTATTTTAATGGGATAAGTGAAAGTTGCCTATTTTACCACCAGACCATACACTTCATTAGCTGCATTATATACTTGGTTTAATTTCCAATTATGTATGATGATAGTAGAGGAATTATAAATGGTTCATCCTGTTCAGTATCCTTCTGTTCTCTTTCCTCCATTGCTTTTTGTAATTCCCCCAATTCTCCCCTTTTGTTTTACGTTTCCTGTTAACAGACCTTATATTTAAATTTTTTAACAAGAAAAAGAAACTGGCAGAAAGTCAGTGACAGGACATTTGTTTTGGACCAACTGGTCAAGAGTGGGGATGTGTTGACAGCAAGAAAGGAAAATAGGTATTTGGTCTTCCAGTGTGACATTTTGATCCTTTATCCTGTCATCCAATATATCAGGCTTATTATACAGGGAAAATATGTCTTTTCCTTGGATGTAAAGCCCTGAGATGATGGAGATTATTATTTCACTCTTCATGCTTTTTAATTTTCATGAAAGCCTTTGCTTAATGGTGTGGTTGGTAAACAAAAATTGTCAGAAAAGAACCTCATGCATGCTGCCATGTGATAGATAGGTGAACTAGATAATCCTTCATGGTTTGTCTTAATAACAAGAAAATATTATATCCATAACCATACTCCAAGTGAACCATTGGTTTTTTTCATCTTGGAATTTTTTTACCTAATCACTAGATTATAGCTGAAGTGATTTCTGTTTGTGGCATCAGTATCTTTTACATAATAATGGGTACTGTCAGAAGTATATTATTTCATTTAAAAAATCATATTCTCTAGAACTTAATCTTCTAGGTAAAAAGGTGGGATAATCTGCAGACAACTCAAGTGATGTAGATGTTAAAATCAGTAGCTTGGGACTTCACTGGTGGTACAGTGGTTAACTCCTCGCTTCCAATGCAAGGGGCGTGGGTTCAATCCCTGGCTGGGAAACTTAAGATCCCACATGCTGTTACCACCTAACTTTGCTTAAAGCTTTTAGAAAGCACTTACATGTTATCTGTTTTATCCTCAAACTGAAGCTCGTCTCTGAGGTGGATTAAATTATCTCTAGTTTTTAGTTGAGGAAATGGAACTTATACAGAGTGTATGTGCTCTCCCAACATCATGTTACAGTGAACTAGTGTTTTAAGGTCACAGTTTCTTATTCTGACACTTAAAGGGAGTTGGACTATAAAGAAAGCTGAGTGCCAAAGAATTAATGCTTTTGAACTGTGGTGTTGGAGAAGACTCTTGAGAGTCTCTTGGACTGCAAGGAGATCAAACCAATGAATCCTAAAGGAAATCAGTCCAGAATATTCATTGGAAGAACTGATGCTGAAACTGAAACTCCAGTACTTTGGCCACCTGATGCGAAGAACTGACTCCTTGGAAAAGACCCTGATGCTGAGAAAGGTTGAAGGCGGGAGGATCAGGGGATGACAGAGGAAGAGATGGTTGGATGGCATCACCAACTCAATGGACATGAGTTTGAGCAAGCTCTGGGAGTTGGTGATGGACAGGGAAGCCTGGTGTGCTGCAGTCCATGGGGTCACAAAGAGATGGACACTACTCAGAGTCTGAACTGAACTGAATGGATCACCTCCCTATCTGCCATACACCCATAAAATTATTTGGCCTAGATTCTTCTTTCTGTTGCCTAATGTATGTTTCAAAATTAAAATTCACTGCCTTTTTTTTTTTTTTGGCCACGAGGCATGCAGAATCTTAGTTCCCCAACAGGGATTAAACCCATGCCCCTTGCACTGGAAGCGCAGAGTTCTAACCATTGGACTGCCAGGGAAGTCCCTAAACTTGACTGCTTTTATAGCTGTTCATTTGTCTTAGTTTTATTGATGGTTTGAGTACTATTAAAATTAATGTTTTAGTAGTAAACCATCAGTGACTCTCTGTTAATATGTGAATTGTTTTAATTCTGGGTTGCCTGACCACAAGGAAGCTATATAAGCCATCATTAGTGTTATAATACTTATTTTGAAAACAGATTATCTTTTTGTATATGACTAGGTAAAATGTTCAGGAACAGTTATGGATTAAGATCTTTGAAGTGATTCAGAGAAATAGTTGTACTGTTATTGATGAATCAAGGTCATATCTGCTTCTTTTTCCAGGTGGTGGCTAATGCTGTAGCAGCACTGTCTGAAATCAGTGAATCTCACCCCAACAGCAACTTACTCGATCTGAATCCACAGAACATTAATAAACTACTGACAGCCTTGAATGAGTGCACCGAGTGGGGCCAGATTTTCATCCTGGACTGCTTATCTAATTACAATCCTAAAGATGACCGGGAGGCTCAGAGGTCAGTCTGTTTCTCTGGGTAGCATGTAGGAGTCTCGCCTGGTTCAGTAAGTTCTAGTGTGTCTGTATTAGAATAAGGGTCTGTTATGTTAGGAATAAGGAAAACAGTGACTTATGGGGTAGATATTGCTATCCCTGTGGTATTTTCTCTTTGTAATTAGGAACATTTTAGGTAGCAGAATAAGCCATGCAAAAATAGGAGATGTGTATCTGCCATTTCTTTTCTGAGCAATACACTTAAAACAGTCTGCAAAAATCGCCCTTATCACCTTCTCACATCTCCCATACAGCAGTTCTTAGCCACTTGGCAAAGGTTTGTGAGTGTCTTTCATTTTAGTGACCATTCTCATCCTTTAAGATACTTGGTATGTGGCTTGATACTAGTTAGTGAGGTGCCTTATACCTGTAATTTAGTACTAGAGAAAGTGGATGGGAGCTTTCAGTAAGTATGAAGTCTTCCATTAGGTATGGAAATTATATATTTGGAGAAGATTTGAAAGGCACACCTGAATTGTTCTGCTTAGCTCTCTACCACTTTAGTGTTCGAAGTTTTTTTTGGCTTTCAGATACTGACTGCTAAATTTCATGTACACATACATACATTCTGGTGTACAGAATTGGAGTTACATCAATTTTTATTGAGCATTTTGTGCATATAGGCACTGTAATTCTGGCAAAGTAATTCTGAAGAATTGTTGGCTCATTTTAACCATGGTATGTAGTAAGTAACCTTCCTTGCCTGGCTGAAGCTCGAGCTGCTATAATATAAATGTTCTTCACTTGTCTGGGAAATTGTTCCCTCTGGATTTTATCAAAACTCACGCTTATAGTTTCTTTCCATCACTGAAAGTACAAATGTCTCCTGGAAAGAACTTTACATACAGTTTTATTTTCTCTTGGTCATTGACATCTCACACTTACTCACTCAGCAAATGTTTTTTTTGAGCCCATGCTGTGTGCCAGGCATTGTTCTAGTCTCTGAGAGTACAGCACTGGACAGACTAAAATCATAGCTCTTACGGAAAATCTATTCTGAGGCATAGAGCAGAAATATATATAATATGTGTATATAATCCAACATATAATAGTTCAGATGATGATAAGTGCTAACAAGAAAAATAAAGTAAGGCAGAGAGCTAAGAAATATTGGGTGATTAGGTAAGACCTCCCTAAGAAGGTGGCATTTGTATAAAGACCTAAAGAAGGGCAGGAAATCTGCTGAGTAGATATAGGAAGAAGGGGAAAAAACACAGGTTAACTTAATCTCGTATCCTTAACTGAGTCAGCTAGCCAACCATGTTGCCTAAGAGCTATCAAAATTAGGTTAATTTCTGGAGAACCCTCAACAGATAATTAAATATCCTATATTTTATGAGACATTTAAGTATATCGTGACTGAGACGAGGAGAAGGGAATGACGTTGGATAAATATTGCAGTGGTATTTTTTTTTTTTTTTTTTGGTATTGTTAAACAATCAAAAACCCTCTCCGAGAGGAATGGTTATTGTTAACAGCCAAAAACCCTCTTCAAGATTCCCTTATTATCCTGAAGACAACAGGTTGGGTAGTTTTCCCTGTCAGTCCATCTCCTCCTGCATCTTATAATGAAACTTCAGCCACAGTTGGTTGATATCTTTTGTTATGAAATAACTCTCAGAATGCTTAATTTGACTTCCTGTAGGTTGAGGAGAAATGGGCCGTGAGTCAGGGAGCCCCTACATAATATGGGGAGACAGAGAGCTATAAAACAGGAAGGTAAATGGTGTGAGCTTCAAGTGTTTGGGGTATTGGCTATTCTCCCTCCATTTTGAACGTCCCTTATTGCTGGTTTCCTAAAGTCTTGTATCCCTGCTCTGCCTGTAGTTTGTTGGGAATGAGGCGTCTGCAGTGTTGAATCCCAAATTTACCTACGCATGGCGTTTTGACTTTCCTAACTGGTTCTCTGATTTCTTGGTCTTGGGCCATGGGGCCTCTGACAGCATCACCTTACAGGCTGGACTGGGCAGAGAAAAGGTCGTCTGAGACACTAATGTTCGTCTTCCGCCCTCAGCATCTGTGAGCGGGTGACCCCCCGGCTGTCTCACGCCAACTCGGCGGTGGTGCTCTCAGCGGTCAAAGTCCTGATGAAATTCTTAGAGTTGCTGCCCAAGGACTCCGACTACTACAGCATGCTGCTGAAGAAGCTGGCCCCGCCACTCGTCACTCTGCTGTCTGGGGAGCCAGAGGTGCAGTACGTCGCCCTGAGGAACATCAACCTGATTGTCCAGAAAAGGTGGGGAAAAATGAATTGGTGGTTAAAGTGTTTGTAATTTTGAATTAAGCTTAATGATGTCAGTATTAAAAAGGACTGTGGGAAGCTTTGTTTAATATGTAGAAATTAAAATATTGTATGGTAGAGCAACTTGCCCAGGGTCAGGAGGCTGACAGTTGATTTTTAGAGTGTTCCTGTGGTGAATGAACACAGTGACTGCCTGGTGTTGCTTTATAATTTAGTTTCTTTTCTGAAGGACCTGTTAGTATGCTAGCTAGTGTCTGTTTAATATGGTTCAGGCCATGGTTTAGATCAGGTTGTTGTTCTTCCACTGATTCTTCTTGGCAGTATATACATTGCCCCCTTAAAAAGCATAAAAATAGTCTGCTAAACGGATCTGGTTAGAGGGGTGTAGAGGAAGATTCTGAGTTTTCTTTTTCCTCAGTGGGGTGTGTGGATGGAGAGGATAGAAGCACAGGTTGGGTATTAATGCAGACTCAGAAAGATATATCAATATATACCTCACCTTCCTTGCCTTGTATTTCTATACATCACAGGCCTGAAATCTTGAAGCAGGAAATCAAAGTTTTCTTTGTGAAGTACAATGATCCCATCTATGTGAAACTAGAGAAATTGGACATCATGATTCGTTTGGCATCTCAAGCCAACATTGCTCAGGTCAGACTTAAAGTAGATTCAAGTTAAGATCTAGTAACTTCGATCTTAAGAGCTGATCTTCAGAAAAGCCTAGACCTGAAAATTGTTGTTGCAGAATCCTTAATGGTTGTTCACTTCATGGATGTTTAACAGGTTCTGGCTGAACTGAAAGAGTACGCCACAGAGGTGGATGTTGACTTCGTGCGCAAAGCCGTGCGAGCCATTGGGCGGTGTGCCATCAAGGTGGAGGTGAGTGTTCCTTGGTAGCATGGGATTCTGGGTATTCTCTTTCCTTAAAATACATTTTTAAGTTTATCAGAATAATAAAGTACTTTGTTAGAATATTAAAGAATTTTTAATGAAAAGCAGCTATCCCTGATCTCTTTCCTGAGGGAATCATTTTTAACTCTGTTCCTACTTATAGTTACTTTAATTACTTCCGTATCTCTACTTTTATTTATTGATTTGCCATTTGTAGACATTGTCTGTTAACTTTCTGCTATGAGATAAATTAATTCACATACTCCTATTTCTCCCCTTCTGTTCTCCTGTGTAGTTAATATGAGGTTTATATTCCTGTATTATCTTTGTAAGATGATACAAATAACTTTGTAAGTTATTTCTTGTTCTATCAACTAGAGTCTTGCAAAACTTACTATGCATATTATGCCTATAGATAAGTAGAAACTACACAATACAAATGATTGTATTTTCTTTCTTATAGAGACTTGGTTTTTTTTCCTGAAGTTTATAATGGCCTTTTTTTTTCTTTTCAATTTCATTATATCTTCATTGCATTCCTATCTTCTTCCAGCTTTTCAAGCATAATATCAAATTTATAAAACTTTTCCTTTGTTCTAGGCCCTTCTGTCTTCCAGTCCTCTGTCTTTCAAGTGCTTGTTCCAGTCTGTCTGCTTTCTTATTTTCTGCACAACCATTTTTCTATACAGCCTCCCTTCATTGCTCTTTCTTGTTGTCAGTACTTTTTCATAGCATCCTTTTTTTGTGGTTGCAATAGTTTCTTAAGTCTCTGGGGATGTGAATTATAGTTTTGGTTTTATTTCTACAGTTTGAATTATCTCGAATATTTTACAGTGATGGTTGCATGTCTATATATGGTTTTTTTAAGTAAGATGTATAAGGTGGTGCTAGTAGTAAAGAACCAGCCTACCAATGCAAGAGATGTAAGAGACGCAGGTTTGATCCCTGAGTTGGGAAAATCCCCTGGAGGAGGGCATGGCGACCAACTCCAGTAGTCTTGCCTTGAGAATCCCATGGACAGAGGAGCCTGGTGGGCTACAGTCCATAGAGTTGCACAGAGTTAGACATAACTGAAGTGACTTAGCACACACATACCATGTATATAGTAAACGGGTGCCCACTTATATTAAGAACGAAATAACAGGAAAGTTGTCAGGATTTCTGTGCATGTAGGTAGGGCTGTTGACTAGCAAGTTTCTGCTTTAGGACAGGGAGTTAATTGTTACTTGTTAAGTCCTCTGGAAGAGTGTCTCTGTGGTCTTAGGGGGCAGATTTTTTTCTAGCTTGATCGAAATGTTCCAGTAGATGTTAAGGATTGCAACTTAAATTACACTGCTTCATCAGTCCTCCATTTACTTTTCCTCACTCAGAAATTTGTTGAAATTAATGATGACTTCTATTGACAGTGATATTGTAAATTCACAGTTCCATATTTGTTCTTATTACTGGACTGTATGCAGTGCTTTGAGTCAGATTGGATCATATGATTTCACAAGGATAGTTTGAAAATAATTTGTACAGTACGACCAGTGCTTCATAGGATCAGAAGGAAACAGATGCTGTGTCAGAGAAAAGTGTCTCTGAAAGCCAAGTTCCTAATTGGCCTTCCTTATTTTTATTTTTGTCAGTGCTGTTTCATATGGTTACCACTGATAAGTCATTTAGTAGACTAATTGTTATAACAAGAAGTTAATTCATCCTGGTTTCTACTGGTTCTGCTAGTTCAGAGTCTTCAGATATTTAATATACGTGCTTCTGTTGCTCCATTTGAGAAATGGAAAAGTCTGTTTATTGGATCTTGGTGTGTTCCGTCTTTTTTGTTTTTACCACCACACTTCACATACTCAACTTTTGTCTTTTTCTTTTCTCACTGAGCAGTAGCCACCTACTTATGGTACTAATGTAGACAATTTTCAGAACTTTTCTGGTGGCAGAAGAGTCATTTTGTGCTTTTCACTTCCTGAATGTCATTGCCTTATTAACCTCTCTGACAGTGCTCTCTAAAAAGTCTCATTCCAAAGTTAAAAGAGATTTTTTTTTTTTTAATCCCTGGAATTACTGGAAGGTGTTCTTAAAGCCTCTAGATTCTTAGAGGCTGTTAGTACTGTTTACTGTGACTAACAGGAAAGTCATCCATCATTTTCTGAAAGAGATGAGCTTCTGCTGGCTCTTACTTCTTCCTTTGACTCAAGATGCCCTGGTGGGAATAAGAGAGTGTGTGAGGAATGAATTTCCTCTGGAAGCTTAAGATCAGCCTTAAAGAATCCTGCCTTTTTGCTAATGTTCCCTTATCTCAAGTTACTTGGATTTGCTTGAGAACTTTTCCTAGAACTGTTTCAATCATGAAAGTTATTAGTTGGAAAGAGTTGCCTAGTCCAGACACAGTTACTGGGGCAGGAGAGGTCATGACTGCTTGTTTTTAACTGGCCTATCTGGGACAAGGGCAAGAACCAGTGACCCAGTTGTAATAGACTTCCTCTGTAGCTTACAGACTGAGCTGCTGCTTCCTCAGGGCACCTGACCATTTTTAACGTGTAGCTGGTTTCAAGGGTATGACAGATGAGAAAAAAAGAATTTTGGTTCGGTGCTTAGCTAAGAGAACAGGGTCTATTGTAAACTTTGGGTATTGTTAAGGGTTGCAGTGTTTTGTTTTTTTTTTCAATCATCACTTTAGGTACAGATGTCTCTCTGTTGCTTTAAGTAGCCTGAGGTGAAAAAACTAATTTTGTCATATTAAGTTGTTTAGGTTAAAGGTTAAGCATAAGTTGTTGAGTCAGTAAATAGCACTGAAAAATAAATCTCATAGTACTGGTTTTTTTTTTAATGCTTTTTGTCTATACTTTTTTTGTTTAATTGCCTTTTTAATAGATTTTACTCCATACGCCACCCTTCTCCCAGTTTTATTGAGGTATGGTTGACAAATCATAGCTGTATATATTTACAATATGCACTTGTTTCTTTAAGGAGGAAATAAACACTGGCCCTCCTTTTCTTTTACAAATAAAATAATTTTGTTTGAGAGAGATTTATTTATTTGTTTGATTTTGGTTTTGAGAGATTAAGTCATTAAGACGCCACCGTTATGGCAGAAAGCGAAGTACTAAAGAGCGTTTTCAAGAAAATTAGAGATACCAAGGGAACATTTCATGCAAGATAGGTTCAATAAAGGACAAAAATGGTATGGACCCAACAGAAGCAGAAGATATTAAGAAAAGGTGACAAGAATACACGGAAGAACTGTACAAAAAAGATCTTCACGACCGAGATAATCACGATGGTGTGATCACTCACCTAGAGCCAGACATCCTGGAATGTGAAGTCAAGTGGGCCTTAGAAAACATCACTATGAACAAAACTAGTGGAGGTGATGGAATTCCCGTTGAGCTATTTCAAATCCTGAAAGATGATGCTGTGAAAGTGCTGCACTCAATATGCCAGCAAACTTGGAAAACTCAGCAGTGGCCACAGGACTGGAAAAGGTCAGTTTTCATTCCAGTCCCAAAGAAAGGCAGTGCCAGGTAATGTTCAGACTACCGCACAATTGCACTCATCTCACACGCTAGTAAAGTAATACTCAAAATTCTCTAATCCAGGCTTCAGCAATATGTGAACCGTGAACTTCCAGATGTTCAAGCTGGTTTTAGAAAAGGCAGGGGAACCAGAGCTCAAATTGCCAACATCCACTGGATCATCAAAAAAGCAAGAGTTCCAGAAAAACGTCTATTTCTGCTTTATTGACTCTGCCAAAGCCTTTGACTGTGTGGGTCACAATAAACTGTGGAAAATTTTGAAGGAGATGGGAATACCAGACCACCTGACCTGCCTCTTGAGAAACCTGTATGCAGGTCAGGAAGCGACAGTTAGAACTGAACATGGAACAACAGACTGGTTCCAAATAGGAAAAGGAGTACGTCAAGGCTGTATATTGTCACCCTGCTTATTTAACTTATATGCAGAGTACATCATGAAAAACGCTGGGCTGGAAGAAGCACAAGCTGGAATCAAGATTGCCAGGAGAAATATCAATAACCTCAGATATGCAGATGACACCACCCTGATGGCAGAAAGGGAAGAGGAACTAAAGAGCCTCTTGATAAAAGTGAAAGAGGAGAGTGAAAAAGTTGGCTTAAAGCTCAACATTCAGAAAACTAAGATCATGGCATCTGGTACCATCACTTCATGGCAAATAGGTGGGGAAACAGTAGAAACAATGTCAGACTTTATTTTGGGGGGCCAAAATCACCACAGATGGTGATTGCAGCCATGAAATTAAAAGATGCTTACTTCTTGGAAGGAAAGTTATGACCAACCTAGATAGCATATTAAAGAGCACAGACATTACTTTGCCAACAAAGGTCCATCTAGTCAAAGCTGTGATTTTTCTAGTGGTCATGTATGGATGTGAGAGTTGGACAGTGAGGAAAGCTGAGCGCTGAAAAATTGATGCTTTTGAACTGTGATGTTGGCGAAGACTCTTGAGAGTCCCTTAAACTGCAAGGAGATCCAACCGGTCCATCCTAGAGGAGATCAGTCCAGGGTGTTCATTGGAAGGACTGATGCTGAAGCTGAAACTCCAGTACTTTGGCCACCTCATGCGAAGAGTTGACTCATTGGAAAAGACCCTGATGCTGGGAGGGACTGGGGGCAGGAGGAGAAGGGGACGGCAGAGGATCAGATGGCTGGATGGCATCACTGACTAGATGCACGTGTGTTTGAGTAAACTCCGGGAGTTGGTGATGGACAGGGAGGCCTGGCGTGCTGCGATTCATGGGGTCACAAAGAGTGGGACACGATTGAGTGACTAAACTGAACTGAAAGAGCCTCTTGAAAGTGAAAGAGGAGAGTGAAAAAATTGGCTTAAAACTCAACATTCAGAAAACTAAGATCATGGCATCTGGTCCCATTACTTCATGGCAAATAGATGGGGAAGCAATGGAAACAGTGACAGACTTTATTTTCTGGGCTCCAAAATCACTGCAAATGGTGACTGCAGCCATGAAATTAAAAGACGCTTGCTCCTTGGAAGAAAAGCTGTGACCAACTTAGACAGCATATTAGAAAGCAGAGAAATTACTTTGCCAACTAAGGTCCGTCGAGTCACAAGTATGGTTTTTCCAGGAGTCCTGTATGGAAATGAGAAAGTGAGTGAAGTCACTCAGTTGTGTCCGACTCTTTGCGACCCCATGGACTGTAGCCTTCCAGACTCCTCCGTCCATGGGATTTTCCAGGCAAGATACTAGAGTGGGTTGCCATTTCCTTCTCCAGGAGATCTTCCCAACCCAGGGATTGAACCCGGGTCTCCTGCATTGTAGGCAGACGCTTTACCATCTGAGCCACCAGGGATGAGAGTTGGACTATAAAGAAAGCTGAGTGCTAAAGAACTGATGCTTTTGAACTGTGGTGTTGGACTCTTGAGAGTCCCTGGGACTGCAGGGAGATCCAGCCAGTCCATTCTAAAGGACATCAGTCCTGAATATTCATTGGAAGGATTTATGCTGAAGTTGAAGCTCCAATACTTTGGCCACCTGATGCGAAGAACTGACTCCTTGGAAAAGACCCTGATGTTGGGAAAGATTGAGGGCAGGAGGAAAAGGGGATGACAGAAGATGAGATGGTTGGATGGCATCACCTACTCCATGGACATGAGTTTGAGCAAGCTCCAGGAGTTGTTGATGGACAGGGAAGCCTGGCATGCTGCAGTCCATGGGGTCGCAAAGAGTTGGACACGACTGAGCAACTGAACTGATGTGAATTCGCTAAGTTAAGATTAAGGTGTTTCTCGCTTCCTTGTCTTTACTTTTAGCTGCAGTGGGTCTTTGTTGCTGTGTGTAGGCTTTCTCTAGTTGCAGCGAGTAATGGCCACTCTGTATTCACAGTACTTGGGCTTCTCGTTGCAGTGGCTTCTTTTGTTGTGGAGTACAAGCTCTAGGGTGTGTGAATCATTTCTGATTTGTGTAGGTCAGGATAAGGTACTAACTTATGTCTTATATAAACAAAAAGCATGTGTTTACTCCATCAAATCATCAAATAATAGAAGTTAAAAGTAGAACACTGCTTTCTCCTATGCCTATTCTTCCCTCCCAGAGGTGACGTGGACATAATTTTAAGTTCCCCTGAATCTCCAATTTTCTTGAAGAGATCGCTAGCCTTAGCCATTCTTTTGTTTTCCTCTGTTTGCATTGTTCTTTTAAGGCCTACTTCTCTCCCCTCACTATTCCCTGGAGTTCTGCTCTCAGTTGCTTATATCTTTTCCTCTTTCCCTTGCCTTTGGCTTCACTTCTTTCCTCAGCTTGATGCATGGAAGTTCGCACTTCCTTGTGAGTTCTGTCCATTTTCTCTCAATAATATCTTCAATGGCACACCCAGAAATTTTTGGTTCACCTCAAAAGTTATATAAAATTCACCATTATTTTCTGCTTTAATGGAAATGGTTTGGTTAAAGATAAAGAGTATGGGGATCAAACACCAGAACATTTGATCCTTTCCTTACAGCTATGAATGTTGCCTTTTTTTAAAAAATCACATACCAATGTGTATATGTCTGAATTCCTTTGTTTCTGGACTTATTTTTTATTTACAGCGAGTGGATATTTACTTTTTTCCTCTGCCATACTGCCTTTTTTTTTTTTTTTTTGGCTATATCAGATCTTAGTGGTGACATGAAAGCTCAGTAGTTGTGGCACGCAGGCTTAGTTGCCCTTTGGCATGTGCGATCTTAGTTCCCGTACCAGGGATTGAACCTGCATCCCTGCGTTGGAAAGCAGGTTCTTCAACCACTGGACCACCAGGGAAATACCTGCCATACTGCTTTAATGGTAGTTTTAAAAAATTTATCAAAAGCAACATGAGTGAGATGACAATTTGCTTGAAAATTACTATCCTAGATTTAAATATTTTTGAATGTTGATGCATCATGGGAGATAGCCTTTATCTTTATTATAATATTAAAATTAAAATCTTAGTAAATGTTCGCTTTTTATCAAGTCCTATGCTGAGCAGTTTATTTGTACTATTTAACTTGATAATTTAGCCCTTATGTGCTTTATAATTCATCATGACTTATATATTTAAAATTTCCTACTTCTTGGTCTTCGATTCTGTTGTGTTTACCACTTCTAATTTTTTTTCTTTTCTTTCTTTCTTTCACATTTCCCAACTGTTTTGCTCTTGTAATAATAGCACAGGAATTACTAGTTGAAAATGAATTAAAATGTAATTAAAAAATGGAAAAACTACATAGAAGAATACAGAATCATCATATATATGACCTTATATACATAACTTCAAGATGCAGTTTTGTTCTCATTATATTACTTGGAATGTTTTAAATTATAATATCCTTAAAAGATTTTATTACAGATTTTTAGGCATGCACTAAAGGAAAACTGATTTATGAGCTCTCATGTACCCACCATCTGTCTTTAATAAATATCAATACATTGCTGTTTCCAGTTGGTCTACTTCCTCTCCCTTCTCTTTCAAGGAAGTGGGCTACTGTTGTATTTTAATGCATATCTCAGATATGGTCTTACTAGAGTAGTCCAGTGTATATATTTAATAAGTCCTCTAAAAAGTCCTATGGTACTCAACAACTAATTCTTAATCTCATTGAATACTCAGTCCATGTTCAGTTTTCCATAATTGTGTCTAAATACAGTTGCCTTGTTCAAATCAAAATCTTAGAAGAACTACACATTGCATTTGGTTAATATGTCTTTTAAGTCTTTGCTTATTTATTTGGGTGCCATTTATTGAAGGAACTAGATCGATAGGCTTGTAGAATTTTCCAGAGTCTAGATTTGACTGGTTGCATCCCTTCATCCCCTTTAGACAGTTAAATCTAGAGGTTTGGTAATGTTCGTGTTCATTGTTTTTGGTAAGAGTTCCTCTTAGGTCATGCTGTGTACTTCCTGTTGCATCTTATCAGGAGACATAAATGGAATTATCCATCATAGTATATAATATATGGAAAATCAGTCCTTGGATTTTAGGATCTCTTTTCTGCTACCTTTCTTCTTTTAAAAACTATGATTTATTGTTTCAATACAGTAGTTTTGTCACTTGTATTCTTCCATATTCCTTTCATTAATAAAAGACTAATATAGATTAAATTCTGTTTTATAGCTGAACCATAGGCTATGGAAAATTGCAATTTATCTAAGTCCATAAACTTTCAGTTATATAGCCCAAAAGATGGCAAATTTTCCTTAGAGTAATTTGAGTCACAGATAACTTTGAAAATACAGTGAAATTTGTGGACCCTCTTCCTGGAAAATATTCTTGTCTGCACAAATGAAATTTGACAGTTTCATTTCAAGAGGCTTAAAAATGCCCTCTGTCTTGCTCATTCATGAACTGCAGATAAAGACCTCTTACTTTGGTGTATTTTGTCATTCTTACTCTTTCCTCATACCTTGACTTGTGCTTTCTTCTCATTTCTGTCATCCTAGCTATCCAAGATGATTTTGTTCACTTGAACTGACTCTTTTGTAATGAGTAAAATTTGGGGTGTTATCTTGAACTTCTGTGCATCTCCATCAGATTACCCTGTGTCTAATACAGTTATGATCAAATTAAGTGCCTCATCTTTTAATCTAGTTTAGTTGATGTACCTGGATGTTCTCTCCCCTCTCCCCCATTTTTTTTTGTTGAGGTTGTGTTATTGAGTAGATATATCTGACTTCTCATTATGTTCTTCATTGTAGCAATCTGCAGAGCGCTGTGTGAGCACGTTGCTTGATCTCATCCAAACCAAAGTAAATTATGTGGTCCAAGAGGCGATTGTTGTCATCAGGGACATCTTCCGCAAATACCCCAACAAGTATGTCCAAATACTTCTGCCCCTCTTCCTCAGATCATTTAGGAAATGTTTAAGTAAGGCACTTTGAGATTGACTAGGTAAGAATTATTTTGTCATAATTAAATGCTTTATTAAAAATCAAACATGTAAGTTGGTGAGCACAAGGATTAAAATCTGATTTTTATTGTTTCATCACTTTTAGAAGAATTGAAGCTCTGTCTAAATATGCATTGTCGATCGGCGTATTTTTAAAGTTAACCAGGTTCTTTGGTGATGAAGTTATTGTTAAATAGGATATTCATATATTCCAGGTTGTCTGGGCATAATCCATTTTATGCTCCTTATCAAGTGTAATTAATAAATGTGCCCCCTTTCACTCTCAGAAACGTCTCAGTTTGAATAATATGGCCACCCTATTGTAAAATCCAGGAAGGTGACAGCTTCACTATTCACTTTGTATGTTACATAGTACTTTTAGAAAATTACAGAACATGTAACGATAAATTATCGGAGTTTTAGACCCTTTCTCAAGTATGATAGCTGCTTCCATTAAGATATGCAAAATCTACATTTTCACTCCACAGAAAATTTTTATGTTGAGTTCTCTTAGTTTGTGAAACACATACTTTTTCAAATTTGCTTTTGAAGGCAAGCAATTAAAGAATCTGAAAGAGTGAAATAAGCAGGTTCAAGGGGGAGGGGCTATATGTATAATTTAAGACTGATTTGCATTGTTGTATGGCAGAAATCACAACACTGTAATGCAGTTATCCTCCAATTAAAAAAAAAGAGCAGATCATGTAAGCATATCCTAAATGTCATTTTACCTTATAATCATAGAGATAGGTAGTGCTGAGGCTTCTGACTAATCTTTAAAGATCATGTGAAATGAAGTGACTTACAATTAAGTTAGTTTAATGGTGGACTCAAAATTAATAGAAATATTTTAACAAGGTAGTGGTTTATTAAGTGTTTTATATATATATTTTTTAATTCTAGAAATGGTATTTTTGGAAAAAGGATATGCTTTTAACCTCTCTCTCAGGAAAGAGGGGTTGTGTCTCTAAGTTTCTTGAATAAGTATGGATACCTTGTCCATGGTTTCACTTTTAGCCTTCATTGTTAAATACAGTTCTCAGTTCTGCCCTCAGTAACCATAATCCATTTTGTTACATCAGATACGAAAGTATCATTGCCACACTGTGTGAGAACTTAGATTCACTGGATGAGCCAGACGCTCGAGCAGCTATGATTTGGATTGTGGGAGAATATGCTGAAAGAATTGACAATGCTGATGAGTTACTAGAGAGCTTTCTGGAGGGTTTCCATGATGAAAGCACCCAAGTAAGTTCTCTTCTATACCTTATGAAATAGATATTTGGGGGAGGATTTCAGGAAAGGTTAAGGTTAGGCAGTTTTGTGTATCTGAACTTAAATATATGTGTATGTATATAGTATGTATTATATATATAGTGTGTATATGTGTGGTGTGTATCTATGTGTGTATATGTTCATTTTTCTCCCCAAGGGGGTGAGTGAGCTTTTTCAGTTGTGCTGACGTCTGTTGGAACAAGTTTGTTTAGCTTACACTGGTGGTTCTCAAACTTTAATGAGCTGTTAAGCACCTAAGCACTGGTATTTAACCTCTGTTAAAGCTACAGGTTGCTGGAACCCACACTAGAGTTTCTGACTCAGTAGGCCTGAGATGGTTCATTTTTACAAGGTTCAGGGTGGTGATGCTTCTGCTGCTGCTGCTGTTCCAGAACCATGCTTTGACAGCTACTGTCTAGAGCGATAGTTAATTATAATTTTCTGTCACCTAAAGATGATTCCCCATTACTGTTAGCAATGGCTGTGGCTTGGTTACAGCTGGATTTTTTGTCGGGGTGAAGGCTGACATGTGCATTTTGAAAAGAATCTTCCTTCCCACGTTCTATCTGTCTTCTACCAAAATTGAGAGACCTTGAGAGACCTTTGAGTCAAAGGCCCAGAGAAGCAAATAAATTATTAAACCTTTTCCCCCTGGTGTTCATACTGACTGCAAATTGAAGTTCATATATGTATTCTATCATAGTAATTTTAATAGGCCCTGACAGGGAACACATACAAGCCAGTAATTCCATGGTTCAGCAAGCCACTCTTAATTGACTGTGAGCTGGCTTAATTCTATGGTCTTGACTCTTGCCTCAGAATGATAAATGATTCTTCAATTCCCCAGAAGTTGTAGCTTTCGGTGTAAGTAAATAATAAGGAATTTGGTCAGGAACCAATTTTATTGCCATCGGCATGTTAACATATACTTTAAGAAATACAGATGATTTTCTGGGTCAGAAACAAGCAGGCAGTTTTTGATGCCAAAAATGCAATTTGGAGATGGGAGTCTAGTGAGTTTTCAGTTGATGAAAACCTTTGACTGCTATTGTTGATATTGGTGGACTTTTCAACCTTTGTCTCTTAATCAAAATCAGAAAGGCCTCTTAGTAAGTCAGTCATGTTTGGGGAAACACCACTTTGGAATTGATGGTGTGGAATAATGCAAAATGCCTTTCACTTTATCTATTAAATTTGTTTAGGTGCAGCTCACTCTGCTCACTGCCATAGTGAAGCTGTTTCTCAAGAAACCATCAGAAACACAGGAGCTGGTACAGCAGGTCTTGAGTTTGGCAACACAGGTAAGAAATCTGGAAAAAGCATGGAGTTGATTTGTCTTGTTTTAAATTCTTGGAAATTGTAAAACTTCTTTTAAGAAGGTTCATTTGGGGAGGTTTTGAATGTAAAGAGTACAGTCTTTAGATTCTGTTAAAAAATTAGAAACAGTGCTCCTTTTACATATTCTGCTGAATTAGAACTGGTCGTATGGCTTTTAAATGAGTTGACTGACTTTTGTTTTAATGGTAATTCATGAAAATTGAACTTAGAATAGACTCTTTAGTGTGAATGAAGGACATGCCTCTCTGAAAGTGACATGAGTCTCACTGTACCTCCTTCTGAGGGACTTAATTTCAGCTTTCAGATGGAAGTACCCTGTAGAGAGGGTAGATGCTTTGACAAAGATCTAATGTGTGCTGTTCTGCCTTCTAGATGGGTTGCTTTCTCTGAAAGTAATTTTAAAGTGCTAAAGCTACTTCCTTAATTATTTAATATTTTTGGTCTTCGTAGGGAGGGTTCTCATTTCAGGAATGTAGCCCCAAGCCCAGAAATTGAAGTAATTACTTTTTCTGATGTGACTAGTACAATGATAATCAATCCATCATGATCCAGTGATGTTCTTAATTGGATCTGAGAACAGGCTGACTTTAGCAGACTGTTCAGATATTCAATTTACCATTTCCTCTTTCATCTCTTTACAGTTGTATATTTCAAAATTTGAAACTCTTTTATAGTACTTTGCCTAGTTCTGAGGTGTCATCTTTCTTTATATTTTTATTTTTTACTCTTTGTTCTGGTGAGCCTTACTTCATATCAAAAACAAGCACAATTGGGAGGATTAGATATGGTAAATATTGTAATTAGTACAGTGAGGTATATACCTTGTACACTGCTTGAATCCCAGTTCTCAGTTGAGACCACAAATGTGAACCTACAGTAGTTGCCAGTACATTATCTGTTAAGTGATCAAAGCACATAATTTACTGCATATTAAATGCAAAGTTCTTCTTTCCTCTGACAGTATGTAATTTTAGAAATGCCAGGAATCCGTTTTAAGGACAAGAAGTTCCATGGATAGATAAGGCTTTTGAATACTTAATGGAATACTGTAAATCAGACAGCATTACCAAATAAGTTGTTTTTAGAATATACTACATAACTTTGAAAAAGATGCAGCCAAGAAAACAGCTAGAGTCAGAGGCTACTTTCTGACACTTCGTTCAAATACAGATGTTTCACAGTCGGTGAACTCAAACATGAAGAAGGCCTGAAGCTAAAAATTAAGATAATTTTCTTATCTGATTATTGATTCATATAAACATTGAGAATTATCTGCTTGATTATCTTTTAGTGGAGCAGTTGACCAACAGGAATTGAGTTAAAGGATATTGTAAAATTCATTTCGTAGAAAACAGAGGTGTCTTGTCCCACCCCTTGTACCTCAGTTTTCTTCGTCTCTCCAACAGATAATCAGCATGCTGTTTTCCGAAGTCTCTAAGCTTTCACTTGACCCCATTGCAGTTAGTCTGAAGAAGCATTCATTTGATCATGTGGAGCCAAGGGCAGGCCATGGCTCACCATCTGTCCATGAAAAATGGATGGGAGGTTGTCCATCACTGATTAGGCATGTCTTGGTACTAAGGGCAGAAATTGGTCATCTTTTGAATCAAAGCAGTTAGGTTGGACACAGGAAGTCATTTTCCCATTAATGTATAATAGGTCATCTACAGGGGGCCATTTTGAATAGAAGTTGCCACTTCTTAATCATGTAGGGCTTATTACAGACACTGCAGGGTGACTGCCATTAAATTAGTGATGTGTTTGACTTCGTCTTAGGGCCTTGAAGCTCATTTCTGCCTTTTGTTACAGGCTTTGGAGCCTCTCTGCTTTATATAAAAGAAAGAGCTTTATATAAATTAACGAAATCCAAAGATGTCTGGTGTTTATTCTAGATGGTAAAATAGTAAACGTGACATTAACAATGCCTGTGTAATACTTCAGAAAACCTCCTAAACACAGATAAATTCACATTTATACAGTCTCTTAGCTTTCTTGGAAATAACATTTTCTGCAAGAATCATAGGATTTTTATTTATTACAATGTTTACTTGTATTCAAGTTTTAACTCTCCCTTGAGGGCTATATTTCAAAGCATCAGCAGTATTTGGCCCCTTGTGAAAGTTACCACAATAAGTAGAAAAGAAAGAAAGAGAAAAGGTAGAGATGAGAGTGTTGGGTCACTCAGCACCTAGATTTACTCAGAAGGTAGGGGACTGTCTCAGCTCACATTGTGTGACAGATTCATTCCTCAGCCAAATTAAAGATGACTGTGTTTAGCTATGTGTGGGATAGTCAGAATCATCTTAACTGCTGAGACTCCACTTGACGTTCATACCCATTGGAAATAGAGACATCTTTTGCAATTTATTCGTAAGAGCTCTTCAGAGGGTTTTTAACTTTTATGCATCTTCCTTTGCCTGAAGCAGAATAATTTCCATTATCATCAAGACAGTGGTTATTGATATTATCTATATTGAGCATTCTAGATTTCCTAGTTTAGACCCATGACCACCCATTTGTGTCTCTGTTAAGATGGAGTCAGAACAGTTTTCTAAAGACTTTTGGCCTTGGTCTTTTTCAGCCACCTCTGAATAGATAAGGCTAGTCTCACAATCAAGCGAGTATCTTTGGTAGATTCCTTTGTGTTCACAAGTTCTGAACTCTGTCTTCATCTCCATTTTCTCTTAAATCCTCTGTATTTGTATTTTAACAGGCAGCTTGGGAGAGCTGTATTTTAGATTCTTGTCAGAGTTCAGACTCACTCTTATTATTTACCTGAGATAAAGTGTTAGGGAGAATTCCCTGTGTTCTTACAGATGTTGGAATGTACCACTGAATCAAGCCAAATTAGTAGAGAGCTGACGATCTAATAAGGATTTGACCCTTGTTAGAATTGTTTTTCGGAGAAGGCAATAGCACCGCACTCCAGTACTTTTGCCTGAAATCTCCCATGGATGGAGGAGCCTGGTAGGCAGCAGTGCATGGAGTCGTGAAGAGTTGGACATGACTGAGTGACTTCACTTTCACTTTTCACTTTCATGTGTTGGAGAAGGAAATGGCAACCCACTCCAGTGTTCTTGCCTGGAGAATCCCAGGGACAGAGGAGCCTGGTGGGCTGCCGTCTATGGGGTCGCACAGAGTCAGACACGACTGAAGCGACTTAGCAGCATTGGTATCATCATCCTGTAGTAAAGGTTGTACATACTGTCCTGTTTGGGTTTGTTATCAAAGTAGTTATTTACTTAATCATATATTTTCTTCTCGGAGACCATGTAAAAAATTCCTAACCAGTTTTGGGTTCCCTTATGCGTAAGTATGTAGTTAACTGCCCCTCTGAATGACTTATCTGACTTGATTTCTTTTTCATATCAGATGTTTGAAACCTCTGTCCATGGGATTCTCTAAGTAAGAATACTGGAGCAGGTTGTCATTTCCTTCTCCAGGGGATCTTCCTGACCTAGGGATCAAACCTGTGTCTCTTGTGTCTCCTGCATTGGCAGATGGTTTCTTTACCACTGTGCCTCTATCTTCATAGTAGACTTAATCCTGTTCTTTATCTATGCTGAGGATTCAGGAAAGTATGTGTGAAATCTTTGTGCTTCTAATTTTAAGTAAAATGGTGGTATAATTAGAAATACTATTGGTTACAAAAAAAGAACAACCCTTGAATCCATGCCTTTAATAAGATGTCTTTCTCACTTTGGTGGTTTTAAAGGAAATAGTAAAGAATACACAGAAAAGTGTCCAAACTTTAGTAATTACCTTCTTTAGTACATGGAAAGAAGTCTTCACCTTGGTATTTCCATCTGTGAACTAGAGACTACCATCATCAAAATCACCTGTGCTGCCTGTTGAAAATAAGAATTCCTGGGCTCCCCTTCTGACATAATGAATCAGAAACTCTGGTTTAGTCCTGGAATCTGCACTTTAGATGGCTTTCTTGGTGTGTTAAAATGTTGACATATGTTATAGTTTTAGGAATTACTGTTTTAGAGCTTACCTGGTTAAGAATTGTTTTGGAAGCTCTCAAATTTTGGGCAATACATTATTTTCTCAAGATCCTTACGAGGGCCTGTCAGACTAGCAGTACAGTGGATCCCCAGCAAAATTTTCTGAGTTGCCAAACACATAATGGCACACTGTAAAATCATAAAAGGTTCTGTTTTTTTGTCATTAGCCTTGACTGGGCCTGATTTATCGTGACTTCCATGTGAATAGTGAGGCAGTGAAGGCCGGCCGATAGTAGGCCTATCAGATCAGCCCTCAGGATAACTGAGTTTGGACAGTGGAGGTCCTTGTCCACTCTTGACTTCTGGTCATGAAAAACTTGCACTCATTTTCTCATTTCTCATAGGACTAAATTTTTAAGTCCGTGTACCCCCTTTAATCCATTGATTCTATCTCTAAAAATTTATCCTATTGTAGTGTTTCAGATTTGTCGGGGTACTCAAGCTTTTTTCATAGAAGTATGTATTTTGTGAATCTCCACAGGAATTTTTTTTTTTTTTTGCTATTTGGTTAAATATGTAGCTGATATATGAGAAGAATAATTTGAAGTAAAAAAAATTTACTTTGTATTAGTAAGCTGTGTTGTATAGTTTATTTTAATATGTTTAACAACTTACTAGACAAATTAATATTTTCCCAGTTAAGTGATGTGTAGTATTCATTTTCATTGTGTAATAAAAAACATAACTAGTCTACAGATTTTAAATGACACGCTTTGGGGACTGAGTGTACAGATTAAAACTTTTAGTTTAAATATCAATAAAAGCTGGGATGGGGATTGCTTTCCTGATGAGATGCTTGTATTCTACTCTTTAAAAAAAAAATCAACTTATGTTTTATAATATTTAAGTTTTGTTTCCAAATGAAAATCTAAGGAGGTTTCAGTCAACTATTTATAAGCACTTTCTCAGGAGCAAACTTCTGGTTTCAACATGCAGCAAAGCAAATGCATCTAATTTGGATATTACCAGTTTCTTTTTTTTTTTTTAATGGCATTTCAAATACTACAAATAGTTTGATAAAAGTAATGCATGTGTATGTGCAGTTCTTTTAGAATAATGCAACCTGTGAATATGATAAAGATTATCTTGAGATAAAATTTACCATTTTTATGCTGTATTTGCTTGTATCTCAGTTTTCTTTATACTTAAAAAAAATTTTTTTTCTTTATACTTTTTTGTTTTTAACCAACAGTCCATTTTTGAGTGCCAATAAAACAACATATGATTAAGAAAATATATGTAAAGCAGTCTGGGTCACTTCTGGTATTGAGCATTAGTGCCCTAAGTGGCTAAATTATGAACCAGTTCATCTGCTTATGTATAGACTCATGGGAAAACCCTGGCCTACTTTAAAGAAATACTTTTGTATGTGTGTTTTAGATACAGAAATTGAAATGGGACTGATTGTTGCCTTTAATAACATAATACCACTGAAACAATTCATGGGTAGATGAATGTCACCATATAGACAGACTCTTGGAGGTAGATACCAGGATATTTACTGCCACTTTGTAATGACCACAGAACTGAATAGTATAAAGGAGGGAGAAAGAGGCAGCAATCTAAATGTTCATCAGTAGGACACTAGTAAACTGATGCAGTGCTGTGTATATAGTGGGAAAACGACAGCCATGTGTGCCACTATGGAAAGAGGCGTGAGGAGCAGTATAGGATGAAACTGGTTTTGTGTGAAATGAATATATGTGTGTGTGTGAGCTCATAGTGCATTGTTCATGTGGATGGATACTTGGAGAATGGGGAAGGGTTGGGTGATCGGGGGAGACTTATTTTTATATTATTCATTTCTAAATTGTGATGTAGCATTGATAATAAATTTTCCTTAGCCACAATCATGTATAAAGTTATTTTAACCACCACACAAAGAAACGAGGTCACTAAGTTCGTCACCCTTTTTAGAAGCACTTAGTTTTTTATAGGCTCTCTTAAACAGTTTTTTTTTATTATTTAGATAATAGCGCCTCTCATATTTAATAAATAGTTAGTGTTCTTTGAGCTCTTTGAAGTCAGGCCCCATGTGTTGTCTGTATTGCCAGGGCCTAGCCAGTGTCTCCATGGGAGATGCTTGATATTTGAATAAAGAAAGAGGGTATGGGAGAAATATATGTCAGATGTGTTTCATGAATACTTCTGCTAATATTTGTAGCAGTTAAAAACATTTTTATGTCCCAAGGCCATTTGAAGCAATTGATTTTTCTTGGGTTAAACTTTATTTTCTTCTTCCCAACTTCCTTTCTGAATTTGAGTCTTAGAACTAACCTCAATTTATATTTAAATTCTTTGAAACATTAGAGATTTCAGAATTATGAGTATATTAACAACATTGAGTCTAAATATCTTCTAACAGCCAACCCTGCATAAATTGCTACAGCATTACCTTGATATTAAATCAGCTGTTTGAGTTTCTATATGGAAAAGAGTTACATTTAAACCTTCTTGTGTTTGCCTTTTCATTAGGATTCTGATAATCCTGACCTTCGAGACCGGGGTTATATTTATTGGCGCCTTCTCTCAACTGATCCTGTCACAGCTAAAGAAGTAGTCTTGTCTGAAAAGCCACTGATTTCTGAGGAGACAGATCTTATTGAGCCAACTCTATTGGATGAGCTAATCTGCCACATTGGTTCTTTGGCCTCAGTGTACCATAAGCCGCCCAATGCTTTTGTGGAAGGAAGTCATGGAATCCATCGCAAACACTTGCCAATACATCATGGGAGGTAAGCAGGTAAACTTGGTTTGATTGAGAAGTGATTCTTTGTATAGATGGAGTTGGTCGGTCTTAAGCTTTGCCATGCATTTGGCAAACCTATTCTGCTGCCTTGGGGGCTTCATCTGAATTCTAGTGACTACACACATGTAATGGATAAAAGATCTTTTAGAGTTCTCATCTCAGCGTTGTTAAGATTATGCCTTTAGAAAATTGTGGTAAAAACTTTCTGAACAGATAAAGTTTGAAAGTTGCTTAAGACTCTAAAAGATGCAGCTAGAAATTTTCCCATATTTGAAAACTTGGTTAAAAAAAAAACATGCAGGCATACCATAGAGATTGTGGACTTTGGATCCAGAACACCACAATAAAGCAGGTCACAAATTTTTTTGTTGTTATTTCTGAGTGCATACAAAAGTTACATCTGCTCTATAGTGTAGTCTATTAAATGTGCAATAGTATGACGTCTTAAAAAAGTCTTTTGTTGTTCAGTCACTAAGTCGTGTCAGACTCTTTGCGACCCTGTGGACTGCAGCACACTGGGTTTCCCTGTCCTTCACTGACTCCTGGAGTTTGCTCAAACTCATGTCCATTGAGTCAGTGGTGCCATCCAGTCATCTTATCCTCTGTCATTCCCTTCTCTTCCTGCCCTCAGTCTTCCCCACCATCAGGGTCTTTTCCAGTGAGTTGACTTTTTGTGTCAGGTGGCCAAAGTACTGGAACTTCAGCTTCAGCAACAGTCCTTCCAGTGAATATTCAGGATTGGTTTCCTTTAGGATTGACTGGTTTGATCTCCTTGCAGTCCAAGGGACTCTCAAGAGTTTTCACCAGCACCATAGTTCAAAAGCATCAATTCTTCAGCAATCAGCCTGCTTTATGGTCCAACTCGCTCATCCGCGCATGACTACTGGAAAAGCCATAGTTTTGACTATATGGACCTTTGTTGTCAAAGTGATGTCTTTACTTTTTAATACGCTGTCTCGGTTTGTTGTAGCTTTCCTTCCAAGGAGCAAGCATCTTTTAATTTTATGGCTACAGTCACAGTCCACAGTGATTTTGGAGCCCAAGAAGATAAAATCTGCCACTGTTTGCATTTATTTCCCATCTATTTGCCATGAAGTGATGGAACCAGATGCCATGATCTTAGTTTTCTGAATGTTGAGCTTTAAGCCAGCTCTTTCAGTTTCATCAAAAGACTCTTTAGTTCCTTTTCACTTTCTGCCGTTAAAGTGATGTCATCTGCATATCTGAGGTTGTTGATGTTTCTCCTGGCAATCTTGATTCCAGCTTATGCTTCATCCAGCCTGGCATATCACATGATGTTCTCTGCATATAAATGAAATAAGCAGGGTGACAATAAAAAAGCCTTGATGTACTCCTTTCCCAATCTGGAACCAGTGTGTTGTTTCATGTCCATTTCTAACTGTTGCTTCTTGATCCACATACAGGTTTTTCAGGAGGCTGGTAAGGTGGTCTGGTATTCTCATCTCTCTTAAGACTCTTCCACAGTTTAATGTGTTCCACATAGTCAAAGACTTACGTGTAGTCAGTGAAGCAGAAGTAATATTTTTCTAGAATTCCCTTGCTTTCTCTATGATCCAGTGAATATTGGCAATTTGATCTCTGGTTCCTCTGCCTTTTCTAAATTCAGCTTGTTCATCTGGAAGTTCTTGCTTCACATACTGCTAAAGGCTAGCTTGAAGGATTTTGAGCATAACCTTACTAGCATGCAAAATGAGCGCAATTGTGCCATAGTTTGAACGTTCTTTGGCACTGCCCTTCTTTGAGATTGGAATGAAAACTAACCTTTTCCAGTCCTGTGGCCACGGCTGAGTTTTCCAAATTTACTGACATATTGAGTGCAGTTCTTTAATAGCATCATCTTTTAGGATTTTAAATAGGTCAACTGGGTTACCACTGATACATTACAGGACTTTACAGTTTATACCATGTTTTCATTTGGAGCTCCCCTGGTAGTTCAGCTGGTGGTGAAACCACCGGCAGTGCAAGAAACCCTGGTTCTATTCCCGGGTCAGGAAGATCTCCTGGAGAAGGGATAGGCTACCCACTCCAGTATTCTTGGGTTTCCCTGGTGGTTCAGCTAGTAAAGAATCCACCTGCAATGTAAGAGACCTGGGTTCGACCCCTGGGTTGAGAAGATCCCACTATCCACTCCAGTATTCTGGCCTGGAGAAATACATGGACTATATAGTCCATGGGGTAGCAAAGAGTTGGACAGGACTAAGCGACTTTCACTCACTTCATTTGATCTTTCCTAAAATAGAGTGCTTTGTTTTGTTATCATTTTATTGGTGAGGAAGCTTTGTCTCAGAGAGGTGGTCACTTGCCCAAGACAGTGCATGCAACTAGTTATTAGTGGAGCCAAAGCTTGGTCCTGGTCACCTTACTCTAATCGCCCCGTTCTTACCACAACACCCCCAGTGTTACTCTGCTTATTTCACTGGAAGTGTGTGCATGAATTTCTTCCCAGGTTTACTTCTGTAACTGACTGCCAGTTCCTTGGCCTTAGCTATCTATTGAAGTTCCCTATTTGTTTTTCTTCCTTGAAACTTGAACAGAATTGAAAGCAACATATAATTTTCCCTGTTATCCCTCCAGATTCCTCTTATTAGGAGCATAACTAGTCTTTTGCTTCTTTGCTTTTGTTTGTTTTTTTTCTGAGTTTGATTCTTCATTCTTCCTTGTTCAAGCATTGTCGAAACATAACTAGGAAGAGGGGATATATGTAAACATACAGCTGATTCATTTTGCCTCTACAGCAGAAACTAACACAACATTGTAAAGCAACTTTACGCCAATAAAAAAGAATTAAAAAAGCTACCTAGGGTTTTTAGAGAAAGCATTCGTTTATTAATGGGATTTTTACAGAATCTTTTTTGTTTGTTTTTAAAAATTTATCTTATGTCTTAGAAAACATGCAAGATAGATGGTTAAAACATAAACATCACTCAGCTTCAACAGTCATCAGTATTTTGCCAATCTTATGTCATTTATCACCCCCACAATTTTTCTTTTTTAGGGAACTGAAGTATTTTAAATTTCAGACCTCATATCACTTCATTCATAGTACTTTAATTGGTATCTCTAAAAAACAAGCAGTTTTTTAAAGGATCATAATATATCATCAAGCTGAAGTTAGGAATAATTCCTTAATAGTCAAAACTGAACTTCTTTCAGATTTTTTCAATTGCCATTCTCTATTCTGTTTTATTAAAGTTTATCTAAAATTGGTTTTACTTTTTGCATAAATGTTTGGAATACTTCACAGTGAAGCCAACTGAGCTGGAAATTTTCTTTTGAGATTTTTTTTTCTTTTTTTTTCACTTGGTAGGATTTAGGGGAAGTGAAGACGAAGAATATACAACTCTGAAAACAGGTCTAGAACATTACTCTAGCGGGTGTGTGTATAGTGAACTGAAGTTGGGAGAGTGGACATGAAGATGAGCTAAGAGTGATCAATTTAACTGCTACTGCCACCACACTGTAAAAAAAGAGAATAGTGAGTTCTAAGAAATGTTAAAAGAATTAGTCCTTTCTTAAAACTCAGTGTTCCCTTTTTAAACAATTACTCTTAGCTCATCTTCATGTCCATTCTCCCAACTTCAGTCCACTGTACACACAGCTGCTAGAATGATGTTCCTCTAAATGTTATTTTTAGTTTTGTTCAGTGAATAAAAGTGATTCTGCATTGCCTATCATATAAAAATTAACTCTCCAGACCTGTTTTCAGAGTTGTATTTTTCTCATCTTCATTTCCCCTAAATCTTGTAATTACAGTGTCTGCTCCTGCCAATATAATTTTTTCACTGGCCCTAAAAGTCAGGCTATTTATTTCTATGCCTTTGCACAAACTACCCCTTCATTTTTGGAAGGTCTCTCCCTGGTAGTTCCTTATAACTATACTATTAAAAATCTAGCCCTAAAACCATCCTCAGAAGCTTTTGGGAATCAGCCCCTCCTGGTTCTGAGAAGCCCCACCTGCTTCTCGTCTGTAGTCTTGTCATTGTGCCAGACATACAATACTCATTTCTGCTGTTACACAGTGAATGTGCTTTTCACTTGTTTTGTCAATACTGGTTTTAGGGTTGGTTTGTTCAAGTGTAAGTTATTTGAAGACAGGAAATATATTTCTCTCTTTATTTTTTTTAGATATTTCACCAGAGTTCTCATTACAGTGTTCCCTTATAGAGTAGGTGCTGAATTAAAATTGATTGATGAGGTTGTTGTATATATAGTATAATATAAAATTGAAATGATTATATTGTGTAAGAACATATGACATTGACTTGTTGCCTTGTTACCAAGTCCCTGCTAAAACTGAGTTTTCTCTGTTCCCCCTTCCTGTTGTACTTGCAGCACGGATGCGGGTGACAGCCCTGTTGGCACCACCACTGCCACCAACCTGGAGCAGCCTCAGGTTATTCCCTCCCAAGGTGACCTTCTGGGGGATCTTTTAAACCTTGACCTTGGTCCCCCAGTCAATGTGCCACAGGTATCTTCCATGCAGATGGGAGCAGTGGATCTCTTGGGAGGAGGACTAGATAGTCTGGTAAGCATCTTTCTTCTTTCTTTCGGTTCTTTTAAATTCTTTTTGTTTTTAAATTTTGGGAGTTATTTTTAATTCTTGATATGCTGAAGAACGTTAAACCTTTCACCTTTTTGGAACTAGATGACAAACAGAGCAGTGTCCTTTGATAAGGACAGGATTGTGTGGTGTCTCTAGAGAATTAAATGATACTGTTACCATTGGTGTGGGGAGTGTTTGCCTGTGTACAGGGTCATTTGGTTGTCCTGCCTGCCTTTGAATAGAACTTTTGGTGTTTAACCAACCTAGTTGCCTTTCCAGAGCTTATTTTTGCTCCTGCTGCTTAACTCTGGATAGCTGCTGTAATTCCCCTTTTGACCTGAACATCATTTAAATGATCTCATAGGGATCATCCTATTTTGAGGCATTCAAGCTTTTGCCTTTTTTTATTTCAATATTTTATTGGCTTATACCTTATCTAATTCTGAAAGATTCTGAGGCAGACATTTGAGCCATTTGTGGTGTTTTTTTTTTAATGTATCTTTCTTACAGTTGGAAAGTACTTCTTGATTGGTTCTTTTTTCTTCTTCTCCATCCACATCTCCGACTCCACACTGTCATACTTCCAATTTAATTAGCTTCCAGGATTCTAATACTAAAAGGCTCCAAAGTCCAAAGTGTCTGTGAACATGTGCCAGTTAGTTACTGTTGCTGTGCAGGGTACATGAGAAACATAAGGGTGACCTTCCATCTGGGTAGAGAGGCCAGGGAAATAAGAGGGCTTATCACTTGGCTCCCCGCAAATTAGATGTTTATAATTGTGGTGGAACTGGAGAAGCTTTTTTAGCAGGACACTTGCAAATAAGATGTTTGTCAACCTGATGACTATTTATATGCCCAACAAACTGATTTATTTCCCAGCATTAGAAATTGAAAGGCAGTGCCTTAGATACAAAAATATGATGTCCTCAGAGATTACATGAACAAAACAACCTTCCTTTCTGCTTCATACACTGGCATTTTCTCTTCTACTTTATGAACAGTGTTATTATGTTTGGGATTTATACCAGCCAGTACATGTGCATTTACTTTTGGCTGACAGAGAGTCTGAGGAGATAGGGTTACCATCATATCTCTGTGGATGATACATTTTACTAATGGAAATCACTGCTTCCAGGGTCTATATACTGACCAAGCTCTGGACTGTAGCTAATGGTGACACAGATTGAGCATTCCTTTTGTCTTTCTTGGGAATATAAGCATTGCTTTTCATATTCAGATCTCTTTAATGAACAGAGTTGACTGAATGGCTTCCTCATGTGATATCCTGCATTGCTGTGTAGCCTCCTTTCTAAACTCAGGAGACTGACAAATGAATATTGAAATATTCATGCAGACTCCCAGAAATCCCTTCTAAACATTGAAACATTCTGTTGACGTATGAACTGCAAGTTAAATATTAAATCCTCCTCATGTTTATGCCTTAACAGCCCTGCTTATTTCTCTAGAAGTTTACATCATGGTGGACTCGTTGAACCTAAGAAGACAAATTAAATTTGAAGGATGGAGGGGATAAAGAGGCTCTGTATTTCGATGAAGCCCGCTGGCCCAGGATTCTGTCCTCTTGTTTCTTGACCCACTTTAGCATGGAAAGAAAGGGAATATTATTTCCATTTGGCTTGGTATCTTAACTCTTTTTATCTTAGCTCTTGCTGGTCCTTAACACCAGTGAGTTTTTTCCTTGTATTTTATGCAGCCAATCCAGTCATCTGTTAGAATTCTGGAAAGTTTACATCAGAAAGAAAATTGATTAGAATTTTCTTAGATTGTAGTAGACTAAATCACATGTGGGCTTTTTCTTGTTTTGTTTTGCAAAGGATATTCTCTTTGGGGCAGAGAATAAACTTTTTATAATTGGATGTCTAAATATTATATGGGGGTTGCTGTGGAAGCCCAGTAATGTTCCTGTAACTCTAAATTTTAGCTTATTCTGACTTTGAGATTTAAAATGGCATGCTTGGTGTTATAGCCCCAGAAAGTGTTTACATGCAGGTTTCTTCAGCTTATTCTGTGATACAAATATATCCCAGAAATCAGAATGAGGAGGAAAAGCCCTTCTTTTTGCTTTGAATCTGTCTGCAGTTAAATATATATTCACTCAAAGAACCAAGATTACTTTTAAGAGAACATCACAAGGAAGAGACCTAAATCTGGCTGTGTGAAAGAATGAGTTTCTGTGGCAGCAGTAGTTTGTGCCATTTTTAAAAAGCTTTTATTGTTCTTGCGTAAATTATCTAATTTAAAGACGAAAATAGTTCTCAGGGTTTTTACTTAATCTATACAGATAGTGCTGTTTTTGAATGAATGTTACCTTTTAACAGTGCTCCTGAAATTAACGTGTACATACATCAAATGGAGATCTTGAACAAGACAGTTGTTGTTGGTCTGGGGTATGACCTAGGAGTCTCCTTTTCTAACAAACACCAAAGTCTGCAGACAACATTTTGCATCACAAAGACATGGAATATCTGTAATCACTGTGAAGCACTCATTTTGGTGTTGGCATAGCTACTGATAAACCTCCGTGCCTTTCCTCCTGACTTGAGTAGTAAACACAGTCCTGGAAAGATGGCTGCACTCTGCCTCAGGTTGAGGGAGGGCATGAGACTCTGGAAGTTATTTTGTTAAAAGTCTGTCTTTTCTTCTCCAGGAAGAAGAATGTTGCTGGGTGTGGTAGAATTTGACCCAGGTCCCCATTTAAAATGTAGCCTGGATCAGAGTTATTAATATGTGGCTGTCTGGCAAGCAGCGCTCAGGCTGCGTCGTCAGTGTTCATCTCAGAAAGGCTCTCGGCAAGGTTTCTGCTTGCTTTTATCATTGGTTTCTAACAGAACCTTACCATAGAGGTCGGTGGTGTGCTGCTAAGGAAGCGTGGCAGCTACTTAGCTTTTATTCCAAGCTTTGTGTTCTCAACTCTAGCTGCATAATTGGTATTTAAAAAATACATATACTGGCAGTGTTTGTACCTAGCTCTAGAACAATTAAACAGGATTTCTGAGAGATAGGACCCTGTTGTTCAGTCGCTCAGTTGTGTCTGACTCTTTGCGACCCCATGGACTGCAGCACGCCAGGCTTCCCTGTCCTTGACCGTCTCCCGGAACTTGCTCAAACTCATGTCCATTGAGTCAGTGATACCATCCAACAATCTCGTCCTCTGTTGTCCACTTCTCTTCGATATTGGTTGGTTTTTTTTTTTTTTTTTTTAATATCCAGGCTATTTTAATTTTGCAGCCAGGACTGAGAATATTGAGCCAGGTGAATTTCCAGATGAAGTAAGGTAGAGAGTTAAAAAATTGGTCTTTAAGCAAGACAGTGGTTTCCACAGAGTTATATTCTGGTGAGTCTTGGTAGCTCCTATAGAACAGTCCTCTCTGAATTTACCTTTGTTCTGTTCCTCCCCACCTCACCCCTTACCCCCAACTCCGGGGCATTTTCTTGCTGTGATTTGCTGTTAGGTGATCCAGCCTATCAGAAATTGGCCAAAGGTTGAATTTGACCAATTTAGATTTAGTTGCTCATTCCCAGGTTTCTTTTACCCTTGCTCATGGTCCATAATTAGAGACTGAAAATTGTCTTGTATTTTAGATTATCTATCCATTTTCTGTTCCTTCGTCTTAAAACTTGAAATTCACTAAAGGATAGTATTATTCTTCCATTTTCATATCTTGGTGAACCTCCCATTAGATTTTATTTGCCCTCTTTCATCATCACACTTATTATTTATTACAACCTATCTGAAGGCTCCAGCCTTCCCCTCCAGTCCATCAATAGTAGTGACTCATATAACAGCTGCTATTCTTAAATCAGAGTGAGGTAGGTATGTAGCTGTGACATAAAAAAAAACACACACGTGCACATCATTCCTCCCAAGTGATTCTTAACATGGTATTTTGTTGTTGTTGTTTGGCTTGTTTTCTTGGGTGTTTTTTGTTTGTTTGTTTTTTCTTTTTTTTTTTAGAGGTAGGTCTTTGAAAACCGTTGAGTTTCCCTGGTAGCTCAACTGGTATGGAATCCACCTGGAATGCAGGAGACCTGGGTTCATTCCCTGGGTTGGGAAGATTCCCCTGGAGAAGGGAAAGGCTACCCATTCCAGTATTCTGGTCTGGAGAATTCCATGAACTGTATAGTCCGTGGGGTTGCATAGAGTCGGACACAGCTGAGCGACTTTCACTTCACTTTACCTTTGAAAATCATTGATGTAGATAGAGCTTCAGATTTTTTGAAATGTTTCTGTATCACTGGACTTAAATAAAAATGGATTTCTGATATACTCTTCTCTTTCCTCCTTAGGTTTTTCTTGTCCTTTAGCATATTCTCTTTTGCTTAAAACATAGTTTCCTTCTGTTGGTATAAACTTAACTGTCTGCTTGATGTGGAATGAATTTCAGTTAATGAAACTTACGAGGTTGATCTGTTCTGTGTGTAGAGCAGTGTAGTATACTATTTCAATGTTATTGGGGGTTTGGCTTCTTTGTTTGAGAAGCTGTGTGGGTGTCTTTTGATGCCCCAGCTACTGAATGTGAGAAACTGCTCATCCTGGGTAGTGTGGCTTTTCTGACAGTGCAGACCCTTTTGGTTTGGTGTAGTATGGGAGGTGACCCGGCACCCATGTGTGTAAACCTAGCATACACGTTACACAGATACAGCATGTGCTGGTGAGTGTGATATCTCTAGCACTGAGGTGATAATTGAATCTTGATTATTTGTTTCCATTATTTTCAGACTGTCAGCAGAGACCTTGGCTAAATTATGGCCTTCTTTTCATCCAAGATGCTGTGTGTTACTCTGTTTAGAAAAATGGTGCTATTGTATATCAAGAATGGAAAAGAAACATCATCCAGAGTGCCCTTTCTCTAATGCTGACAGAGGGTTTCCTGCCAGAGAAATGTGCTCGCAATGTGCCCAGCTAGAACAGAGTAGGAGAGAGGAGAAACTGCCTTTTCCAGACTCCAGTGTATGTTTTTCCAGAACATCCTGTTTCTTACAGGTTGTTACCTTTCAGATACTTTAACTCATGCACAATTATAATAATGATTTTGAGGTTTCTTTAGCCCATGGGAAATCCATGCTACATCTTCATCTCTCTTCCTCTGGAAAAGATTTGCTGTGATTTCAGAACTTAAGTTTTAGAGTTGGAAGTGTTGTGGAGAGAGCTTTGTAAATTGTAACCTAGTTTTGCCTGGTAAATTCTTTTTTTTCTTTTTCCTGGTAAATTCTTAAGTGGCTTTTTGTAACCACTGTCTCTCTTATCAGTGCATAGATTTCGTGAAGGCTGGCCTCCGGCAGTTTGGGGAATAATTACCAAACACCGAGTGCTGATCTCTAGAGTGCTAGAACTTTTATATAATTTCTAATCCTCAAAATAAGTGTGCAGGGTCATTGGCATTGGGTCTCATTTGACAGATAACTGAAGGGACACACAGCTAACAAGTCTCAGTCAGGATTTTGAACCCAGGACTTTTTCAGAACTTTAAAGTTTATACACACCTTCAGTGTCCTGTGGTTCCTGCAGTTTGTTACTGTCATCGTCCATAATAGAGTCCAGTCTCACTTCACTTTGATCCTTCTCAAACTGGAGTTCCCAATCTGGAGTACACAGCAGAGCAGAGGGTGATCTAAAGCTGCGGATGAACCTGGCTCCTCGTCTTGTAGTGTTAAGTTTTCCTCTGCGGCAGGCAGCATAAACACAGCATAGTAAGGCTTAGAATGTAAAGTTGTGCGAATGTTTTAAGATAAAACACAAGACTTGCTTGCCCTTGGCCTTTCGGTGATATCCTCCTAGGTGCCCTCTATGTGACTTTGAGCTAGTTTACCACTAGGGGGCACTTGAAAGTTTGAGAAAGACAATAAAAATATTCATTAATGCGAAGAAGGATTAGCTAAGTTTATACATCTGTCTCCCAGCAAAAGGACTAAGATTGCTTAATCTTACCCTCTTTCAAGTAGAGCCACAAAATCCTGTGTTCCCAGCTATTTGGTGGTGAGCTGTGATATAAAGCAAGTACTTTGAAGGCAATAAAATGATGCATGGGGCATTCTTGTGATGAAAACTCACAGTCAAAACCGCTCAGGCAATACATTCAGATTCTAGAAAAAGCTTTGGCTTTGGTTGGGAATAGAAGGGATGGGGTCATTTTTTTCCCTTAATTGGTTCTATTCATATGTTTTGGCAGTGTTGATGGAGATAACGGTGCTCTCAGCAGCTAGTGAAACAATTTTGTCAGCCCTCTATCTGTTTTGTGATCATTTTCACCAGGGAAGTGATTCATCTCAAAATTATCTTCCCGAGGAATAGTAGTGCTGCTTACATGGCTAGTGAAACACTCAGTCACTCAGTGAGTATTTGAGTGCTTGTTCTGTGTCGGGCTCTATTCTGTGCATTGGGAATGTAGTTGTGAACAGGTACATAGTCAGGTAGTAATTACTGCACAGGGAGATGAGGCCAGATGCAGAGCTGCTCCTGTGGACTTTTACTACGTTGAACGTGGCCGTTCTAGGAACTTCTTGTCACATCTGTCCCCTGTCCCGTCTCAGAAAATAATCTATTATGTCACCCTCTTTCTCTGTTGATACAAGACTTTTTTTTCCCTTCAAGCTAAGGAGTCTTCTGATGATTTTGTATAGTCTCAACTCCTTTATGCTGTTCTACATCGTCTGTTCTGTTCTCATCATGAGTTTGTCTAATAGCTTTGGCACAGTTCCAGATTCTTTTCACTGGTTCAATTAGTTATATTTTATGGTGCTTTTCTAAATAGCTTTGTGAAAAATCAAATTAAAATTTGCAGCCTAACAGTTGCATACTTTACCTCGGAAATAGTATGTGCCTACTAAAATCTGAAACTAATAGGAAAAACACAGATTGCCATTTTTTATGCCAATAAGATTTTGGTATAAGTTTTGTTTGTGATGGGAATCATTATGTACTATTTTTACATCATTTTATTTTGATTCCTGCCTAGCAGAGCTATCGGTAAACTGTATGCCCTGAAACATTTCTTAGACTCTCTTCAATTAAATCAGTTCTGGAAAGTGTCAAATAAGAGGTAATAATTCCAGAAAGGAGCAAAGAAATGTGTGAGCTTAAGATCTCTACCTCTTATTAAGAGAATGTCTTCAGATTCTCAGAAAGCTCCATAGTTTCAGAAGCAGACAGCATACTTTAGACTGGTCAGATGGACCTTGTCAAGGGGACTAACCCAGATCAGTCTTTGTGAACATTTATGGGGTTTTCTGTTTTGTTTTATTTTCAGTCTACCTGGTGGCCACGTCAAGACTTCTCCTTTTCTTAGAGTCTGACAGACTTGTTGCCTTACAGAACCTCAGTCTTGAGTTCTTTTTTTGTACTTCTGCTATTAAAGCATGTTGCCAGTGGATGAAGGAATTTCCTTTTGGTATGCGAACTCAGCTCTCAAACTTTTGACTCAACCAGGTTCTGGAGCAGAACTCTTGTATCCATGCTGATATCTCTTTAGCCCATAATTTAAAATAAGTCACCATGAAATCACTGCTTTGCATCCAATTACTGAATGAACAGAGAAGCAATACATTATTATGTAGTTCAACATAAACTGAGCTGTTGCAGCACTAATTCAGACATGCTGAAGCACCCCACTCTTTGGCAGTAGCCAGTATTAGTGTTACTGTTAATGTGCCATTTAATGTGATTTAGATTAGAGCCTGGGGAAGCTTTACCACTAGCAGAAATTTTAGACATGGGTATCAACTACAGACCTTTAGGGAAATTCTGTTTAATTTGCAGCATTTAAAATATTCTTTTCTTGAAATTGGTACCTCTCCTTTCTTCATCTTCCTATATACTGATTTAGTTGGTCTATAAAAAAGTGTTCGTTGCTCACATGTTTGATTCTGTGAGACCCTGTGGACTGTAGCTCACCAGGCTCCCCTGTCCATGGAATCCTCCAGGCAGGAACACTGGAGCGGGTAGTTACTCCCTTCTCCGGGGGATATTTCCAAACCAGGGATAAAACTGGGCCTCCTTCACTGCAGGCAAATTATTTACTGCCTGAACCACCAGGGAAGCAAGTTGACATTACTTCCTTCATGGAGAAAATAGCAGCCTCATTGAGGCAATCCTGGGAATAATGGGAAATAGCTCCAAAAGACCACTTAAAACATGTACAGCATTTGAGATTAAAGTTGTACCTTACTTTTCACTCACCTCCCCTAGCTCACTGGATAACAGATGTCACTGAATTTTTACAAGTGCAGTTTGATTGATTTTGTACCTGACCTGATTAGAAAGTATTACCAAACAGATGAATCTTGTCTGACTCAGGGTAATACCAGCAACGGAACTGAAACATTAGTGGGCTGGTTCAGGCTAACATGACAACTGCTTTGCTTTGTTTACTTTGGCTTTCTAGCCTCCCTGCCCCACCCCTACCTACCCCCCAATTAATATCTGCCTCAACCTGCTTGTCACTGTAGATAGGAGAGGCCCTCATTGGGGAATTGGCTCCTCTCCTTGATGACAGCTCCCTATTACTCTTGTCTGCCACTCTTCTGTCACCTGTGTCATATTTTCAGAGGATGATGACAGCCTCTCTCAGAAACTTTTCAGTCAGGAAGGCTGCCAAACAAAGTCTGAATAAGCTGTAGTTTTGCCAGTTAGAAAGCATATTGAAATTGTCCTTCACTCGTGCTCTGTGGACATAGCCCAGTTAGGTGAACCTTTTTATTTCTGGCCATGTGTCTCTAATACCCCTTGCATTCTGTCTCTGTAAGACCAGAGATCTGAGTTGCAGCTCAGGTGTATCTGATCAGCTGAACATAAATGGAGGAGTGTCAGAATTGCTTTTCAGTTTCTCTTATATGGTTTTGAATAAAATTGACAAGCAGCATGGTCGGTGAGGGGGGGTGGGGAGGGGCGTACCTTTAGATCCTGTCCAGCTAAGATAATACTCATATAATGCTCAAATATAATAAGAATGAAATCTAGGAAAATAAGGGCTATAAATGGGCTTTTTTTCCTTTGGAAATAACACCACTGAGTGCCTTTTCTCAGTACCTTTTATTGAATTTAGCATCTTTGATAATATTGCTGTTTCTCTTCCAGTGTGTTTTTTCTTTCTTGCCATCAAGTCCCAACTAGGTCCATAAAGAATTCCATCTCCTTCAAACTTGAGTTGTGAGATAGCCCAGAAGGGAAGATAATGGCTGTGGGGAGAATGTGTAAGCCCATCAGAAAGTCATAAAACCAGATCAAAACCAGCACTGGGACAAATGAGACATTCTGCATCATTGCCTTCCTTAGAAAGGGCTTTTCTTTCTGCTCAAGTTCTAGCTTCCTTTTCAATTTAGGAGATAGCTCCAAAGTAATTTCTAAACTGATAACTCTTGTCTGACTCCAGATAATAGTTAATTCTCTAAGGCAGTGGTTTTCAACCTTGTCTGTACATTGGAATCAGTAGGGCAACTTTTTAAAATTCTGATGCCCAGGCTACACCTCAGAACAATTAAATCACTATGACTAGAACTGAGACTTGGGCATTAGTGGTTTTAAAAGTCCCCTTCCCCTGATGTGCCACAATCCATGGGATCACAAAGAATCAGACATGACTTAGCAACTGAACAACTCCCCACACTGTACATACAAAGGTGGTTGATTCCACTTTGTCTTTAAGGTTGAAAGCCATCATTATTAGAACGAAATTGAGATCGTTATTAATACTCTTAGAAAGTTTGACTCTTAATCTAAGAAGCCTCCAGATTTCATAAGGAGAAATTGAAAACTAAAGACCTCCATAAGCAGCTTGCTTTTGCATATTTGTTTTCTGTGGCTTCTTTCTTTTTTTTACACCTATGTACCCTGTGCTCAAATCTAATTAGACTGCTCATTCTTCTTGATCATGCTTTTATTCCTACTTTTTAACCTTTGTTCATTCTGAGAAATAAATAACCTCTCCCATTTTTGTTTTCTGTAATTTCACAAGCATCTTTTCATTATCCTTCAGCCAAAAGGAGGCTCTTCTCTCTAGAACTTTGCTTTTTTTGTGTTAGCATGTTCTGTATGGTTTTGCATTCGTGTTTTATTTTTCTGCTAGTTTGCAAAGCCTGGATCAGGTTCGTCTATGTATTCCCCTCATCACCTGGCATCTTTACATTCCCCATTGTACCTTTCCTCCAACAAACGTTATGTAAGTGTGTGTTTGAATGAAAGGACTCTCATGCTCCGGATGTGTGCTGTTCTGGAAACAGGGAGAAGGCAGATTGTGTATCATGTCCTTTCTGTTTACTGTTATGTTTCCAGTTACTCAGAGTCTTGGTTGTGGTGCCCTTTGCATCTGTCTGATCCTGTGATTTCTCCTCCCAGGTCCAACCATGATATAGTCTTCAGAAACCAGATTTTGGAAGTGTTGACTCTGAGGTTTGGAGTGCTCTGTAGCTTAGTGCAGAGCAAGCTTATTTGTGCCAGTTAGGCAGCACCTGCCTGGGTGGGTGTTTTTTGTTTTTCCTGCCATGCTGGAAACAGAATGTTGTCATAAGTCCCATTATTTTTCAATATATATATTATTTTTGAGATTTGACAACTCAGTTTTATGTATCTCTTCACTGAGAAGATAATAAATCCTCTCTCTCAAATCCTGAAGATAGTACAGTTTTTTTTAAACACATCCGTAGCATCGAGCTCTCCAAGTTTCTATCACCAAATGACAATAAAGGAAACTGTTTTGTAAAGCAGACAAGGCATTTGGTAATTCAGAGATGAATTTTAGATACACAGTGCGAACTAGGGAAGCAGCAGTGTGAAATTGTAACACAAAAAAAGTGGCGTTTGCCTTTTCAACAGCACCATTAGTTGCATGTATGTGTGTTTTATGTTTCTTCATGGTAGCTGTTTTCAGCTTCAGTTCTTTTAAATACTTTTGTCCTGAAATTCAGGGTGAATTATATCAGAGCCCTGGGGGTGGGGGAGGCAGAGCTAAGACCATGTGGAATTATTTTCCTGTCACCAAGCTAATTACGTTAATCTAATTCTGTAGTAGCTAACATCCTTTTAAATAATCTACTTCAGAGAAATCACAGCACTTCTCCTTAATTGTACTGGCTGTGAGAGAGAGTTGAAAAATGGCAAGCCTTCCCACTTCCTCCCCAGGTAGGATATCTTCCTAACCCAGCTGTTGCTTTCTTAGCAAAGTTCTAAACTGAAAATCCCTCTTGTTCCAGCTGTAATTTTTGGAGCTTGAAATCTCAGTTCACTACTGGTTTGGCCCCTACTTTCTCAGTGAGGCAGCAAGTTTTGTAGTTCATAGCACATTTTCATTTTTATTTTCTTTTTCCCCCTTCCAATTTCCTTTTAAAAAATAAGATGTATCCGAAACATTACTACCTGGAGATAGAGCTTCTTGGAATATGTAAATTCTTTAAATGCTGTTTGGGTTTGTGTCTGTGTACCCCAGTGGAAAGATTGGATCTGAAACATCCCTGAGGTGTCCCAGCTCCATCTTCTTTCCAGGTTTTCTGAAAACTCCCACCCATCATCATGTCCCCTACTTAGTTCCCCTAGGATGTATTTCTTTGCAATCTAGAATTTCTTTAGCCTTTGGGAGTCAAGTTGAATAGCATGTGTTCCCCGCAAACTTGGTAGAGCAATTTGCACATTCTGTATGGGCATCTAGTACTTAGCTAAATGAACTCTACCTTTCTCTCCTCTCTCTCCTTTCTCTCTTTCAGCTTGGCAGTGACCTTGGCGGGGGCATTGGAGGAAGTCCGGCAGTAAGTGCCCTCGGTTTTTCTCACCATGGGATGCGCTGCCCCCTGTTTGATGCCTTTGCTATGCGCACCTTCTCAGACCAGCCACCGCTGCTGTCTAGCCCTGCACACCAGAACCTCTGTAGCAGTGATAAGAAGAGTAGACCGTAGTGTAGGGTTACTTAGAATCTTTGGGGCCATACACCACATGTGCCGTAGGGGTGTCTTTAGGGATTGGCGCTCTGGTGTCTACAGAGTTCTTTGTCTTCCTGATGGTAAAGAGCCAAAGGAAATGGAACCTCCCATCTTGACGAGAGAATACCCTTATTCTCTTCTGTCATCTAGAAAGAGCTTGAGAGTCAGCTGGACTCCAAGTGAGACTCCCCTCGTAAAAGAATTGGGGAGTGTGAGTATCTGTCTCCCCCAGGAGAGTTTCCTGGGGGTACTGTAAGGCCTTTTGCACAGAATCATGGAAGCTAAAATTGGAAACAAATAGAAAAAACCTTGGGTTACTGTGTTCCTGATCCTGCTGATTACTCTCTCTTGATAGAACTTCTAAAGAGTGTGTGTATCTTTTCAATGATGAAAAAATAACCATGATGATTTAAAGGACAAAGAATATATGAATTAGACTCCTAAGAATATTGTAATTATGGTGTGTTCTTACTGATTTACCAGCAACTATTAAAATAGATAGCAGCATTTTAAGGACTGTTAATCTGTTCTTCCTGATCTCCCTGCTCCCCTTCCCTTTGATTCCCTGCAGGTGGGACAGTCCTTCATCCCGTCATCAGTGCCTGCAACCTTTGCTCCCTCCCCTACTCCTGCTGTGGTCAGCAGTGGTCTGAATGACCTGTTTGAACTCTCCACGGGGATAGGCATGGCACCTGGTGGATATGTGGCTCCTAAGGCTGTAAGTAACACAACACTTTCTTCGTGGACAGGACCTGAATTATTTAACGTTTAACATTTGCATTACTCCCACTAATAATAAGTCCAAGGTTGGGGCCCTTATTCTAGAGAATTTACAAGGAAGATGAATGGTGGCCTCAATCCTAGCAATATGAAGTGCCATAGCACCCTTATTAACCATTTTTATAATTAGACTTACAATTGGAAATATTAAGTGTTTAGGTTTTGTTCTCTAGTTTAGAAATATTGCCTTGCTTGTCAGCACTGAAATCAATCTAGTGATCAATCTAGTGATTTGAACTGTATATCAGTTCACAGCAGAGGGGAAAAGACGTAACATTTTACTTCACTTTCCTTCTGCTCTCCTTTTCCGTTGGTATTGCATGTGGATTCTAGAGTGCCATTGCTCAGACTTGGTTTTCAGGCATCGTAGCGCACCCTTTTAGAGTTCTGATTTAGGTTAGTGTCGTTAATTTCTTTCTAGTCTCAGCCTTGCTTGATATCATGCTCAAAAGGAAATTCAGAAGAAGAAGGGGAAACTCCTGTAAATGAAGCTTATTTTAGCACCTTAATTGCCTAACAAAGTGAAATCTTAATTTCATCTTTATTTACTCAAAAACAGCAGTGAGATGAAGCCTGTCTGATTTCATTGGGCTTTATGCTGTGTTTTAGGTCTGGCTGCCTGCAGTAAAGGCCAAAGGCCTGGAGATTTCAGGCACATTTACTCACCGCCAAGGGCACATCTATATGGAAATGAACTTCACCAACAAAGCTCTGCAGCACATGACGGACTTTGCAATTCAGTTTAACAAGAATAGGTAAGAAATCTGAGTTCCCCAGCTCAATCCTGAGACGGCCGCGTACTTTATGTCTAACAAGTGAGTGTTCCGTTCAGCAGTGGGTAGAAACTCTTGTGTTGGCGGATGCCCAGTGTAGACTGAGCGAAGGCTCTTGTATATCTCTTCAGTGGTCAGCTTTAACTCTGGAGGCCCTAGGGAATTCTGCTGAGGAGGTTGTCCATATGGAATAAGGAAACCAGGACTGACTTACTGCCATAAAGGATTCTAGAACTTGTATGTCTTTATTAACACAGTTTACCAAAAAAACACTTTTAGTTGAAACCCATTTATACAGTTAATAATAATAGTTCTGCATCTGAGTGCCAAACATTTCTGAGTACTAAAGCTAGAGTGATGAAACAAATACGTGTCTCAAATGTGTGTCTAGTGTTTGTAGCTTGGACTTCCCTGGTGGCTCAGCTGGTAAATAATCCTCCTGCCATGTGGGAAACCTGGGTTCAATCCCTGGGATGGGAAGATCCCCTGGAGAAGCGAAAGGCTACCCACTCCAGTATTCTGGCCTGGAGAATTCTGTGGACTGTATAAACTTTTGTTTGACTGTCCAAGTCCAGTGATTTTCTAGGATATTCCCAGTGTTGACCAATGTTACTTTTTCCTGGAATAAGGTGTGCCCTTTCAGTGTGTGTCTAGAGCCCACATTTTGATGAGAAAAATGAATGAACTTTGGCTGCTGTAAAAAATATGGAAGACAGTCTGCCTGTTAACTGAATAATCATATACAGGCAGACAGTTTGCTTTTAGCAGTGAATTCTCTGCCATAATAGGGAAGAGAGTTATGACAGATGAGAGCTTTTTCTACTTTCCACCTTCTTGTCTCCTTTTCCTCTCATTTTTGTCAGTTGTCATTTCTATATTTTATTCTTTCACTTTTATCCTCATCTTTGTTTCGTCTTGAGTTTGTGCTTGCTGCCAGTCCTTTTACTTACATTTCCATGGTCATTTCTTGTATGTCTTCTAGTAGGTTCCTCAACAAGGCCTCGACAATCCTTGAATTCTTACATGCTCAAAATCATGACTTATATGCTTGAAAATTCTTGACTCAAGCTCTTCGTTTTACTTCAGAGTTGTTTCTCATTTAATATTCCTGAGGAGAAGTTCTTTGCCAGCATGGTTTTTCCCTGTATCTATAAGTAATTTGATCATTCTGTTTGGCTGTCCAAAGTTTTGAAGTCCAGTAATTTTTCTCGGATACTCCCTGTGTTGACCAGTGTTAGTCAGTGTTTCCTGGAATGAGGTGTGCCCTTTCAGTGTGTGCCTTGAAGTCCTGTATCTCTGGGAGGTTTTCAGGGTTTATGTGTTTAACCTTTTGTACTGTTCCATTGTTTAGATTTTCTTCTTTGGAGAATTATGTATTTATTGACTTTGTCTGTTATATGTACTATTTTTCTCTCTAATATTTTCTTATCTATAAATATTGGAATATGTATCTCATGACTTTTTTTTAATCCATTAACCACAGCACCATTATTAAACTCAGAAATTCTTTAATATTATTAAATTATTTAATATCATTAATATTATTAAGTTCTTTAACATCATTAGCAGATTATTGCAATTCCCTAGTGTTGTACAACTTGTTTTATCTGAACAGGATCCCATTGGTCCCCATATATACCAATTAATTGATAAGTGTCTTAAGTCTCTTTTAACCTATAGACTTTTCCTCCTCTCTCTTCCTTGAAATTTATTTGTAGAAGAAATTAGATCTTTTATCTGTAGAATTTCCCACAGTCTCGATTTTGCTGATTATATCTGTAAATTGGTCTATACGCTTAATTAGATTTAGACTTGGTCCTCTGACTGGAGTGCTTCAAGAGTAGTGGTGATCTTTTTCTTCATTTCTGTTTTATTTTATTTGCTTTTTCTTATTTTATTCTCTGTGTCTCTTAACTGTTTTTACTATGTTGTCTCTTCTCTTGTTTTTTGTAGCTCTGTCTCTGCCAGTATAATCATACCTTCTCTATAATGTTTTGTAAATGAAATTACATAGTATAGAGTCTTTTGCATTAGATTTCTTTCACTTAGCATAAGGCTTAGAGGTGTTTCAGCAGTCTGTTTATTGTTGAGTATTATCCCAGTAATGCTTGTAGCACAATTTGTTAACAGTTTCACCAGTTGGTAGAAGTGGGGGTTGTTTCCAGTTTTTTCTTTCATGGCTAAAGCGCCTATGAATATTCATGTATAAGTCTTTGTGTAGAACTGTGTTTTCATTTTTTCTGGGTAAATACCTATCAGTGGTATTGCTGGGTCATATGATAAGTATGGATGTTCCCGCTGTTCCATGTTCTCACCAATGCTAGCCATTCTTGTAGATGTATAGTAATATCTCTCTACTAACTGAGCATTTTTTTCATAATCTTGTTGACTAATCTTATATCTTTGATGAAGTATCTGCTCAGATACTGAGCATTTTTTTCATAATCTTGTTGACTAATCTTATATCTTTGATGAAGTATCTGCTCAGATCATTCCTTTTTCTTTTTTAAAAAAATTGTTTGTCCTGTTATCAAGTAGTAAAGTTTTTTATATTTTCTGGCTATAAGTACTTTTCAGATATGCCTTGCAAATATTTTCTCCCAGTCTGTAGCTTACTTTTACTTTCTTAGTGTTTTTCAAGGAACAGATTTTTTATTTAAACACAGTTTATTTTACAATTTTTTCCTTTATAAGTCTTTTGCTTTTTGTTTTCTGTTTATCAAATCTTTGCCTGACCCACAGTTATTAATACAATTTTAAAAAATGTAATAGATATGGCAATCAATAAAGCTCTTATGTTTACCTTTATAATTCATTTTGAGATAATTTTGGTGAGATAATATGGTGTAATGTGCAATATCCAATTGTGTCCGACTCTTCACGGCCCCATGGATTGTAGCCCACCAGGCTTCTCTGTCTGTGGAATTTTCCAGGCAAGAGTGCTGGAGTAGGTTGCCATGCACTCCTCCAAGGGATCTTCCCGACCCAGAAATCCTCATCTCTTGAATTGGCAGGTGGATTTTTTACCATTAGCGCCACCTGGGAAGCCTAGGATGGTGTAAAGTAAGAGTCAAAGTCAAATCTTTTTCTGTAGTAAATCTTGAAGTCATATAGTGTAAACCCTCCAACTATGTTCTTTTTCAGAAATTGTTTTGTGCAAGCCTAGGTCTTTTTTCTGCTTGGATTTTGATGGAAAGTATAGGGAATATATAGATCAGTTTAGGGAAGAACTGACAACAAACAATACTGAGTCTTCTAATCCATCAGCATAGCATATCTCCATTTATGTAGGACATCTTTAACTTCCCTCTACAGTATTTTATAATTTTTCATGTACAGATCTTATGCATCTTTTGTTGCATTTAAGTGTTTCATAGTTTTGATGTTACAGTAAGTAGCATGTTTTAACTTTCGGTTGCTAGTATATAGAAATACATTTGATTTTTGTATATTGAACTTGTATCTTGCAACTTTGATAAACTTACTTACTAGTTCTGGTAGCCTTTTTTTAAGATTCCCTATGGTGTTTCACATAGATGAATCATGAGAACAAGATCAAAAGGGCAGAATGGTTTTTGACCCATAGATGTTAATACCAAAATGATTTGATGTGTCTACTCAAAATCATTTATTACATTTGGGACTCTAAAGTATAGTTTATCTAGGAAAAGGAAAATGTTTCTCCTGCTGTTCTGTGACTCTTGAAATTGATACTGCCTAAAAAACTCTAGTTATTTTATATTATAGTCTCATCTTTCTTCCTGAAGCTAATTAGAGCATAAATTCAATGTAAATTTGTATCATTAAGTTGTTCATTTGTTTTACCTGTGGCCCAACTTTTCCCTTTCAGTCTTCCTTCATACATTTTTGTTTTTATGTGACTTCAAACTCAGACTTTTCCTAGCTCTTTACTATTCTTATATTATTATCATGCAGGCTTCTGTGAGATGTCTAACTGTGGTGGATACTCACTGCTTGCCTTAGGCTAAGAAAGTGGCCAGATTTGAGTCTACAGCCTGTCTTTTGTCCTTTGGGGTGTTGTTTTGAATATTTAAGCCAGTCAATTCTGCTTTACTTAGAGTGGCTTTTTCCCAATGATTGTATCCTATGTAAGTAAATGAACAAAAAAGAAAGTGAGTTACCATAAATCATCCTCTGGGCTGATTGGGCAGGTTATCAGGCTAGTGAAATAGTAGTAGTGTACTTTGCAGGGCAGGTATTCTCCCAAGGATTATCTAAAGACAGATGTATAAAAAAAGATGTTTATCAAACCTGCCCCTCTAGTGGCATGATAAGCATAAGAAAACTTTAGCATCAGGCCATTACCTAACCAGTTCTCTGCTGCTGAATGTTTCTCCTTCCTCTAATCTGTTTCATGGAAAACAGAGGTTATGTGGTAACCAGTGTTACAGCAAATTAGAATTGGGCACCTCAGCTCCTGCTGTTCCTTCCATTTAATTTTGTTAAAAATTATGTTTCCTTGTAAAAAGCCATTGAAGCCTAAAGATGGGTCTAAATCCTGCCTCCTAATTAACCTCTAGGATTTCTTCACCTTCTCTCCTAGCTTTGGTGTCATTCCCAGCACTCCTCTGGCCATCCATACACCGCTAATGCCAAACCAGAGCATCGATGTCTCCCTGCCCCTCAACACCTTGGGCCCCGTCATGAAGATGGAGCCTCTGAACAACCTGCAGGTTAGACATTTACTTAACTCTGGGTGTACAGGTTGATATCTTGCCAGTTTTATTTTATTTATATGTAAAGCAAGTCCTCTCATATCAGATTTAGTCATGGAATAGATTTTGAAATAACTCTGAGGAGAAGACTTATTTTTTCGTTAAAACATGCACACAGAAAAGTCATACATTGACAGAGAAAGTTATTTATTTTTTTTAACTCAACAAACAAAAACTTTTCAAGGTGTTATTTACAAACTTTTTTCTTAATACTGTCATAAAAGGGAATTTGCCCGTTGTAAGAATAGATTTCAGGAAAGCTATGTGGCGGACATCTTTGAACACACTGCTGTAAATAGTTGGGTTATCTGTATGATATGCATGTGGTTAAGTGTAACATCACCTTAGAGGAGCTCAGAACTTTATCATGTCTACAAGAGCCTTTCCATCTTGAAAATACTGAATTTTTAGAATGCTTAAGTCCTAGCTTAGAGTTTCATTTCATTTGCATCACTTTGAATTTCTCTTTGAAATAAGCCTTCTGGGGTTTAAGCAACATGAAGACAGAGTAGTAAGCATGTAAATTGAAGCCACAGCAACCTGAAGAGATAAAATACAGATAGAAGCCCGGAAGTTGAGGGTTTTAATGCTCACAAGGACAGAAGAGACCACCTTGGGCTGACCTGAGATGGGGAACTGTAACTGAGCTTTGCATAAAGCTGACCCCTGGAAGGGCAAATCCCTCAGTGAAAGGGGAGCTAGAAACAGATATCCATAGAGGCAAGTGATGGGAGAAAGTTCTCTCTGACCAGGGTTCTGGGTGGCCTCTTGTGGAAAATCCAGGGCCTGAATTTATACTGTGTAGGTACAGAATTCTCCAAACCAGTAAATTAGTGTAAAATTGGACCAGAACTGATAGAGCGTAGGATACCTGGCAGAAGCAAATGCAATAATGGCCCTTTTGCAACAATTTTGAACTTTAAGGCCATCAGGACTCCCATCTGAAAAGAAAATCTCTACTGAAAGGGAGCTCACAATTTAACAAAAAAAGAGAAAGGGAACGATGTACTATGACTGACATAAGACTCAACAAAGAGGATTGGGCATCCCCTTCTACCAAGACCTTGAGAGAACAGTCTGAATGAGACTGTAAAGTATGCTTTAAATGATGAACAAAAAATAGCAACCTTCCACTTTGTGGTCAAGACAGGTAGGATCCCATTGCTCAGCGTCTTGGAAATACCAGTGTGGGATCCTAGTACTCATGGTGAGACATCAACAATAAAATTACTTAGAGTTGAAACTAATGTTCTCCAAAATAGTTTAAATACCAGCACACCAGGCCTGCTTGCCAGTTGACTGATTACCTTGCTGCCTCAGTAGTTGACTGCTTCTTTTTCAGCAAAAGGTTTGATGATACAGAGTGACAATGAGTGAGTCACAATATAACTTGGCTCAGTCTAGGAGAGCAGAACAAGGATTACTGTGCAGAAGGAATTGGCTTTGCTGCTATGATGAGACTAATGTGTTGAGGGGCTTTTCCAACATAGAATCCTAAAGTAAGTAACTAACCCAAATTTACATCTGCTCTCTTTTCATGGAAATCTAACCTCCTGTTGGCTTACAGAGCCTCAAGCCAAATATTTGAGGTCAGTCAGCATGGGTGCGAGAATGCTTTACTTTAGAAGTAAGAAAAGGAATTTGGGTCAGAGAAATCAGGGCAAATTTCCTCCTCTTAAAACCAAAAGGGAACAGTGAATAAATGTCAGTTTACTTCCCTATTTGCATTTCCATTTCACATTCAGTAAAATGAACATTCCAGATGGGAACCCTCACATGAGTTGATCTTTTTGTCTGTCTGGCGCATGGCATGTGGGATCTTGGTTCCCCAACCAAGGACTGAACTGGTGTCTCTTGCATTGGAAGCCCAGAGTCTTAATGACTGGACCACAAGGGAAGCCCCGGGAGCCCTCATGAAAGAGGTGACTCTCAGTCCAGGTCCTTCTCTCGCATTAGGACTAGCAAGTTTTCATTTTCACAAACCTGACAGTAAAAAAACTTCACATTTTTCCATCTAAGCAGAATGTAATAAAGCAGTTCAACTTCTCTAGAGAAAACAAATTTTCCATCTATAGTCAACTACTGATTCTACATGCTTTCCCATGGATTCTTTCCTTTCAAGGATGTCATAATTATGGCTATTTTCTTATTTAACTGGCTTTGCCCAATGGAGAAGATAAGCAAAAACTTGGAAAGAGATGAAGTTTTTCCCCCCTGAGAGCAGTTCTATTTAATGTCTGCTAGTGGAAGGTGAAACTAATGATTAACTGAAGATGTTGGGTTACCTTAGTTTTCAGCTTCTATTCTGCTCTTGTCCCAGTATGAATAAAAAGAGTCAGATCTTAACGCAGATCTTAAGCCTATTGAAACAGGCTTTGACCATAAAGATCCAGATAAAGCCAGGTAAATATTGATTGGCATTTAAACATTATGAATATATATGTTTAAATTCAAGAGCTCATGCAGGAAAAATTAGTACTTTTCTAGTACTGCAGACCATAAAATCAGAAAAGAAAGAGTTTTATAGGAAATGAAATTTGGGAAGCAATGTGAGTTTTAGCTGTTTCAGCTAATTTGGTATCTATATACAGGACAGACAAACCAAACTAACCTCCAGAACTGTAATGTAGCATTTACTACAAAAACTTTTCATTAAAAACATTGTCAAACTATTAACTCCATGGCTGATTCATGTCAATGTATGACAAAACCCACTGCAATGTTGTGAAGTAATTAGCCTCCAACTAATAAAAATAAAGGAAAAAAATAAAATAAATAATAAAAACATTGTCAAACTACTTATTGACGTATGGTCTTTTTGAACCACTATTGGAAAAAAGACACTGTTCTCTCTTAAAATGTAAAATAGATTATACCTTAGAGCATTAAATACCTAGTAGAAATTTGAACCTAGAAAATCTGCTGTACTAATAATGTTGGTTATCAAAAGCCTTTGTGAATCCAACTTATAAATATTACACAAAGCAAAGTTTAGCTTGCCCGCCCGGGAGCTTCTCTTGAGTTTAACATATTATATTCCTTTAAAAAAAGAGAATTTATTTTCTCTATTTAAATAAAACAAAAACCTTAACAAATGTCTAAATGAATTTTGTCTAAAAGAGCTTTCTCTGACTTTGATATCCTTTTCACTTCATCTGTTTTTTTATATTTTTTTTCACTTCATCTATTTCATCTGTGTTAGTTGCTTAGAAACATTCTCCCAGTACACTCCTTCAAACTTGACACCTGGCAGGTGACTGCTTCTTCACGTCATTGTTTTCAAAAGTGCAATAGAATCATGACATAACATGTTCATCCCAGTCTTTGTATGGATGCTATGGAGTTCTCACATTTGCTTGGCCTCCTTTTTCACCAAGCTGTGAACTTTTTGTGAGAACGTTGATACTCCTTTCTTTGAAGTTTTAATTTTATCAGGTCTGTGAATATACAGTTTAGAATTAGCTAGTTCTAGAGTTAGCTAAGAAAAACCCAGTCCCCAGCCTTCTCTTCCCACTTCCAGCCATTATCTGTGTATATATTCCTAATCCTCATATTTTTCTGATAGGGCTGTCTTAGGATTTGCTTTAATTAGTATTCATTCTTCATGTTACTATGATTATATATACTCCTCAGAGCTGAACTATATAGTGTGATTATTTTTCTCCATAAAAGTTATTTCTTTTTTTCCATAGAACTTTTTATAAGTAATTAGATATTTACCCATTAAGACTTGTCTCTTTATTTGCTTAATTTTTTGTGTTAACTGCCATTCATTCCCAAATTCCAGTGAGATCAAACTCTTCAAAATAGTCCTACCGATTTCACTCTTAAAGTCTTCTTTGGGAGCCGTTTGACTGCTTTAATCTGGAATGATTTTGTTCCACACCTGAAACTGTCATTCTATGAACTCCCTTCATCATAGCCTTGAGGATTCATTCTCTTCATCTGTTTTGTATGTTGGGTCTCCTCTTGTATTTTTCTTTCCTTGATTTACTCCTTCATTTTGATGAACATACTCCAGTAGCTTCCTAAAAATAGGTGTTCAGTTCAGTTCAGCCGCGCAGTCGTGTCTGACTCTTTGCGACCCCATGGACTGCAACACGCCAGGCCTTCCTGTCCATCACCAACTCCCAGAGTTTACTCAGAGTCATGTCCATTGCATTGGTGATGCCATCCAGCCATCTCATCCTCTGTTGTCCGCTTGTCCTCCCGCCTTCAGTCTCCCAGCATCTGGGTCTTTTCAACAAGTCAGTTCTTCAAATCAGGTGGCCAAAGTATTAGATAGGTGTGTAGGGTAAAGTTTTAAACAGGTAGTGACTTTACATGTTTTAGAACTTTTTTTTCTTCACACTTACATGTTGGTTTCTGTATATTTTTCTAGATTAGAAATAGTTTTCCTCCTAGTCTGAAGTCATTCTGATTCTTGATCCTTTTCTGTGCCATGTTCTCTCTGAATGAAAGCTTGTACAATCCTTGTTTTTCCCTCTTCTGAAACTTCACAGTGATATGCCTTGGTTTGTGTCTCTTTTCACCCATTGCATAGGTCCTTATTGTGCTCTTTCAATGTAGAAACTTCTTCAATTCTGGGAATTTTTCTTTTTTATAGATCTCCTTTCATTTTCTTTGTCTCTCTTATTGGAAGTCTTGCTCTTTGAGTGCTGACTTTCCTGGATCAGTCTTCTGCTTTTTGTCTTATTTTCCATCTCCTTCTGCTCTGCTTTTTTTTTTTTTGCCATAACCACGTGACATGCAGGCTCTTAGTTCCCTGACCAGGGATTGAACCTGTACCCCCTGCAGTGGATGTGCAGAGTCTTAACCACTGGACCACCAGGGAAGTCCTTTTTGCTCTATTTTCTAAAAACTTTTTATGAAAAAATTTTAACTGTACAAAAGTAAGCAATTACGTGATGAGTCCCGTGTGCTCATCCCTCAGCTTCAATAATTAATCAATCCAGAGTTAGTAGCATTTCATCTGTGCTCTCTGTGCATAGCCCTGCCCTATATTATTTTGAAGCAAGTCTTAGAGATATCATTTCCTCTGTAAATATTTCAATGTATATATTTAAAACAGATGGTTTCTTTTTAAAAACATAACCACAGTAACTATTGTGCTCATTAAAAAATTAACAAGAATTCCTCAACATCAGATATCCGGTCAGTGCTCAAGTTTCTGATTATCACCATGTCTTAAATTTTATTTTTATTTATTTATTATTGTTTGTTTGAGTCAGTAAAGTGCATATATTAATGGTGGGTTGATACCTCATAAGGCTCCTTAACTACCCTGTTCAATAAAATAACCCTTAGCCACATGCAGCTATCTAAATGGAAATTAATTAAAATCAAGTAAAGTAAAAAGTTGATTTCCTCTGTTGCATTAGCCACATTCGAATGTTCACATGGCTGGTGGTTACTGAATTGGTCAGTGCAGAAGTAGAACATTTCTGTCATTATGGGAAGTTCTGTTGGGCAGTGCTCATCTATGGGCTCCTTCATTTTTAGGTTTGGTTTTCAGCAGCTTAAGACTGTTATGTACCTTGGTGTTTTCATTACATTTATTTGGCTTCAGCTTCACTGAACTTGGATCTGTAAATTGATAGCTTCTCCCAAATTTAGGAAAGTCATTTTTGTGTTTTTTTTTTAATTATTTCTTCAATTTTTTTTCAGTCCCAGTATCTCACTCCCCTTCCTTCAGAATTCCACTTCTAAGGTGGCCCAAGTGGTAAAGAATCTACCTGCCTGTGCAGGAGCAGTAGAGATGTGGGTTTGATCCCTGGGTCGGCGAATCCCCTGGAGAAGGAAAATGGCAACCCACTGCAGTATTTCTTGCCTGAAAAATTGCATGGACCGAGGAGTTTGACAGGCTGCAATCCATGGGGTTGCAAAGCGTCAGACACGACTGAGCGTACACACGCCACTGTCACGTGTGACTGCTGGATTGTCCCCTCAGCCCCTAAGGCTGGTTTTCAGTTGTTCTTGTTTTCTTTTGTTCTTCAGAATGGGTAATTCCTATTGATCTGTCTTCAAGTGTACAGACTCTTTTCTTTTATAGGCTACAACATTCTGGTTTATCTGTCCAGTATAGCTTTCATTTCAGATACTGTACTTTTTGATTCTAGGATTTCCATTTGGTGCTTTGCTAAAATTCCACCTCTATTCACTCAGGAGTACAACTGGAGAACCGTGTTTCACAGCCTTCTCTTCTTCTATTCCACTTCCACCCTTCGGCCATCTCTTGGGCCTGAGGATATGTTTACTGACCCTCAGAAAAAGTGACCAGTAGAAGTATCTCAGACAGGACCTGGAAACAGTGTTAGGGCTTTTTAGTTAGGAAATTGTATGTTTCCTACCTGGGCATGTCTCTTTGGCCATATGGATTCTTCTGTAGAAGGGTTCTGAAGAGGCCAGAGAAAGGTCAGAGTGTGGCCCTCTAAACCGTAAAACACAGGGTAGGACCTCCACCCACCCATCACTGAACTCATCTGGAATCTTCTGTGTCAGTACTTTCATGTCTTTCTTTTGGGAGCTGGCTTAATTCTTCCAAAAATTACCCTTGACTCTCCCGTTTAGAATTTAAAGGCTTTCTACCAGCCTCCTGGGAGCTAAACTGGGAAAGAGGACTGGAGGGTCTCAGTACTCAGTATGCATAAGTTCCCTTACTCCACCACCCCTCAGCCATGTCTAGCATTCCCTTCAAAGTACTATCTTGTCTCCTCTGAAAGAATCAGTCTTTTAGTTTTATTGAAGGGCTGGGGTAGTGCAGGGTAGTGTGGGGATCTCAGACTCGGTTTCTTCATCCTCTTTATTTTAACGTCCCCTCCATCATTTCCCCTTCATACTCTTCCAGAGGTGCTACCAGTCCCAAGACTGAGAATTGTGCAGTGTTATTGCTAACACCATTTGTTTTACAGTTACCAAGATTTTGTTGCCACTGTGTGTTTTTCTTTCCCATCTTTGTAAACTTATATCCTTAATTCTTTTTTCCTTTTAATTATGGCCGAATTCTTCCAGGAGAAAGAAAATTTAAATGTGATTTTAAATCTACTGTCTTTACCTGAAAGTCTCATGATACCTTCATAAAAATCCTTCTTTCGTTCCTTCTGTACTTCTTTGTGGTTAGAGGTTAACCTGTAGATAAATAATTGATCCTTTAGGTATATACACTAAAGGTATATGGTTTTTTATTATCTATCTCTGTATCCTCTTTAAACCCCACTTACGTGTTGTTTAATAAGAGGATGGATATTATTTACAGAAAAGAAATAATGTCTCAGTTTTTTATTTGAATGTCCCTTCTAAAACAAGGCAAGAGTCATCAACTCTCTTCATTTAACCTTTGAATGATTAGGGCAGGAAGTGCTAAGGATGCTAGCTGCAAAGGACACACTCTTACAACCCCATTTATTCATGTCTTTAAGATCTTTGTTAACCAAAAGGATTTTGGGGGGGGGGCGGTGTTTTGTTTTATTTTTTTTTGGCAGTGTATGGCCCTGAGAAAATTCTGTCCCTTGCTACTCCCACATTGCAGTCCCAGCCTATGAGACAATCCGTTGCAGATGGTGCCTGTCCCTGATATTTCATGTCTTACATATGTCCATTCACACTCAGAAGGCCCACAGCTGTAGCTATTGTACCAGAAAAACTGGTAAATGCTTCCAAACGGAAGACCTTTTAAGCAGCTTCCATCAAAGGAAGCAAACCAGCTTGGCATTTACTGACTTTTCTTGACTGTTGTGCAAGCCAAACAAGTTCAGTATTAAAGCCTCCTTTGGTCTTCCAGCATCCACAGCTGAGGACTGCACACTGTGGTTGCTTTTATGGGACCACATGCTGCTTGACTAGACGAGTCCTTGAAGTGGTGGATCTTAGGAAAACTATAAGAGATTCCCAGGTCACAGATAGATCCAGTGCTGAAAATAACCCCTGTAGACAGGACAGAATCTGAAATATTCCATTAACAACCTGTAGGAAATGGTTATGAAAGATAAAAATATTTCACCACCAAAGAAGAGAAAAGAGAAAATTGCTTTTCATGATTGCTGTTTCAATTTTGATTTATTTTTCATGTCACATCAGTACTATAAATGTGTCCTTTAATCTCATCTGAGGAGTAGAGTATCTTATATACTAGATGTTCCTTTTTCACTCAGTTGTCCTTATAGAGAACCTCCTTATCCTTTTTGTCAAGATAATCAAGATTCTGCTAGACAACACCTTTTGTCTTCCTATAACTGGAACTCAACTATTGGCTTCTGGTACCCTCTTCTACGAATATGTTTGTCAGTAGCAACTGCCTTGCTTGAATAATCACACATAAGCAGTAGATAAAAATCCTGTATCCTGATAGGCTGACATGGTCTAGCAAATTATAAATCTGACTTCAATGGTAGGAGACAGTTGTTCCTAAAACCCAGAATTCAGTTCTTAAAACACCCGAGCTTGAGAACTAGTTGTCATTAAAAAGAGCCAATGAGATGATTACCCAAGTAATAGAAGCCCGTGCTTGGCCAGATGATACTAAATTTCACATAGTTCTGCAGAGTAATAGAAGTGATTTGTGGGTGTTCGTCTGTTAAAATTTCAGCCATCTTTATATGATGTTAGTAAGTCAAGAGTTGATAAAAATTGAATTAGTTTTGTATTTCTAGTCAGATAAAAGATTGGAAAATAGATATTTATGCAGTAGAGGACTTCAAATTCTGAATAAAAAGTAGGTACCTCTTTCTAATCCTTAGGTTCTCATTGTGGCTCGTAATTTTTACACAAAGCCTTAGGGGACATTATAGGTTTGAATTAAAAGGAGACACCCTGGGCTTTTCCTAAACTGGATTGAAGCCCACTTGAGAGCCATGTCTTGCCCTCATTCATGTTTAGCTCTCTTAATACTTTGCTGTGGCCTCATGTTCAGTGAGATTGGAAAAGAGTTTCTTTTATTCACAATTTTGTGGTGTGAGGTTATACATAGATTTCATGGTATTGAGATCAGGTTTTATACAATAAGTTTCTCTCTGAATCAAGGCTCACAAGGCCTGAAAATCAGTCAGGTGGACCTATAATGAAAATATACCCAGTCTGAATTCATTTTCCCTTCTATTCTCCTTCAGGAGAGCCAGAGTTTGTGGAAGGACTTTTGTGTTCTGCAAATAAATGTCAGTTTTATTATTCTAATTTTAATGGAAAAAAAAATGTGGAGACACTAGTAAATGTGCTTAGACTCAGTTACACTGGAGACAAAGGAAAACATCATTTAATTGTTTTGAAAAGTGTGTGAATTTGGTCTTGGGCTTAGTGGCAACATTCCACTGAAGGAGTTAGAAGGCAGAGACTCCAAATATGAAAGCACAGAACTTCTCACATCCATAGCTCAAGCTCATGCTGTGTTTCCGACCGTGGTTTCTGCCCCTTCCGTATGTGACCTGACTGCCTGCACAGTGGCCTACCCGTGTGCCCCGTCATCTGACAGCCCCCTGTGCCTGCTTTTTGTCTGTGCTGAGGTTAAATAATAGGGCAGGCAGTACATAGGCACACCTGTGCACCCTCTTGATGTCTAACTTGCTAGAACCTAGATTAGATTCTAGATCAGTTGCATCTCAGAATTTTTAAATAATGTTCATGGAGAAGGAAATGACAACCCACTCCAGTACTCTTGCCTGAAGAATCCCATGGACGGAGGAGCCTGGTGGGCTACAGTCCACGGGGTCGCAAAGAGTTGGATATGGCTGAGCGACTTCACTTTCATTTTCAACCCTCAGCTGAGAAGACTTTCAGCTCTTGTGTTTGTTATTGATTTCTTGAGTTCTCAAAGACCTGTGACCGTATTTTTTTTTAAGTTGCCAGTTTTCTAATTGCATCACTTTACACACTGTTGTCTAATAATATGTGGTATTTAGAATGCCTTCTTAATTATTTTGAGCAGCCATTGCCTGTATTTTCTTAGCACCTCCTTGGTTTTCTTACGTGAACTCATCTGACAGGGAAATGCAGCTTTTTTGTTTGCCCTCTCTGCATACTGGACCGTCTGAGTCAGTGTTCTAACCAATCCCTGATGGTCTCTGAGCTACTCTTCTACCAGACTCAGTAGTTATGTGCTTCAGGAATTTTGGGGTAGAATTGGTCCTATTAGGAGACTCTTGGTGTCACCTTTGTTATCTTAAAAGCTGGTCCCTTCACTGAGGCTCTTAATTTTTTGAAAACTTGATGCTATTTCAGCTGAAAAAAATTGGCAAGACTGTTTAAAAAATTGAGGGAAGCCATTTAAGAAATTGAAAAGTAATCACAAACAACATTGGGTAGTTGTGACTTTCAGTTCTTTATCAGTTGAATTTTTGTGCTCTTTTCCCTGTGTACGTGGTGGTTCTATTTTTCTCCAATAAAACTTTTTATTTAAAAATAAATAAAATAATGTTCATCCACTCTCATTACTAAAGGATTGAGAGTTTTCTTTGTGTCTTCAGTCCCGCAACATACCAACTGGGGTGTGGAATATCTAATAACTTTTAACTGATAGTTTATTAGTCCTTTCTTCACCATTTTGTGGTTCAGTACAGTATGTACAAAATGTATTTTAAAGTTTTAACAGTAAGCCCTGCATAGCAAACAGATCATGGTGCTTAATGGTAAATAGTGTTCAGCAGTGCAACAGCTGTAGTCATGGGCACAGCTGCAGTCATGGGCACGTCAGCCCGTCACAGCAAGGTACACAGGGCTGTTCATAAAGGCTAAAAGAGATCATGCTTTTAGGGTTAGGGTCTGTGTGGGCTGGGCAGAACCTGTTTAAGGTAAGACCTTGGGTTTGGGGAACTTACCTGTTAGAAAGACTGAAAGGCCTCTGAAAATATTTTTGGCTGTTTCTGGCAGCTGAAACTGTAGAGAGTAATTCTTTTGAAGGCTGCTGGAGGAGGAGGACACCTGGAGCGTGTGATAAAGGTTTCTGGGTGGTAACCAAATTGATTAGTATAGCATGGCAAGTGGGTTCTATATTGACAGAAAAGACATCAAATTACCTTTGCTGTGAGTTTTCTGATTTATTTTGCTTAACATGTAAAACTAATAATGCCTGGAGCAGGAACAGATGCCGTATATCTTAGCATCCTTTTCCCTTGACCCCGTGGTCCCTATGAGGCACGCAGCTGCCAGTGACCGTCTCCACAGGTCCCAGCACAGTTGTAACGGTTGCTTAATTCTTGCTGTACCAGCGCCCTGTTAGACACATGTTTACATCACTAGTGTAGATGAGCTTGCATTGGTATTCTTTCCAAGCAGAAAATTCCAAGTCCTAACAGTGGTCTCCAAGTCCCTGTCTTATCCAGCCACGTCTTCCACCTCCCCTCTACCTCATTGACTTCATCTGCTACTCCTCCCCTCGCTCCACTTAGCCACACTGGCTTCCTCCTGGATCCTCAGACTGACTGGTATGCTGCCACCTGGAGGCCTTGGAATTGGCTGTTTCCCACGTGTGGGATGTTCCTTCTTCTAGTTGCCATATCTGCATGACTCATTGCTTCCTTCAGGCCTTTGGTAAAATAGGGCCTTTCTGATAAGGCCACCTCACTCTACTCCCAGTATTCTTGATCCCCTTTACCCTTGTTCTCTCCCCACCCCCAGAGCACTTATCCATTTTAAGTACTATTTATTGTACTTAATTCATTTTCGCCTCTCCCCCTCCCACCCACCCCCACCCACCACCTCCCGATTGGAACACAGACTTCAAAAGGGCAACCATTTTTGTCTTAGTTTTTTTTTTTTCCCCCCTTCACTGACTTATCCCCCCAGTGCCTGGAACAATGCCTGGCACACAATGAGTATTTAATAAATATTTGTTGTTGAATGAATCTTTTTGCTTTCATTTAAGAAAGTGTTTACAAGTATCTGGTGCCTCCAGTTCTTGAACCAGACTTAGCAAGGCCATCTCCTCATCATAGCAAACGGTATCCCTAGACACACTCTGCCTCTTGTTTCTCAGTGGCCTTGCAGTCTGCCCACTGCCCCTTTAATACCCTTTCATCTGGATGGGTCAGGTCCTGGCTTAATCTGAAGGCTACAGTCGCGAATTCATTTTTCTCTCAAGTGGGCAGAGAAACATTAGAAGCTACTGCTTTCTTTACTCTGTTCATTGATATTTCTAAAGGCAAGATCACAGCACATTAATGGACCTTATTTCCAAGACTGGTGATAATCAGGATAATATAACATGTGACTGTTGTAATGTTTAGGGAACTTTTTCTGTTACTAACCTATGTTTTTGTGCCACTTCAAAATAAAAACAAACTGTCACCACACAACTATTAAACCATTGTCCTAATACCATCAAATTATTTGTGTAATATTCTCAGAATAACTTTGGAAACTCAAGGATGCTCTGTAAGTGTCTCAGAGCCCCAGGGAAAAGCAGAATCGTTCAGATATCTGACAGGAAATGGAGCTGAGCAAACCTTTTTTTCTGGGAGACCAGAAAGAAGCCTATCTGTTTCCTAATTTGGATGGAAGTAAAGTGATAAGGAGGCACACTTTGAAAGGAAGGGCAAAGAGGGATGTCATTGGCCCGTGGATGAATCTCATCGCTCATTCTTTGCTTTCAGAAAATAGTTATTTTCAAATAACATTCAAAGCAGTCTAACTTTGGCCTTTAAAAGGGAAAAAAATTTTAAAGGTAATGGTCTGGCACTTCCCAATTCCAGATTTTTCTGCATGTGGTATCAGAAGAATTTGCTTTTTGGGGAATGGGTGTGGTTGTTTTCCAGTCCAGAGGTAAGCAGTATAAAGATTGGAAATCTAAACTGAAATTCACTTTGGGATGGATGAGGTGTCACATGCTGGCACTGGAAGTTGTCCTGAGAGTTGAAGGGTTTGAGTTCAACCTGACTCTGGTTCAGCTGGTAGCTTTGGGTGGAGTTTGAAAAGAAGCTTCTTGAAAGAGTCCCTCCACATTCCAAAGCTTCGTGAAAGAGTCCCTCCACAGAGGCAGTCTTTCATGAAAATTGTGACCTTTCTACTTTTTTCCAAATGGCTTTGAAGGAGACAGGAATGCTTTTTTTTTTTTTTTTTTTTAAGCAGTACTTGAGAGTCTTAACTTAAGTTGCAGAGAATTGTAAGATTTGATTCCAGTAGTTCCAACCCTACTGTGCTTTGGGGTTCTTCTAGTGTATACAGCTTTTGGAGACCATCATTCTGATTTACTCCTGTCTAAATCAGAGGCTTTTAACAGCTTTTTGTTTGCTTTTTTAAATATATGTTGTTTATTTATTTATTTTCAGCTGTACTGGGTCTTCATTGCTTTGCACAGGCTTGTGGCAAGCAGGGGCTACTCTTTGTTGCCATGCACGGGCTTCTCATTGCGGTGTCTTGTGGAGCACGGACTCCAGGGCACACCGGCTTCACTAGCTGCAGCATGTGGGCTCAGCCGTTGCAGTTCCCAGGCTCTAGAGCTTGGACTCAATAGATGTGGCTTACTTGCTCCATAGCATGTGGGATCTTTCTGAACCAGGGGAACCCATGTCTCCTGCATTGGCAGGTCGATTCTTTACCACTGAACCACCAGGGAAGCCCAGTTTTTTAACGGTTTAATCCGAGAGTCTTCTAAACTATGTCTGTCTATATCTCTTTACATCTTCATCTTCTCTTTGGTGTTCTGGTGATTTAATCTGCCTACATCCCAGTTCATGGTGTAAACTATGTGGGAGGTTTCTGAGACTGAGATTAAGCAGATCGCATGACAGAATGGGGACTCCAGGAGGAGTCAGAGCTACATCAACTTTAATAGATTTTGGTTTCTCCTCCCTTTCAAAAGGAGAAGAAAATGGCAGCGCACTCCAGTATTCTTGCCTGGAGAGTCCCGTGGACAGAGGAGCCTGGTGGGCTGCTCTCCATGGGGTCGCACAGAGTCGGGCATTACTGAAGCGACTTATCATGCATGCATTGGAGAAGGAAATGGCAACCCACTCCAGTATTCTTGCCTGGAGAATCCCAGGGACGGAGGAGCCTGGTGGGCTGCCGTCTGTGGGGTCACACAGAGTCGGACATGACTGAAATGACTTAGCAGCAACAGCTGCAGCACCTTTCAAAAACAAGACTCATTAAGAGAGCTTGTTTCTTAGGTTCTCATTGCCATTCTAAAACCCAATACTTACAAGTACCACTAGAAAATTTATAGTTTAAGAGATCATCTAGGGGTCTCTTTGGAGCTTTCCTTTCTATTCTGAAAAGCCTCTATTCTGTAAAGTACAGATAGACATTAATTGACCTTGGAAATATCAAATGCTGAAGTGCAAGTTGCTGCCCAAGAAATTAGGGATTTGAAGCTACTGCTTTTATTGGGACGAGTGGAACCTGTCAAATCTTCCCTGTAAAGGACTTTACTGGCCACATACTCTTAACAGTGAAAGTAAACAAGTATGGCTTTTATCTATCATAAACAGCAGACAGGGACTCTTTGAGGGCTGTTCAACTGCCATACAATCCCTCTGGTCTATTGGGTGCACTAGGAAAAAAAATAGAGGGTTTTTGATTGAATCTTAGCCTTGGAAGTAAACCAAAGATGCTTCTTCAGGTTAAAATGTAATTAGCATTGGAAGAAAGTAAATTGATATTTTCTATGGTGGATGGTGGCACTAGTGGTAAAGAATCCACCTGCAGTGCAGGGGACATACAAGATGGCGGGTTCAGTCCCTGGGTTGGGAAGAGCCCCTGGAGAAGGGTATGGCAACCCACTCCAGTATTCTTGCCTGGAGAATCCCCTCAGGCAGAGGAACCAGGAGGGCCACAGTCCATAAGGTCACAAAGAGTTGATCACAAGTGAAGTGACTTAGCACACATGCATGGTGAGTTGCATGCCTATTCCTGCTATATTTTTAACTCTGTTCAGACACTGTCAAATATTATAGATAAGACCTGTTTTGTCAGGATGTCTCTGAGAGGTCTCAGGTAGTTTATTGGTCAATAGGGTTTGAAGTAGAAAACCATATTTAAACTAAAAATGGTAGATATTTTTTCACATTGACTGGGAATGCAGCACTGCAGGTGGGTTTAACTCCAGCAGCTAGCAGAGAGCCTCTTCTGCTTGAGTCTCAGATGACATATCACACAGTTGGAGGCAGTATCATTAAAAACCTGTCACTCAGAGCCATTCCTCTAGGTTCTGTTGACTATATAGTGTGGTGCTTAAAACACATCTGAATCATCATTCCTCAGACAACTGGTGATGGTTGGCGTCACTGCCTGGTCCTCGGTTGGACCAGCCTGCAAATAATCTTTCCCAAAGCTAAATAGAGAGGAGGAAAACAGGGGGGAAAAGCTGCTCAAAGACTGGGAAAGGTCACAAGTGACGTCACGGAAGAGTAGATGGTAATGCTCTCAAAGGTGAGCTGTGTACCGCTTGCCTTGAATTTTCTTGTGGCAGTGCCTCCCGTGGTGATCTGTGGGGAGAGGTGTAGAGAGAGACCACATTTGCCAGAGTTCAGACCGAGTTCACCTTGTACCTTTTTATAGTACTTTTGAGCGCACTGGAACAAGGTTGGAATGTTAATTCAGCCTGCTCGTCTCCAGCTGTGCTGCCAGAAAGGGGCTGCAGCGCCTGCAGCAGGCTTTCTGTACTATGGAGAGAAACTAATTGCTGGTTACAGGCTGAAGCTGACAAGCTGCTCTTTCCCCAGCAGCCACTGAAAGTAACTTGTAAAACTCATTATTATTATTAAGCATTTCTAGCCCGCTTTTGTGTTTTCCAAGTGCCTCATAATCATTTCTTTTTGCTCTCCCTATTGATGTCCCCGAGAAGCAAGTTAATATTACTGTGTCCCCATGTTGCTCGTGGCAGACCGGAGGAACACAGGATTAGGTAATTTGGTTCTTGGTACCATCTGGGATCTGCTTTAGGCTTCCTCAGAGCAGAAACTGAGGTGCGCACCCTGTTCCTAAGCTCACTGAGCCCAGTTCCTCACTACTTGCTTTATAATTTGGTAAGTGAGTATTTAGGGCTTTTATAGTTTTTGGCTGCAGCTTACATAAGGAGGTATATTTTGCATAGTGTATTCACACATACAGTACATAAAACTGAAACAGTTTCAGGAACCATTACTTATTCGTAGTGAGATACACTATGACATTTTCTATTCTATTACTTATTTGGCCACACTGTGCGGAATTTCCTTGACCAGGAATCGAACTCGTGTCCTCTGAAGTGGAAGCATGAGTCTTAACCACTGGACCTCAAGGGAAGTCCCTTCTATTATATTATTTTATGCCAGTTACATCCCATTAAACAAATTTTAAGAACCACCAATTGGCCGTGACCCACAGTATTTAAAACCACCTTGTAAAAATAAAATAAAACCACCTTGTTAGGAAGTACTTGAGGCTGAAGAATACACATGGTATATTCTCCTGGAGCATCAGTTTTGTTTAAAGGTAAATGAAAAAACACATTTCATATTAAAACACTTGGGTTCATTATGGAATAGCACAGAAGTTCAAAGAAATTTTGTTCTTATGGGCTACTTCATACTTTACCCCTAATCCTGATCCTTACCCCTACCTCCACCCCAGTGTATATGTCCATTCTTTCTTCCTCTGTTAAAGGAAGTACACTGGGAAAACCTTGAGAAGTACTGTCCTTTTGGAAACTTATTCCAAGTTCATGTCTTATCTAAGCCCAGTGGCTGTCAGGAACTTAGAGTCATATATTTTACAGTCATTATTCTTACTGAGCCTACTCTGTGCCAGTCACTGTTTCAGAAACTGAGGATCGAGTAGTAAACAACAGACAAAAATCCCCGACCGTGTGGAGCTTGCCTTTTCCTGGAGGTGCATTATGTGGCACAGGTTCAGGCAGTGCACCAACCAATCAGGAAAATGTGTGTCAGATAAGAGCAATGGGAGAAAAAGCAGAGCCCGAGCTCGGGAGTCCTGGAGATAGAGATTGGGCGGTATGATTTCATAAATACGTTGGTCATGGAAGACCTACATGAGAAGATAATGCTTGATTAAAGCAAAGACCTAACGGAGGCCAGAATAAACCTTGCAGATTTCTGGTGGAAGAGGATTTTGGACAGAGGAAACAGCAAAAGGTTATGAGACAGGGGCACGCCTGGTGTGTGCAAGGCACAGCAGCTGGCTCCAGCATATGACAGCAGAGAGCTAACAGGCATCTGACCGGAGTCAGTTATAACTTTGGGAAATCATTGGAGGCTCAAGCACGGAGATATCTATGAACTGATACATTTTAAGATCACTCTGATGCTATGTTGACAGGAGGCTGAGAAGTTAGGTGTTAGAGGTGGAAAAGACGAGTGCAGAAGCAGAGACACCATAGAGAGCTTTGCAGTATTTCGTTTACTGGGTTTGGAAAGTCAGCAGGAGGTTCCATTTAGGGATGGGGAGAGGAGGAGATCAAGAATTTGGTTTTGGACATGTTCGTTTTGAGGTATCCATTTGTTATTCCAGGTGAAGATACTAAGTAGGCAGTTGGATATGTATGTGGTAATTGATTTGCTACAGGCAGGCTAAATACCACTGTGAAAGCTCTTAGAAGGTGCTTCTCCAACTGGTGTGGGTTATGTCTTTCTGCTCTGTACCTCTTAGGATAGTGAATTTCAAAATAAGAAAACAAAGAACTCCCCTTTCTCCATCTGAAGCAATCAATATCATACTATAAGGTTTACTCAGTTCTATTTCAGAGTAGCCGCCTGGCTAAAATTGAACTGGCTTCATACTGTGTTTTCCTTGATTCTTTTTTTGGCCTGGACTCCCGAAGAGTTATTGGCATATTCTTAGAGATTCTCGTATTCTTTGGGTTGTGATCTACTACCTATTTTATTCTTCCTCCACATCTAGCTCAGTGATTTGAAACCAGGTGAACCCACATGTCATCCTGTTGCCCCATCCCTGCCCTGTCATGTATCCATATGCCTAATGAGCTGTGTTAGTGGTGAAATTATGTTTTGCCTATGAGTGATAGGGAGGTTTAGGGAGAAAAAAAAGGTTGAGAAACCAATGTTTCATTCCATTTGCTCAGCTTCTTCCCTTTCTTATTGAGTCACTGGGATGTGAGTGAAGATGAGAGCCCCTGCATGGGCGAGAGACCGTTGTGTTGTGGGGGAGGCAGAGATAAATGCCTGTTTATGCTATGGTGGAAGTGCATGGTGTGGGTGCAATGGAGAGGAGTTAGAACCTTCCTGAGAAATCCTTGTCAAGTTTGAACTAAATCTTCAGATTACATAGATATTTTCCAGACAGATGAAGCTTTAGGAAAAGAACATACTATGCAGAAAGAACAACATTAATGTTTGGAGAGCAGGAATCTGCTTTGATAGGCTTGATGTTAAGGAAATGGACTAGAGAGATAGACAGGGACCACGTCCAAGGGAACCATATACATTTGAAATAAATGCAGTTCTAGCCTGCATTTTACAGGCTACGTTTTACTCTACAAAAGAGTAAAAGTTTGAGAGCAGCAAAATGCAGATTTTGAAGAGCTAATGTAATAGAGGTGAACCACTTCTTCCAAGGAGTGCTGTGTGCAGTTGATCCTATAAGGAGATGATGTTTGACCAGGAGCACAGTCGCAGGAGGAATCATTAAACTAACAGTTTCCCAGTAAGCCTTTCTTAAAAAATCTCTCCTGATGTCTCTCACCAGCATAGTTGTAATACTACATTTGAGCATCTGTAAGATTTCAGATACGTCTAATATGGTTATCCTTAATTATGAAAAATTCTTGAATAAGTGTACAGCAGAAAATGGTGAAAGAAGAGGGAACTTTTCTTTAGGAAACCTTTGTTAACAGTACTTAACTGAAGTCAGTCACCATTCTAAGTGCTTTGCAAATATTAACTTGCCTCATTACAACCCCATGCGTTTAGTGTTGTGGTTATCTCCATTCTTTAGGCAAGAGACTGAGCTGATTACTCCTGCCTCACGTCACACAGCTAGTAAGGAACAGAGTCCGAGTTTGACTCTGTTGGTCAGGTGGTCTGGTCTGGTCCCTGAGTCCATGTTCAGAACCACTGTGTCTGCTGCTGCCAATTTGGGTGTGCCAGCTTCTCAGAGAACTTATCTAAAGCAGAAACCCAGGAATAGGTTTTAGGGTCTCCTGAAACCCCTGAAGTTTTGGTGGGAACATTGCATGTACAGTTTGCAAAAAGAAGGTCCCTGACTTTCATGTGTTTGTCAAAAGAGTCCTCAGGGCAGCATGGTTTAGCACTGCTGACCTAGAAGAGCTTTTCACATCTTTTCCATGGTTAAAGGGCTCCAGTTGGTTTACGAATTCCGTGAGAAGCACAGGCTATTTATAAGCCCAAGCGTACTTCCTAGGTAACATTGTTCTAAATTAATTACTTGTCTAGTTGATCTTCTTAGAAACTTTTTCAAAAAATAGGTGTGCCAGGTCCCAGATTTAGGCGTTGGTTTATTTGTTTGTTTTTTAAATACAGGATGGAGTCAGATTCTGTTTTGAAAAATCTCTCTAGATGATTCTAATATAAGTCTTTGGTTAAGAGCCATTACTATTATCTCCTGGAGGACATATAACCCACATGAGCCCACTTGCACCTCCTCCAGTTTGTACTTCTGAATGCCCTTTTCAGAGCCAGGCACTCCCTCAAGGTCTTCTTGGTGCCCTTATTTGAAATAAAGAGTTCCCCTTCTCTTAACTGCTGAGTGCCAGATGAATTAGAAAATACCTCCTTCCTGGAGACCTGCAGCTGGTATGATCTTTTGAAGTGATGCTGTAGTACATCTTAAAGAATGTCTAAGGTCCCTCTTTCCTGAGGTTAGTTACTCTGCTTGCATTCACTGGACTCAAGCTTTGGGGGACTCCTGCTGTCTCAGCATTTTGGGCATCAGATTATGTGATAGACATTAGAAACTCCTGGGGGTTGGTAACTGAAAGCTTCAATGCCCAAGTGTCAAGGAAAGTAACTTTATAAATTCTTCTGGGAAGGAGTAGAAAGATATCAAGTAGATACACCCAAACCAAATTATGGAGGATGAAATAAAGTTACTGTTTAAGGTGGGGAAGATGAGTTGATAAGTGTAGACATTTGCCCCCAAGAAGGTGGGAGGAGAATGGTGGGGCTAGATAAGCACTTTTTACCTTTATTTTTAAAAAGAGAAATAGTCATGGTTACTGATTGTAAAACTCACCCAGAGAAATATTTTTCTGTGGCACCAAGAGCATAGATAGGAAAGTCACAAGTGACAGAAACCAGTGGGTAGCGTGGTTTCAAGCAGTTTTTCTCCTATGTCTCCCCTCATACATATTTGCTTCTTATAATCTGCCTCAGCATAGTCTGTTTCTGAATGGAGACACCAACAATAATTGCCCCTAAACACAAGTATTATACTTATTGTAGCTTTTTAAAAAATATATAAACTGCTTCCTCTGGATTGAGCAGGCCACGGTAGAATCACAGCCTGTGCACATCCAGAAGTTTGTGTTGTGAGAATGAAACTCATTTCTCCATTCACTCAAAGGCTTTTCCTTCTTATAGTCATCAGATTTACAAGTGTTTGACCCAAACTTTTCTAGCCATATGACTTAGGAAGTAAGAGTGTATAAAAGAAAACACTTTAAAACTCACGTCAGAAAAAAGGTAAGGGCGTTATGACACCAGTTATTGTGGAGAGAGAAAAGTCAAAGTGTAGAGTCAAATTTGCATTTGAATCCTGTTTTTCTGTGTGCTTACAATGTGGCCCTGAATGTTACTTAATCTTTCAGTTCTTCATCAGGAAAATGAGAGGGGAGTACCAGTTATTACTTTGTTTGGGATAGTTATAATGAGGATATAATGAGTTATAATGAAGACTAGAAATACCTGTTAGTACAGGTACTTAGTAAGTGATAGCAGCAGCTACTACTAAAATAACCGAGTAGATTATTACAGACATAGAATTTATGCCTTGAATTCATCCCTCCTGGAGTGAGGCAGAGTTGCAGGTTGTTGATGGTGCTCTGACAGTGGAATAAGTAGGGACATGCTTTGTAGTATATGGGGTGGTGTGTCTTGATAAGGAAATTGGATAGTATATTTCTAGACAGTAACCGTTCTTTCCCTCCTACCTGCCTTCTTATGATGTCCTAATTTTCCCTTCCTACTTTCCTGGCAGGTGGCTGTGAAAAACAATATTGATGTCTTCTACTTCAGCTGCCTCATCCCACTCAACGTGCTTTTTGTAGAAGATGGCAAAATGGGTAAGTATGTCCTCCTGTCCTGCCCAATATACCTTTGCCCTTCCTCTGAACATCAGGTAGAGCATATCCCCAGAAGTTCAATTTATTTTGAGGTTTAAAAAAATGGGGGATGGCTATTCTAAAGCTCTGATAACTGCTAATTATGTATTCGCCTGAGTCACAGTTGATCTTGCTGTGCTGTTGGTCTTTAAATCACAATGCCCACTGTCTGAATAAGCCAGTCACCACAGCAGAGAGTAAGTGGCTTGGTGACAAGTAGATATGGATTGGAATCTCAGCTTGGCTGTTTGTTAGCTTTGTGACTGTAGCGAGATGCTTAATTTTTTTGAGTTTCAGTTTCCATGTTTACAAAGCAGAAATATTTTTTTTGTAATGACTTGAGATAATACGTGCAGGTTTTAGCACTTAGCCCTGTCCTGAATTCTTGCTGTCTCAAGATACGAAATCAGTAATTTATAATAAATTGTTAGTACTCCCCATGTGGTGGTTGATATTTCTCTTTTCCATTATTTAGGAAACCACCAGCTAATAAAACTAGCTTATATTGATATATATTAAGTTGTATTGGCATTTTATTGGTTTGATTCTTACAATAAGTCTTTGGGTAGTGTGGCAGGTATAATATATGATGAAATTAAGGATCAGAAAGTTCACAAGACTTACGCAAAGTCACCTAAATAGGAAAACTATGGAGCCAAAACAACCCTAGATGTAAAGTCTTTCCCAGTGTATCTCAGTACTCAGGAGGGATTAACTGGCCTGGAAGGCGGCACTTGTGCAGAGCTGAGCGTTGGCTCCAGTCGCAGGCTGCCGCTGGGTGTCCTGCTGGGGCCAGCAGTCCACAGGAGAAACGGTGCAAAGGCTTAAATGTCAAACTTTTGCCAGACTGTGCACATCCAGCCTTATCTCTGCTTCCCCCAAACAGAGCGCCAGGTCTTCCTTGCAACATGGAAGGATATTCCCAATGAAAATGAACTTCAGTTTCAGATTAAGGAATGTCATTTAAATGCTGGTGAGTGATAACTCTAAATTTCATTTTCATCTTAGTATATTCAGTTAGATGGTTGAAAATTCTGTCTTCTCTTTACCTATCTCTTTTTTTCACAGCTGCCTATTTCTAGTGAGTAAAGGGTATATTACTTTGCAGACTTCTCATTAAAAACTTGGGATGATTTGATGTAGGCACTAGATTAGCTACAAGCTGAGATTTAAGAACTAGAATGGATCCACATGCCTGATTGTCTAGTAGTTGAACATGGATCAGTCATGTTACTTGCACATTCTAAGCATCAGGTAACTGAGTGGCACTTGAAGATATGTGCTGTCCCAAGAATTAAAAGGACTGTTTGTCCTCTTACATCAGCCTTCAGTAGTGACTCTGTCTGAGATCCTTCTTTGGAATCCTCTGTTTATTATTAAATAAGACTACGTCATAGTTGATTAAAGCCTAATTGGTGGCCTTTTTCTTTCTTTCCTTGTGTCAACTGTCATATGAAGATACGACCTCCTTAATCACCATTAAAAAGTTACAGCCCCCTTAGTAGTTGTATTATTACACTAGAACTTCAGACTGGGAACCGGGGAGGAAAAACAATACGCGCTGGCAGTGCCTGGGCCTTGTTTCGCTGAGGCGTCCTCAGGCCTGGAGGGAGCCCTAAGCGGTTCAGGGTCTTGCCTTTGTCCCGGTCTCTCCTTGAGGTTAGTATAAGACTTGATGAGTTTGAATGAGGGTGGCCCCTGATGCTGGTCAGTGCCGCCTCTCTTCATTCCCCGTCACTTCCTCCTTCCGGCATGCTGCCCTCCCACTGTGGCTAGAGTGTTGCCCTGGGAGAAAGAGGCAGGCAGAAAGAAAAACAACTACTCACTGGCTAAACATTTCGACTTGTTCTTTAAAACTTGTTTGCAGGGAGTGGGTATGCTCTGTGACATGTCCATCCTCTGTGTTCCAGACAGATTTTTTTCTTACAGGGCTTCTCCTAGCCCTTGGAGAGGTGTTTGAGGAAGACAGTCTTCTGTAATGTCCACTGTCACGACAGTTTGTTGATTCTCTTCACAAATACCACATGCCCTCTAGGTTTCTCAGCCTGACTGGTTATGTAGCTATTAGACAAAACCAGATTTTTGCCGAGTTGTGGGTTTTTTTATTCATATTTAAATTGAGCTGCTTTTTATGCCATGTTCTAGGTAGGTGACAGTGTTTGCTGTCTCTCCCAGGCTCACTGGTTAGTTACCACAAGCCTCATTTGATGAGTTGGGAGGTTGGACAGTTTTCCATTTTTTTAACCTCTTTTTCAGGAAACTTCAGCTGCAGAACCCACAGTGGCTAATGGCTAGGATTATAGTCACCCTTGTGTGGTCAGTCCCAGGTCATTTCATATATTATACTCCTGAGAACACTTGTCCCTTAGAAAAGCGTTCTGTGGTCATAAGATTGGGAAGTACAGCATATGATGTGCCCGTCTTAGGAGTTGCCATTGCATGTGAGCGCACTAGAAGCTGAGGCCTCCTGCACTGAGGAAACCACTAACTCAGTATCAACTGAATGTTTTCCCTATGGGATTTAAAATCACAAAATGCTTATTACTAACGTCTTACGGAGAACCAGTGTTCCTTCAACATACATGATCAGGAAAACTCTGGCCTACAGAGAGCAAAGAAAGGCCAGAGTCCTGGGAAAGCAGATTTGGTCTCAGAGGTCTGATGTAAAGGGGACATGATTTTTCAAAAAAGAAAATAGAAGTTTGGATGATTAAGGGTTTTAGTCTGGCCTGTCAGATTAATAAAATCCCCCTGCTTCCAGATGGGGGCTCCGAACCTTGGTATACATTTGTGATCTTGCCAAAGAAAAGGTGTCTGGCCTTTCTCCCAGTGGAGCTATGTCTTCTGATGTAAACAAAAACAGTTTCCCAGGGACTTCCCTGCTGGTCCAGTGGTTAAGACTATGAGCTCTCAATGCAGGAGGCCCAGGTTCGATCCCTGGTCAGGGAATAAGATCCCACATGCCACAGCTAAAAGATTTCATGTGCCGCAACTAAGACCCTGTGCAGTTAAAAAAGTTAAATAAATTAAAAAAAAAAAAAAAAAAACAGTTTCCCAGAACAAATTCAGGTTTTTTGAACAGTTCGGCCGTGGCCCCGTGCCAGTTCCTGCCTGCCTTGTGTGCTCCAGATACCAGCGAATCAGTTCTCCAGTGACACCCTGCTCTGCGGTGGTATAGCACATGGAGCCCAGGGAATGTTCCCAGCCGCTTCCTCTTCTCTGGGAGCCTGAGGCCGTCCAGCATTTCCCACACTGAATCCCTGCTCGTGTCTTACAAGACCACTTCTGCAGCTAATCCTTTCTAGCTTTTCCTCTCCCTCCTCCCCAAGGTCTGGAGTACCTACCCCAACCTTTACTTTTCCTTCCAGTCTGAGGGCTCAATTAACGTGAATGTTTTCAGGTTTAGTGCCTTCTGATTCAACACCCTGGGTTGAGAGCTAAAAATACCTTCTTTCCAGCTGATCTCTCCTAATCACAATAGCACCAACCCTTTAAATAGCTTTTCTGTGCCAGAGTAGACATTTGACAGATGGAGCTAACACTCTGAGGGCTACAGGAAGTCTCAGGCTTAAAGTACTGACCAGCCTAGCATTGAGCTTTTACTTCTGCTCTTCCATTTCTTCTAGAGAAGAAAGAAGAAAAGAAACCCTCTTACTAAGCCTTAATAATTTATCAGTTCTTAATAGAAAAGTGTATATGATAGTGTGCTTATGATGTGTCACTAGTGGTGTAAATACTGGAAAATATTGGTTCAGAAAAGGCACCCAGTTGTATGGGTCTCCTTGCTTCCTAGCACTGGTCATATCTGGGACCACTATCTTACATAAGAAATAGCTGCATCTCCAGCCATATCCAGAAAAGAATCTTTCGGGCAAGTGGTCTACAAATCTGTTTTTTAAATTAAGTGCTTGTTTTGCTTTGAGAAACTCAGAGACATGTTGCATCTGTATTTTCTAGTTAGGCTCTCTAATAAGGGACAGATAAACTTCCTCAGGCACAGGGACTAGGTGAGGGTGAGTTCTGTTTCTTTGTTTGGTCACGGTTCTCCCCATTTCATAACTATAGGTGCATATTGCCAGTCAGCACTTAAATGCAATTTGGTCGTTCAAACGAATGAAAAAAGAGAGGTGTTCTTTTCAGCAGGCACAGTGGTTTGCAGCTTGCTAATGACGGTGTCCCACAGCTGGGTCCCATGTGCAGGTCCCTCTTCCCACCCTCCGAGTACCTTCTTCACTCTTACGGCTGCTGGAAGAGGTGCGACCTTAGCTAAGGTAGGAAGATGAAGGAGGGAAGATCACATTGCCATCTTCTAAGATTTTAGGCCTCAGACCCAAAGTCAGATACGAGGTAGGAGACAAATGAACCCAAAGAAATTACATCTTAATGCATGTGTAACCGTATTTGACTGTCTTTTAATAAAAGCTCTTGTCCTGTAGGGCAGATCTCAGTGTCTTTACATTACATTCTCATTCTCCAAGTCACAGCTATAAGATTCCGTCATATTTCCCCAGGAGTTTGGATGTGTTTAAGAAACAAACAAACACAAAGAACTGTGACATTTTGTCAAGAAGTGTATCCCAGTCTGGCTGGGAAGCTTCTTTACATTGGCTCCCATTGCCATTCTTTTTGTTTTGTTTTTTTTCTAAGTTGGCTGCGCGGCATCTTCATTGCTTTGTGTAGGGTTTCTCTGATTGTGGCAAGCAGGAAATACTCTTCATTGCATCGCATGGGCTGCTGCTTGCGGTGGCTTCTCTTGTGGAGCACAGACTCTAGGGCGTGCATGGGCTTCAGTAGTTGTTGCTCCTGGGCTCCGTAGTTGTGGCTCACAGGTTCTAGAGCATGGTCTTGGTAGAATCCTTCCAGACCAGAGATCGAACCCATGTTCCCTGCGTTGGCAAGCAGATTCCTATCCACTCTGCCACCAGGGAAGTCCCATTGCCGTTCTTAATAAGTTCACTTAGCAGAGTCTGGTCATCCTACCACCTTCAAGCCCTCTAGCTCAAACTTACAGTCTAAGGTTTATAAAAATTGACTCACAGAGACTTCTCTGGCCATCCAGTGGTTAAGACTCCACGCTTCCAGTGCAGGGGTATGGGTTCAATCGCTGATCAGGGAACTAAGATCTCACAGGCTCTGTGGTGCAACCAGAAGAATTGACTCACACATACTTATGTTATAGACCCCTCTTCCCTCCATGCAGTATTCTGATAGAAATCACAATTACAGCCATTCAGTAGGAGCAGACCCAGGTTCCTAACCAGAATGCTTCCAAACACATTAAAGTTACATCCATTCAACTGGCTTATTCTGTCTGGCTTTTGGCCACGTTTTTTAATTCTGGAGTGGGTGAGTGTGTATGTGTGTTTGGGTGCTTCCATTTCTTAGCCTATCATCTCTTTTTTAGCCTATCACCACTTACTTAGCCTGTCACCTCTTACTTAAAACCATGACATATCTGTAGGCATCTGGACCTTGCTCTATATGTTGTCTAGAACATGTGCCTGTGCAACATGGTAGAACTTCAACAGAAGATCCTGTTGTGTGTATTTTCTGTTTCCTTGGAAATGGGCAAGAGCCTTGAAACTTGGGAATGGCTTTTACAACTTAAAGCAATCCTCCTCATGTTAAAGACGGTCCTGTCAAAAGGTGTAAGCCAAACTCCAGCTGGTGATGTTGCCTAGCAACTCAATCTGAGCTGCAAGAGCCCTTCATAGTAGGAACCAAGATACAGCCAGAACTGCCTGACCCCCCAGAAGGTGATGAAAAAGTATATTGAGGCTCCCTCCTCCCTCAGTCTTGTGCATAACGACCTTGAGATAAACAAAGAGAACCCATTCTTGAGTTATAACTACTCTGCTTGGTGTTAGTGGAAACTGGAACTAAAAGGAGGGAAATTAAGCCATAACTAAGTGTGATGCAGTTGTTTAATGAATGGGCTTCAGCACCTCCTGCCCTGAGCGCTCGCTGGGTTGAATGTGGAAGAAAGACATCAGGGCAAGAATTACCTGCAAAATTAGACCACATCTAAATAGATGGTTTTTACATTCGTAAACATAGAAAGCAAAATTATGGTTACCAAAGGGGAAAAGGGGGAAGGAGGAGAGATAAATTAGGAATATGGGACTAACAGATACATCAGTTCAATTCAGTTCAGTCACTCAGTCGTATCCGACTCTTTGTGACCCCATGGACTGCAGCACGCCAGGCTTCCTGTCCATCACCAACTCCCGGAGCTTGCTCAAACTCATGTCCATCGAGTCAGTGATGCCATCCAACCTTCTCATCCTCTGTCGTCGTCTTTTTCCTCCTGCCTTCAATCTTTGCCAGCATCAGGGTGTTTTCAAATGAGTCAACTCTTTCAATTAGGTGGCCACAGTATTGGAGTTTCAACTTCAGCTTCAGCTCTTCCAGTGAATATTCAGGACTGATTTCCTTTAGGATGGACTGGTTGGATCTCCTTGCAGTCCAAGGGACTCTCAAGAGTCTTCTCCAACACCACAGTTCAAAAGCATCAATGCTTTGGTGCTCAGCTTTCTTTATAGTCCAACTCTCACATCCATACATGTGATATGTACTACTATATATAAAACAGATAAAAAGGATTTAATGTATTCAATATCTTATAATAACCTATCATGGAAAAGAATATTAGAAAAAGTGTATATATATATGTACACACACACACACACACACACACACACACACACACACATACATATTTGTATGTGTCTGAATCATTTTGCTGAACACCTGAAACACAGTTTTGTAAATCAGCTGTACTTCAAATAACTAAACAAAAGATGTGAAGTTTTTCTGGCAGATTTTTTTTTTTTTTTTGGCAGCCTGACAGCTTATGGGATCTCAGTTTCCTGACCAGGGATTGAACCTGGGCCACAGCAGTGAAATCTCCAAATCCTAACCACTAGACCACCCAAGAACTCCCCAGAGAAAGTTGGCTTTGTTTGTTTGTTTGTTTTAATTGAAGTGTAATTGATATAAATATTGTGTGTATTTCTGCTACATAGCAAAGTGATTCAGTTGTGTATGTATATACATACACACACACACACACATGTTTTTGCATTTTTTTCCACCATGGTTTATCACAGGATATTGAATATAGCTCCCTGTACTATACAGTAGGCCCTTGTTGTTCACCCATTCTGTATTCAGTAGTTTGCCATCTGCTAACCCAAACCTCCCATTCCATTCCTTCCCCTGCCTACCTCGCCCATGGCAACCACAGGTCTTTTCTCTATGTCTGTGAATCTGTTTCTGTTTCATAGATAAGTCCATTTGTGTTATATTTTAGATTCCACAGATATGTCACATATGATATAATATGGCATTTATCTTTTTGACTGACTTCACATAGTATGATGATCTCTAGCTCCATCTGTGTTGTGGCAGATAGCATTGTTTTGCTCTTTTTCATGGCTGAGTAGATTCCCTTGTAGATGTGTACCACATCTGCTTCGTCCATTCACCTACAGATGGACATTTAGGTTGTTGGCCCATCTCGGCTATTGTGGATGGTGCTGTTGTGGGCATAGGAATGCATGTGTCTTCTTTAATTATAATTTTGTCTGGATATTTGTCCAGAAGTGGGATTGCTGGATCATATGGTAATTCTGTTTTTCGTTTTTTGAGGAACTTCCATGTTGTTTTCCATAGTGGCTACACCAATTTACATTCCCACCAACAGCGTAGGAGAGTTTTCTTTTCTCCACATCCTCTCCAGCATTTGTTATTTGTAGAGTTTTAAATAATGGCCATTCTGGCTAGTGTGAGGTGGTGCCTCATTCTAGTTTTGGTTTGCATTTATCTATTATCACTATCTGTTAGGGATGTTGAGCATCTTTTCATATGTCTGTCGGCCATTTGTATTTCTTTGGGGAAATGTCTTAAATAATGTTTTTTAATGCCTATGGCATTATGCACATATCTGCATCTCCAACACCTGAGTCAGAGGCTTATTCACAGGTATTGATGGCAGGTACTCATTGTGTCCCAGATACTGTGAGAAGCACAGTGATGAAAAACCCTAGGATCCCTGTGCTCAGAGAGTTTACCGTCTAGGAGAATAGAAAGACTGTCCATCACAGCAGCCTTCTCCCATAGAGTATGATTGGTTTTTATGTGGGGAGAATTTAGTTCCTGAGTAATTTAATTCTTATTAGAAGCAAATGTAATAAACTATCAACAAAGAAATGGTGTTTATCATCTCTGTTCTTAAAGTTTCTCTGGTGCTGCAGCATCTCATGTTAGCAGTCAGAGAACAAGGAGAGAGAAATGACCTTTAATTCTAGAATGTCATGTCTTTGGTGCTATATGTAGTCACAAGGAAGACCCCAAACACCAACTTGTTCTTACCCTGCATTGATGACTACAAAGGCCTTTGTTCTAACCAGAAATGGCAGTCGAGGTTACAGGCCTTGGAATAATCATCTTTGTACAACTTCAGTCTTTCTAAAGAACTTTTGTTGAGGCAGTTTGTTTCAATTTTAATTTGGGGTATGATATTCCCCAGAGGTTTAAGAAATCATTTGCCTGCTTTAAAAAAACAAACAAACGGAAAACAAACACCTTAACGTCAAGGTTAACAAATTTGATTTGCAGGATTTCTGCAACTGGGTGCTTTTCTGATCTGGCACGTAAGGCCATGTGACTCATGGTGGAGTAGTAGTGACTTGGGAAGTATTCTTGGAGATTCAGTTGTCAGTCTTTGCATCCCTATGGATCTGGGACCAATGTTCCAGAAGTGAATCCCAACATGGCAGTCACCCATTCACCCATTTCTGTCTCTGTCCACTTCAGTGCATTACCAGTCTAGCTCCTAGTAGTAGTTTGAGGGTACCAATGGCTTAGACCCACCATAATCTCCACAGGTAGTTCTTAAACACTGATGTTTAGTCACACCTTATTCCATTTTCTGGCCTGGAATGTGGTGCATAGGCACTTGAAGAGCTTCCTCACATTTTGCTCTTGTGGGAGAAGGGCTTTCTGAAATGTGCACATATGCATGTGACGGTGCTTATCAGGGGCTAATTGAGCACGCATGGCTCACAACATCCTTGTTGGATATTTTAGCTGAAGGTGTTGCATTTTGAATCTGTGTTTCTAGACACTGTTTCCAGCAAGTTGCAAAACAACAATGTTTATACTATTGCCAAGAGGAATGTGGAAGGGCAGGACATGCTGTACCAATCCCTGAAGCTCACTAACGGCATTTGGATTTTGGCCGAGCTACGTATCCAACCAGGAAACCCCAATTACACGGTAAGGCCTTTTTCAGAATGGGTGAGATGGGTTCACGGAGGGAGGTAAGAGCCCTTCATTTTTTTCTTAGCATTTTTTAATTTGCCAGGAAAGACCTGGTGGAGTTCCTTCACTCCCCAGATATCCAAAACAAGCAGTCAGAAAAGTCCCCAGTTGCATTCTTAGAAGACCTTGTTCTGCCCCCGTTCACCAGGAAGGGGCCTCTGGCAGCCGGAGTACCTGACTCCTCCAGGTATACACAGAGCTGCTCACAGAACCTGCAGCTTCATCAGTACTGGTTAATGCTCATTTAGCGTATCCGTGCATGTGGTACTGTAACAGGCTGCTAAGAGGATTGTTTTCGTAGCTCATTTCAAGCCCATTCGTGCTTTTGGACGTAAGGATGTCAAAATCCCTGAACATATGAGCCTCTTTAGTGATATTGTATGTCCTAAATGCTGGTTGAAAAATTAAGGCAAAATGGGACACACTTTTTATAGCCTGAAAGGGAACTTTAGGAAACTTCCTCACTGCCATGCTGGACTAAAATTGAAACCCTGGCCTTATTTTCAGGGGCGGAGCCAGCTGCTTTGTTAATCAGCACAGCCATAATACCCTAGGCACTGGCCATTTGTTTACTGTTGTAAAATACTGTCTCCGAGTAAGATGCTGCTTGTCATCTGCACTTTGTAAAGTATAAGAAAACCCTTGGGATAGGGGAAATATATTCTTCTGGCTTCATGTTCAAGGCTTTTTTACACTGTTTTGAATGAGGGGAAAGGAAAGTGATGAGAAAACGTTCAAAAATTGATTAACTGATAAAGCTTTATATTCAGTAGATTAAGTGAGCTTTTTAGCCATTTAGCCGAAAAAAGACTGACTCCATTCCTTAATTTTAAGGCAAGCATGTGTTCGTTAGCATACATCAAGGAAGTAGTACCACCCTGAACTGAAAATTCTTGGTTTCCGTTGAAGTAAGCTGGACAAGTGTGTGTGTATGAGTGATACTACATCCCATCTAACTATATTTTTTTGCCCAAGCGTTTGTCAGCTGAGAAACTTGAGACTTCTCCCATAAACTGTACACTCCTCCCACCCACCTCCTCCGCTGCCAGTCTTTTGTCTTTTTTTGTAAGAAACCATCCTGTCATTTTCCTTGAGTTCCCCAAGAAAGGGAAAGTCCTGTCTGCTCTTCTGGAGGGACAGGTTTTTACTGTAAAATCAGGTCTTATAAAATAGCTCCATTTACTTCCCTAGAAATTTTCTCAAAGTATGTGTATTTGTGTGTGTGTGTTTTGTTTTTTTATTATTCATTATTTTATTGTCTGCAGTATTCCATCTCAGCTAGATTAGAGTAGCATGAATTGTAAAGTAGGTAGCCTCCAACTAATAAAAATAAATGGAAAAAAAAAATAGAGTAGCATGATTACCCCTAGATTCCAGATAAGGAAACCATGGTTCAGAATGATTAATAACTTGTTCAAGATCACAGAAGTTGTTGGTAGGTAAGTTGTGCTAAGAATTCATATATCTAAACACTTCCTAACTGTATTCTTTGTATTCATTAAGGATTGTGAGAATTTTGAGAAAGACCTCTTAGTAGTTGCATAGTTGATTTAAAATGTTTAAAAGCTTCTTATTTGGAACTAATTTAATTAAGACTCACATAAAATTTAAAAAATGATACATAGAGTTCCCATATATCTTCCACTGAGTGTTCCTCATTGAGAACATCTTACACCCAAATTCACCAGTTTTTACATAATTATTTTTATTTTATTTTATTTGGTTAAGGAGTGTACAGTACTATGAAATCTTATCACATTTGTGATAATCACCACGATCAGGAACAGAACTGTTCCGTCACCACGAAAAAACTCCCTTCTTGCTATCTCTTTATAGTTACAGACTCACCCCACGCCTAACCCTTGGGAATCACTGATATGTTTGTTTCCCATTACTATAATTTTGTCATTTTGAGAGGGTTCTGTAAGTTCAGTTCCTATCCTTTCAGACTTTTTTCCCACTTAGCATAATGTCCTTGACATCTGTCTTAAGTCATTGCATGTATTAATAATTTGGTGTGTGTTTGTTTTTGATGACTGAGTAGTACTGCTGCTGCTGCTGCTAAGTCACTTCAGTCGTGTCCAACTCTGTGCGACCCCACAGACGGCAGCTCACCAGGCTTCCCCGTCCCTGGTATTCTCCAGGCAAGAACGCTGGAGTGGGTTGCCATTTCCTTCTCCAATGCATGAAAGTGAAAAGTGAAAGCGAAGTCACTCGGTTGTGTCCGACTCCTAGCGACCCCATGGACTGCAGCCTGCCAGGCTCCTCCGTCCATGGGATTCTCCAGGCAAGAGGACTGGAGTGGGGTGCCAGTGCCTTCTCTGAGTAGTAGTACACTACATGATAAATCACTTCCTTCACCCCCTTACTGTATGTCATTAAGAAGGTTTGTTTATCCCAGGGGGCAGAGCCCTCTTGATCTCTAAGTAGCTCTGTCTCACCTGGAAAGATTACTTGTCCCAGGTGAAGAAGTATGTGTTCCAGGCCATAAACCTGAAGTAGATGTTTAAGTCCCTGGCTTATTACCTAGGCAGGGGAGGTGAATCTAGGTGGGTGGCCTTCCTCAGTGGTTGGTGTGAAAGATGTGACACATAAGTAGGTTAGTGCTTCGAAAGTTAAAATCCTGGAAAGATGTCTTTTCCCATATAAAATGAGACCAGAATCCTAAATCAGATTTTTTTTTAGCTTCTTTTTTTATGTACATTTCCTTCTTGCTTTCTTTAGGAATTAGCAAAAAAAAAAAAATTTTTTTTAATGTGTTGCAGCTTGTCTTTTTTTTTTTTTTTTTTAATGTATTCAGCTTGTCTTAACTGTACTTGTTGAAAAGCAGGGAATGGATTTAACCCTAAACTTAACCCATTGTTAAAGGCTGGGGTGTCTGGGGGAGGGAGGTGATAGAACAGTCCAGAGAAAGAGATTCTTCCTCCTCTTCTTATCCTCCCTCTCCCACTCTCCTCCCCTCCCTCTCCTCCCACCTCCAAAGAGCAGCTCACACTGTCTGCTTCTAGACTCCTGCCAGTGCCCATTTGGGCTTTTATTGAGGAAGACAACATTCTCTTATCACTAGTGAACCAAAAGTGGATCTCCAACTGGTTGGAAGTTCCAATACTGCTACAAAGATGTGAAAAAATACAGAACTGTATTTGGGGGAGGAGGAACTACCCCCTCTTTAGTCTGGGAGTTAATTCCCTTAGGCTGTTCTTACTCTTTTTAGCTTCCTCTCCTCCTCCTCTTCTGAACCCACGTACTTTCCCACGAGAACTGTCTACAACGCTGACAGTGGAAAGGCTGGAGGAGGAGCAGAAAGTCAGGGAAAGGCCTAGAGCTGCAACTTGGACCAAAGTAGGGAGCAATTTTCTATTTATATTTATATTCTAAAATTAGTTATACATTTTGTTTTACGTGTATCAGAATTGTCTTTCCTGATGGATGTCAAGCAGCAGTTCTGGAAATGCCTTAGAGAATGCATATTAAAGCTATAAATTTTAAATAGAGCCTCTTTTGATGTTCTTTTTGTTTGGCTTGGTTTTGCATTTTTAAAATCTCAGTCAGTTCTGAGGATGTGAGTTTTCTCAAGAAGAAAGATTGGGGTTGACCAATCATCTTCCTGACATTTTTGCCAAAAGTATTCTCACCTCTTTGAACTTGGTTAAATCGTTAGTCTCTTATAAGACAATAAAGAGGTAAGATAATGTAAAATCTTATGGTGATACATCATTAAAGACAACTTTTGTTCATCCTTTAATAAACAAGCAATGATGTCAGTAATACAAAAAACAGGGATTAAAATTTCTGGTTCTAAATGCAATTTATATGCTTCTTTTGTTAATGTTATTGTGAAGCTGGTGAATTTGCCTAATCTGGTACAATTCAGGAGTCCAAATCTAGGTTTAAATTTTGCACTTGTTGACCCACAGAGTGAAAATCTCAGTGTTCAGCATTGAAATATTTTTAATATTTTAATTTGGTAATTGTTAGATGAGACAAAGAGGTGGTAATAAACAAGTAGAGTGGTATGAGAAGTATCTAACCAGCCTGAATAAGAGGCAGAAGCTCTTATTATATATATATATCTTTATATATATATAAAGATAACACTGTTGTCATAAACGGTACAGTTACACTCGGTAAATGTCTCTTTAGTGTTAGTTAGTGTTAGTTGCTCAGTCGTACCTGACTCTTTGCAACCCCATGGACTGCAGCCCACCAGACTCCTCTGTCCATGGGATTTCCAGGCAAAGTATACTGGAGTGGGTTGTCCATTTCCTTCTCCAGGGGATCTTCCCAACCCAGGAATCCAACCCAGGTCTCCTGCATTGCAGGCAGATTCTTTACCATCTGAGCCACAAGGGAAGCCCATGTTGCTTCTTATCTTCATTCCCTAGCAGTGTATGCTCTTTTCCATATAATACAGTGAAGACTAGTTACTTGGAGCTATCTAGCTCCTGCTTTTATTTTATTTCGTTATCCATCCTCCTGAATTGGGACTGAAATAACCATCCTTGTGAAGACAGAAACTGGAATCGAGAGATGAAATGACCACCAAGTTCAGGGTTTTAGCCCGTCCCCTTTCACTTGGTTATAGTCCCTGTGACTCCTAGCAAAGCAGGAAGGCATCTGTCCCCTACGGTGTTCCCTGTGAATTACTTCCTGACTTTGCAGACCCACGTAGGATGGAGGTGGAAGCACAGCACAGCCTGACACTGATTAACTGAAATTCTAAAACCCGCAGAACCCCTTATCCGCAGGGTCTCTCTATTTGGCTGCTCAAGGATAGGAGCCCTTCTCCCCTTGTATCAGAAAGAGCTTTCCTTGAACTGAATACTTGGATACTTTCTGAGTGAATGCCAGCCTCCGTGCTAATAATCTTCCTTCTCCTTTCCTCCGCACAGCTGTCGCTGAAGTGTAGAGCTCCCGAGGTCTCCCAGTACATCTATCAGGTCTACGACAGCATCTTGAAAAACTAATAGACTGGCCCGGTGCCCTCCAGCCACCCTGTGACCGGTGCAGGCCAAGAGCTCTTTAACTGGAAGAAACTGTTATCGCCATGTAGAATCTGAACCTGAACACACTGAGGCTGTCCGCCAAGGTAGTGACTAGTTTAACCTGTGCTAATGTTAGGGCGCCGCCTGTTGGATAGTGTTAGCTTCCTGTGACCGTCTGTAACCACTGCTTCCGTCAGTCCCCACCTCGTGCCACCCGCTGCTGTCCGTCCTTACTGTGGGCTTCTCCATGCTCCTTACAGTGGCTGCAGTTTTGAGTGTAGTTTGATATTTTGTAATCGAGAGCTCGTTTCAAAAGCAGAAAAAGACAACAAAAAAATATTAAAGCAAGGAAAAGTGTCACTGAAACGTGAACTGCACTTTATTGTTTTATATTTTTGTACATGTGAGAAATAGAGGGAATAGTGTGTAGCTGAGAGAAGTGTTAAGACGACCGCACAGTCCTGGAGGGAAGAGACGCAGTTTCTTGCCACCCTGTGGCAGCCTTGTTCCTGATCACTTTCTTTTCTCTCCAAACTCCTTTTCCTGTGATTCCTCCTGCCCTGTATTTTCATCTTGTTTGATGCGCTGCAGCCAGAAATAGTGGTCTTCCTTGAATGGTGCTGGAGGGTGTAGGAAATGGGACCTGATGGCACCGAGGCTGAGAAGGAGAACTTACTACAGTCCTTTTCCGAGGTCGAATCCGTGAATAAACTGATGAAAGAATTTCAAAAATCAAAATGCCCTCCCCCCATCTCCTGCTCTGGATTTAATTTAATCTCAGGTCCAGTTCACATCTAAAATCTTGGTTTTAGAGTTGAAACAGACTTACTTAAAATAACAACTCATCCAACCTTGTTTTTCTAAAAAGAAAAAAGATAAAAGACAAACAGGATGTTATGGCCTGAGGACTGCTGACTGTTCGGTAGCAGAGGTGGGGGCTGGGTCTCTGAATCCCCATCAGAGTTGTTCTCACCACGGGACCCTCTCGTTGACTTTCTTTCCTCAATGCCTTTCTCTTACCTTTCCGGTGCCTGCTTCCTCATGGCTCCCACACTCCACGCAGGTGCTGGCGCTCCATTCATTGGCATCCGGTGGCAGCAGTCTCTGTCCAGGGACTTGAAGGTAAACCCTGATGCCAGAATGGAGGCCCCTCGGTGCCGGAGGCCAGCAGGATGGATGTGGGGAGGAAGTGAGCTGCTGGTGCCCACAGTCATCCCTTGGCTCTCTGATCCGCTCGGCACTTGTGTGGCTTAGGCTCCCAGGCAGTTGAGATCACCTCAGAGGGCCAAGCCATCCTTGTCATCTCTCAAAAGATCGGGAAACGTGAGAACCCCTGCCCCCCTAGACACATTGGGTGTGGCTGTCAAAGCATGCTCTGTGCCTGGAACACCAGTCTGTCCAGCAGGCTTCTCTGTTTCACCTGTGGGCACTGCTGCTGCCTGGCACCGGGGATTCAGAGTCCATGACTGAGACTGCTGCTCAGATGCCCCTGCTCTCATCAGAGGCGCCTGGGTCCAAGACCTCATGTGGGACTTGGACCTAAAAGTGCGTCCAAGAGGCAGAACCCTAGAAAACAGCAGAAAGTACCCTGCACCCATGTTGCAAGTGAAATGACCCTGACTCGTGCCACTTGGAGAGCTACGGGAGCAGGTCCCTCAAAACAGTTTCTTAGGCCTTGACACTCTCCACGAGGAGAATTCTTGGGGTGAGGGACAGGAACCACGCAGGCACGTGAAGAACAGGAAGTGGCCCAGGATGCTGGGCGGGGGTGGGTGAAGCTCTGTGGTTGGGAGATTGCTCGTGGAGTCAGTGCGATGCAAGCAGTGAAGAAGGTCCCCACTCCAAACGCTGTGTTCTCACCTCGAAGCAGACTGCAGTCCCAGGCGGCAGAGCTTGTGGCAGGGTGAGCAGACGGGCCAGTGTGGTACCGAGACGTGTCCCTCCGCCCCTGAAACCCGGCTCCTCAGCCTCCCCGGCAGTCATGGGCCACAGCTAGACTTCTCAGCTGAGCCGGCCGGTCTGCCAGCCCTCCGCTCCTTCGAGAGGCTGCCTCCTGGTTTGCCCCTGAGCTGCTGGAGAGGGATTCTGCTTCACGATTAGGACCCCTCTCCTGAAGAGGCAGAGCCTGTCCCTCCACCGCAGTGTCCCTCGGGGCCCGTTTCGAGCTTGGCCGAAGCGGATGAGCGGAGGTTGCCCTGCAGCTCCCTGTCCGCCACTGCAGCCTGTCTCTGTAACATCAGCGGGCACCGCACAAAGGGCACGGCAAGCGCGCGCACACCCGGGACTCTTGCTGGTCAGAGATTCCCTGAGTGTCTGCCCTCGCCCGAGCCTGTTTCCTGTGTCTGCGTTGCGAACCTTGGGACTGGAGAGAAGGGGGAGGGGGGTGAGTGTTGCCCTGAGAAAACTTACCATTCTTTTGTTGTTGGGATCTGTTCTGGGGGAGGGTGGGGGGCAGGGGAAGCTTGACTTTGTCTTCGTCAATAAACTCTCATTTACACAAAATGAAGTTTGTGCTGCGTACTTTGTTCCCAGAACTGAAACTAGAGGACAGAACACAGCGGGCCAGGGGAAGGATGGGGTATTAATAACCATGCTATTAGAACTTGCCTTTTGGCTGCCCGGCCCTCCCGGGGGTTTAGCCAGATGAAATGTGGAGATGGGCCTGAGGAAGCATCACACGCCTCAGAGGCTCCTGTCTCCCCAGCCCCCGCTGCCGTCACCACCACCACCGTCACCACTCAGGCATCTTGCTGCAGGCAGTGCTCGGAGGAGCCAGTCCATCTTCCCTGGCAGGTCCCCTCCAGGGCCCAAGCGGATGGGCCAGGGGCGGGCAGCCAGCCAGGCACAGGGGCAGGAGGAGCCCAGCAGAGCTTCCCATCAGTGTCCTCTCAGCCCGGACATTTCATTGACCCATTCATAAGAAGCCTCTCTGATCTGCACTGGGGGCCTGCATGTTCCCAAGTGGATAGAATTAATGCTGCTTTCAATCAAGCTTCCCAAGGTGTTCAGATATAATCACCTGCATTTGTGTGGCTGGGGACACGCGAGCCAGGTGTGGTCAGGCGGGAGGCGCTGGCCCTGGTTCTGATGACTGGACTCTGAAGTCTCCTACAGCCTGGCATGGGGGAGCGAGGCTGAGGGGTCCTGTGCCTAGATAGGATCCCTCAGTCACCAGTGTAGGGAAGATGCACAGGGCTCCTCACAGTAACCGCTTCTCTTACGTGGATGTTCAAACACCATGAAAACTTTATCGCAGCTAGGAACTCTTGGGCTGTCGCCACATGCTGGCTACAGTTGGCTCGAGTTCTAACTGGAATAACTGGCAGGGAAGTGGGGTCAGGGTGGGCTTTGTGGAGGTTCAGAGTCAGAGATATGAAGAGGGATAGGCCTTACTGAGATCTGACTGGATTCACCAACTAAGAATGTCAGTTTTGGCCAAGAAAATCCTTAGGGCAGAAGCTCTTAACTCTTGGGTGCACATTGATCACATCCTAGAGCTCTCATGAAAGGCTGACAATTCTTAGCCAGTTGGGTAGGGCCTGGGACAACCTGCATTTCAAAAAATTCCCCAGGTGTTTCTGAAAGGACAGGGTTGAGACTTCCTGCCAGAGAAAGACACCGTTTGCCTACTGCCTCTCCTGGAGTAACGGCACTCTTTTGGCAGCTGAAAAATGGCAAAGCACTCATGCACAAGATGCCTGCCTGCCTGTCCCGTGAATTGAGAGTATTATCCCCATTTTTCAGGTGAGAGGAGGTAAAGCCACATCATCTGACCCTCTGTCTTGATTGCTGCTTTTCATCCCACTCCTCTGAGCCACCAGGCCAAGGGCCAGCCTTGCTAAGCCCCTACATCCCAATGCAGTTCAGTCTCCAGAAGCAGGGCACAATGGCCAGAGACCTCCTCCTGAGATCGCCTGAGATCCTCCTCCCACCGAATGCGACATTAGGAAACACTGATACCTCAGGTGTATTGCTCCTGAGACCACAGGAAGAGCTGAGGACTCTGGGCTGGAGCCTTCCTACTCCCACCCCAGGCATTGATGCTTTTTCTGGTTTTGCTTGGACCCAGATTTCTTTTCCCTGCCACCCCCAGCTCCAGGAGGCAAGAGAGCCTGTTTATTTTAATACCTGGTGTGGCACTTAGGAAAGATCACACCTCCCCCGTTGTTACCCATTTCTATCTCCTGAACACTAATCCTAGAATCCCCACCAGCCCCCAGACATGTTATTAGCAACAAGGATGTTTCTTGAAAAGTTTCCGAGTTGGCTCCAAACTTGTTATCTCAGTTTCTCATTTAGCTTTCGCCCTGCCGTTGTTGATGCTGCCAACAAGGGGAAGGCTAATTTAGTGATTGTTTAGACCCAGATGGACTTAATTTCCAGAAGTATCCTTGAGACAGGACTGCCCCAACACTCTGGGGCTGAGAGAACTCCACTCCCCACCTTCTCCCGCGGGGTAGGTGTTAGAGGAGAGTGTTCAAGTCTAGCCTCTGGCTTTCCCTCCCTTGTTTCATTCACTCTCCACTTATAGTTAAAGGCCCCAGGATCTGACCAGACAGCCTCTGAGAGCCAGTGGCATCCTCGGCTCCGAGGGAGCAAGGGCCGAGTTCCAGGTTCAGGTCTTTGTCCTCTGGGCTTCAGATGCTGTAGGTCGGCTCACGTGTCCCATCCCTTGGAGACTTTAGTTTGCACCTCAGGCGTCTTCAGCTGAACCGGAGCCACAGACTATGGACAGAGCCTCTCGGGTTTTTTTCACCAAGGTAATCCTAACCATAGAGAAGAGTGAACAGGCTCCTAGGAGTGTACAATCCTTAGCCCAAAGTGACTCAGCGAACCAAAATGACTTAACCAACCAAATCTTCAATTCAGGCACATTTTGTGTTTTATATTAATTGAATGGGTTGGGATTTCAGATATAATGCTTCAGGGACTTCTCTGGCCATCCAGATTAAGACTCCTTGCTCACACTGCATGGGGCATGCGTTCAATTCCTAGACAGGGAACTAAGATCTTGCTTGCTGTGTGGTAAAAAAAAAAAAATTAAACTCTCTCTCTCTCTCTCTCTCTCTCTCTCTCTATATATATATATATATATATATGTTGCTTAGTTGCTCAGTCATGTCTGACTCTGTGACCCCATGGACTGTAGCATGCCAGGCTTCCCTGTCCATCACCAACTCCCGGAGCTTGCTCAAACTTGTGCATCTAGTCGCCAATGCCATCCAACCATCTCGTCCTCTATCGTCCCCTTCTACTCCTGCCTTCAGTCTTTCCCAGCATCAGGGTCTTTTCCAGTGAGTTATCTCTTTGCATCAGGTGGCCAAAGTTTTGGAGCTTCAGCTTCAGCATCAGTCCTTCTAATGAATATTCAGGATTAATTTTCTTTAGGATTGACTGGTTTGTTCTCCTTGCAGTCCAAGGGACTCTCAAGAGTCTTCTCCAACACCACAGTTCAAAAGCATCAATTCTTCGGCACTCAGCTTTCTTTATAGTCTAACTGTCACATCCATACATGACTACTGAAAAAACCATGGCCTTAACTAGATGGACCTTTGTTGGTAAAGTAATGTCTCTGGTTTTTAATATTGCTGTCTAGGTTGGTCATAACTTTTCTTCCAAGGAGTAAGTTTCTTTTAATTTCATGGCTGCAGTCACCATCTGCAGTGATTTTGGAGCCCAAAGAAATAGTCTGCCACTGTTTCCACTGTTTCTCCATCTATTTGCCATGAAGTGATGAGACCGGATGCCCTGATATTTTTTTTCTGAATGTTGAGCTTTAAGTTTTTCACCCTCCTTCACTTTCATCAAGAGGCTCTAGTTTTTCTTCACTTTCTGCCATAGGGTGGTGTCATCTGCATATCTGAGGTTATTGATATTTCTCCTGGAAATCTTGATTCCAGCTTCCATATAAAGCAATCTATATATTGTTTTAAATTACTTATCACTACAAGCCAGTGTGAGGCCCTATAATGAACCTGTGGCTCTGTGTTCCCCCAGTGGAGTTAAGTTGAGAATTCTGAGAAGCCTGGCTGGAAAGTGTGTGTGAGCATTGCATGATTTTGTTTCTAGGTTTCCTTGGGCTGAAACAGAACTGGAATATACCTGGGGGCTTAGACAAATTCTGAGATCCTTGGGCAGAGGTAAGAATGAACTATTTTCAGAAATGGTGGGGGGACTGGTAGTGCCCTGGACGATTTAATCAAATTAAGAGTCTATTGGTTGATCCCGTTGCAATCCCATAGTGCCAGTAAACCCCATGTCACCAGAAAAAAAGTGGCACTGGGGGAGGGGGGGTCCCTGCTCTTCTTGCCCCTGAATTTGCTTCTAGCTGCTGCCCTGACTGCTCTCAAAACCCTACCCCAGCACCTGGGAGCCATCCTAGCATAAATAGAAATGCTTTCCCGGGAGATTGTTCAGCCTCCCCTTTGAATGGCTGTGTCTGTAAAACAAAAGAAAAACAAAAGGTCACACAGTGAGACTGCTCGTCCGGCACTGGGTTGTGGACTCCGCACACCGCAGGCTTACTGGGGACAACTCCACTTTATAAATAAGGCATAGAGTTCGGAGAGGTCAAGTAATTTGCCTTCAGTCACAGAGTAAGTGGTAGGGCCAGGATCTAAATCCAGATCTGCTTGATCTGAAGCCCAGGCTTGTAACCACTGTGCACGGACAGGAGGGGAAAGGCAGCAACAGGGAGGGCGCTCAGCCCTCAGGGAGGAGGAAGGCAGTTCTTTGCGGAAGCTGGGGCCCATGTGCATGCCAGAAAGTATAGAAAGTTACACAGTGGGGGATGTTGGGTCCCAGGGTAAAAACACTTGAGAGATTTCTCCCAGCTTCCTCCTCCTCCTCCCTGCACCTGCAACGCTGACCAGGTTGCTGGCCTGCTTCAAAACCGTTCCATGCATGCCAGTCAGACAGGTCTAGATCCAAACTCCTTACCAGGCAACCAAGGCCTTTGGGACTTCACATCAACCAGCCTCTCAGCCTCCTCTTGTATTTCCAGCCCGCTGTGTCTGGTTCCTGTACTCCCTTCTCAAAGCCCTGAAATGGTCCCCAGCTTCTCTGATCTGAAGCCTTCCTCGTCCATGCCCTCCCCGCCCTGGCACCCCAATCCTACTTCTTTCAAGGCTCTTTCCTTGAAAGTCGCCTCCCTTGAAGCCTCCACTGACTCTTCTAAATACTCGGCAGGTTCCCTCTGCCCTGCCCTCCGGACCTTGGCCTTGCACACAGGGCACACATGAGCCGCTTGTGTCTGCTTCTGGCCTCCAGGTTAAACAGCATCCGCCAAGCACCTCAGCAGCTGCCCTGCTACAGACTCCCAGCCTTTGATTCTGCATTTTATGCTTCAGTAAGACCAGTCACTCAGCCTCTCTTGGCCTCAACTATCTCACCTGTAAAACGGAGGAAACAGAATCTACCTCATGGTATTGGTAGGGTTGACTTCGAAGACGTAGGCAAAGCTGGGAGCCCACTGCCTGGCACATAGTACCCGATCTTAATTGTCAGCTACCTATGATCAGTGACCCTGACCACGATTTCTTTAGAATAAACTCACGGGCGATTCTGTCCTGGACGCGGGCAAGCGCTGGCATCTCCCCGTCTGGAGAGGAGAGGGGAGCAGTCGTTTCAGGGCATGGAGGTCATGCATTGGCTGCGGATGAGCTTTGCTTTGCTGGCCTCTCTGTTTTTCTCTCACTGAGGCAGTGAAGGGTGAAAGTGACCACCCTTGGCGGTGACCATACTGCGGGGTGGAGGAGAGGAGGCTCGATGCCCTCTAGCACGCAGTGGGCGCCCATCCAGAACTGAACGGGGAAGGGTCAGAGCAGACCTAAACCTGGGGTGTGTGGTGGGGGTGGGACGGTGGGGTGGGGTGGGATATGGAGAGAAGCAAGAGGAAGCAAGAGTCTTTAGGGCTTCTCCGGTCCCTTTCTTCCGCCCCTCCAGGTTGGAGTTAAACACATCGCAGGGAGAGTCAGAAGGGGTGAAGGTCGAGGCTCGGGATGGAAGAATTGGTCCCGCGCCGCCCCAGTGCAGGCGGCGGGCTCAGGGACCCAGCGGAAGGCCGGCCGGGCACGCCCCCCCGCCCCCCGCTCCGCGCCCGCCACCGCCTCCTCCTCCCGGCGCGAGCGGGCGGCGCGCTCCGGAGGGAGAGCGGGGCCGGAGGAGGTTTGCTACCCCCTCGGCGGCCAGCACCTGCCCCGCGCCGCCCCGCGCCCGCCCCGCGCCCGCCCGGACTGGGCATCCGGGGGCGCCAGCACCTTTCTCCCCCCGGGCCGGGGAGCAAGCCAGGGGGCAGCGCCGGAGCCCGGGGGGAGCGCGGCCCCGCCGGCCGGCCGGCCCGCCCGGGCTGGGGGCAGCTAGGACGGCCCCGGGTAAGCGGCGGGAGGCGGGCGGGCCAGGGCCGGGCTGGGTCGGTGGGGGTGTGGAGGGGGGCCGGCCGGGCCGACGGGGCGAGGGACGCGGAGGGAGGAGGGGGCCGGCAGGCTGGCAGGGAAGCGGCGCGGGGCGGCCACGTGAGCGCTGGTGCGGGGGGTGGGGGGTGCCTGCAAGGTGCTGGAGGCGGAGAGCCGGCAGGGCTCCGGCCTCCCCCCGCCCCTCCACTCCTACCAATCAGGTCGTAGGGAACCCAGCATCCTCCGACGCCCCCACGCACCCACCCCCCACCCACTCCCACATGAATGTGGCGGGGACCAACAGCGGGTCGACGTGGTGCCTCGGTCCACGGGACTTGCAAACCGCCCCCCTCCCACGCCCTCAGCTTGAGGCTGGGACTCAGGTGTCCGGGCCTCCGGCAGGGGAACCAGAAGCAGGCTTTGGCCCCAGTGTCTGTCCCCGGGCGCCGTCTGCAGACTCACCGCAGAGCACAGGCCTTGGGGAGGGAGGCTGAGGGGTGCCTGGGCCCTGCTTCTCTGGACAGTCCTCTTCCACCACCACCCCACCCCCCGCAGCTGGGGATGTTGGATTAATACACACCCAGACCCAGGACCCCTGCCTGGGAAGCAGGAGGGGGCCACGGTCACCTCTGAGTCAGGGACGGGACCACACTCGGGCCTGCTGGGCTCCGGGAGGCTGTCCCCAACCCGGGGGCCGCTCGCTGCGCCCTGCTCCTTGGCTCCAGCACTGTGGTCCCGCTTTTATTCCCCAGCTCTTCCCCCAGGAAGGGTTGATTTCAGGGCAAGGGAGTATGTTGTCCAGGAGAATCTGCAGGTAGGGTACAGCCTAGAGACCTCTTAAGTTGCCACACCCAGGGGGAGACCGGAAGTCTTCTGCATCCTTTGCCCTCTCTTCTAAGATGCCCCCCTCCCCAGCGTGTGCTGGTTATGTAATTAACCCAGCTGAGGCTCTCTGCCAAGCTGACAGGGTCCAGGGATGCCTGAGGGGCCCAGGGCCCAGGAGGGGTTTAGGGGGAGGAGGGGCTGGGACTTCCCCACATTGGGAGCGCACAGAAGTAGAGATGCTCTTGTTGGGAAAATGGCAATGCATGGGGCAGGAAAGAGATGAGGGTCCTAAGCTTAGCTGACAGCTCAACGGGCTACACGGTCTTCACGTTCCTGAATTTTTGTTTGTTTGTTTTCACCTGCAATAAAATGGGGCAGGATTGCACACACACACTAGATATATGTGAGCAGCAGTGCATAGTGACCCATCAGGGATGGCTAGGAGGTCCCCCCGGGATCGTGGAAAGCCTTTGATGAATGAAGGGCCCCTCGCCCCTGTTTCCTGACCACCTCCTCAGTGCAGGCACCCTGCATGCTCAACCTCGTAACACCCTGTGAAGCTTCTTGCCCAAGATCACACTGTAGGTGAGGGGCAGAGCAAGGGGTCCAAAGCTGGTGGGTCTCACCCCAAATCCTGCCCGTGGTTTACTCGGCTGTGTGCGCACATCCATGCCCAATGAATGGGGTCCTCTGAGCCAAGCCAGGCTGAGGGACGTTCAGCTGTGAGCTGCCCACATGGGAAAGGGCACGCACTGACAGAGAAAGTGTGCACGCGTGCTGGAGGCTGTGGCCCTATCAGCGCCCCGCACACCCATCTGTCCCAGACCCGTTTAGCAGACGGGAAGTCTCGGGCACATGTACCTGTTTCCCTGGTCACCATCCTCCACAGAACGAGAAGGCACCTGGCTAAGAGGTTTACTTGAATTATTTCAGAAGTAGGGGCTCATGACCCTACTTTATATGTGTGCAGAACATGGCTCAGATTGGACAGGCCATCTGCCCCCTGACCCGCAGCTAGGAAACATCAGAGCTGGGATTGATTCCCACACTGAACTCACTGGAAACTGAGCAAGCAAGGAGCTAATGAAGCCATGTCAAGGTTCCACCCCATAGCAGCCCATTCCTGGGCACCTGCTGTGTGCCAGGCCCGCTGAGCTCAAAGGTTGCCAGGGAATCAGACCCAGCCCTTGGCCTGTGGCCTTCGCCAACTAGAATCATTAAATTTGGAAACTGGGAGTACTCCGACATTGTAGAAAGGAGTACATTGTAGAAAGCCTTTCCCAGCTGTGTGCCTTGGGCTCATTTCTTCCTCCCTCTGAGCCTTCTCTCCAAAGTGGGAATAACTACCACCTGGGAATGTTGTATTGACTATGGATAACACTGGAAAAGACCCGGATGCTGGGAAGGACTGAAGGCAAAAGGAGAAGGGAGTGACAGAGGATGAGATGGTTAGACAGCATCACTGACCCAATGGACATGAATTTGAGTAAACTCCAGGAGATAGTAGAGGACAGGGAAGCCTGGCGTGCTGCAGTCCATGGGGTTGCAGAGTCGGCCATGACTTAGCCACTGAACAACAGCAAAGATAACCACATGGGCGGGCTGACCTAGAGTAACCGCTCAACACGTGTCACGCACCAGAGCCAGAGCCATCCTCTAGTCCAGGGGTTCTCAGCAGGGGTTGAAGATGGCAGGTGGTGGGGAACACACTTTGGGTCATCATAGTCCCGAGAGGCTGCTGCTGGCAAGTACCTCCTGGCAGCCAGGCACCTAAAATATCCTGCTCAGTAAAGAATTCTCTCTCCACGAAAATGCCAGGAGCACCTCCACTGAGGACCAGGAGGCTGCAAGGTGTCGTCTTCTGGGCTCCGCGGGAAAGCTGGGGCTTGAAACAAGGCTAGTGCTCTGTCCACTCCCCTCTGCAGCCTTGCCTTGGGTTTGGGAGTCAGACTGCCCAAAAGTCAGGTCATAACACAAGTCAAGAAAGCTGATTCCCAGTAATGGGATGGAGGGCAGAGAGAATGGAAAAGGGAGGAAGGAGAGGTTCTGGATATATGGGATAGGAGCTCTGGAAAAAGTAGGATGAGACGTCCCAAGTGGCAGGAACAGCTCCAGCACAGTCCCCAAGGTGGAAAAGTGCAGGATATCCGTCCCAGGAGAAGCCAGCCCACCAAAGCCTGCCTCTCGTCCCCACAGGCCAGGTGGAGTCCGCAGAGGGCCCTGGGCAAGCAGGGGGCAGCGGTGATGGGTCCTGACGGTGGCTGAGCCCCCAGCCCCTGGAATATGCAGCCCGGGGGAGCCCCAGGCAGCGGCGAGGACGCGGTGGCGGAGCCGGGCGGGAGGCATGGTCTCCACCTACCGGGTGGCCGTGCTGGGGGCGCGAGGCGTGGGCAAGAGTGCCATCGTGCGCCAGTTCCTGTACAACGAGTTCAGCGAGGTCTGCGTGCCCACCACCGCCCGCCGCCTCTACCTGCCTGCTGTCGTCATGAACGGCCACGTGCACGACCTCCAGATCCTCGACTTCCCGCCCATCAGCGCCTTCCCGGTCAACACGCTGCAGGTAGGGGGGCGTGGTGCGGGGCCGGGGTGGAGGCGGGGCTGGGCACTGACCCTGCTGCCAGCTTGGAGAGCTCCGCTGCACCACCCGCCACTCTGCTAAGAGCTTTGCCGGGATCCCATTCATTTGTGCACCGGTTCATCCAACAAATATTTGAGGAATGTGGCTCAGGTGGTAAGAATCTGCCGGCAACGCAGAAGATCCAGGTTCTGTCCCTGGGTCGGGAAGATCCCCTGGAGAAGGGAATGGCAACCCACTCCAGTTATTCTTGCCCGGAGAGTTCCATGGATGGAGGAACCTGACCGGCTACAGTGGAGTCGCAAAGAGTCGGCCACGACTGAGCGACTAGCCCTTTCACTTTCAATGTGTGCTCGGCCCTGTGGTAGGCACTGGGGTGGAATGGTGCTCAAAGCAGAGAGCATTTTGCCCTCAAGGAACTCAGTCTGGTGAGAAGACAAACAGGTAATTATATTGATGACTGTCATGAGTGGAGGGAACACAGGGAACCAAGACAACCCTTATGGGGGCATCCATCCCACCACATGTGTCAGAGGGGGTCACGGGAGGTGATGTCTCAACTGGGTGGGATCTGGGCAGGTGAGGGGCAGTGGGGAGAAAGACATAGAGCACCAGACGCCTATTAATATTCTGAGCTCTGCCTCCCATGGCCTCAGACCCACATCATCTATAGAAGGAACGGCAGAAGAAAAGGCTGGGACTGGGAGACGTGTGTACTCAAAGGCTGGAGACCCCGACCAGGTCTCTTGCTCAAGGGCCTGTTCTCTTAAGTGATGCTCTGTTCCCTGACCTCAGAACTGGCCCCCGGGGCAGCCTTTCCTGCTGGGGTTGGATTCAGATGCCCCCGGGCCCCGGCTCACAGGGTCCCGCCTGCATACCCGGGTCCTCCTTCCCTCTCTCTTGATCTGGCTTGAGAGGGGGTCAGGTTGGCTCACTGAAAAAGCCCCTGAGCAGAATGCAGAGTTTCTCCAGGAAAGACAAACATAGAGGAGGCCCCGGAGCCAGGGGCTATAGCTTGGCCAGTTGTCACTGTGCAAATACGGTGATTTCTCGGATGGGGCTGGGATGGGGCGGGGCTCATACCTGGCATTGTCTCAGCAACTCCAGGCAGGACGGCTTTGGTCCAACCTCAGGGACACCTATCTCTCCCAGGTCCAGGGGTGTCCACGCCTCACCCCTGGGAACACTGAGGTCAGGGCAGTGGCTTCAAGGTCAGATGTTCTCGTTCTCCTCCAAAGGAGGCTAACAGTAGCCCGAGTGAAAGCTCAGCTTCTGCTCTGGTCCTATGCATTGAGCCGGGTTTATTTTTTCACATTTTGTTGTGTGTTTTCATTTCATCTCAATTTCGGCATTGAGAAGATCCAATTTAAAAGCCCAAACTTTATGTTGAAAAAAAGAAAAAAAAGCACACTCAGAAATCTCAGCCCATTGCCGCCCTCTCCACCCTGATTCTTGCTCCACTCTCTAGAGCCATTCTCACTGGTTTTTTAATTCATACTTCCAGGATTTCTTTATGCAAATAAGAAAATGTATTCTTATTCCACTCCGCATCTTGCATTAACCTGGAGGTCTTTCCACATCCGTACTTAAGAGCTCTCTTCTTCATTCTTTTCTTTTTTAATTAAAAAAAATTTTTTAAGTATTTATTTTCACTGTCATAGTGTTTTTAGCTGTACTTTTTCATGTTGTGTGTTATTTTTTTATTAATTTATTTTAATTGGAGGCTAATTCCTTTACAATATTGTAGTGGTTTTTTCTTCTTCATTCTTTTTTTCATGGCTACACTGTATTCCATTGGAGAAATATATGTGGAATCCCTTCTTGCTGGACAGGTGGGCTGTTTCCAAATTGTTACTTCAAAACAATGCCACAGTGAATAGGCTTGTAATAGTCATGTTGTTCATGTATGTGTTAGTCACTCAGTTGTATCTGACTCTTTGCAAATGCAGACTGTAGCCCACCAGGCCCCTCTGTCCATGAAATTCTGCAGGCAAGAATACTGGTGTGGGTTGCCATTTCCTTCTCCAGGGGATCTTCCTGATCCAAGGATCGAACCCAGGTCTCCTGCATTGCAGGCAGATTCTTTACCGTCTGAGCCACCAGGGAAACCCCTATGTTGTACATAGGGAGGTATGTGTGTAGGATCAATTTCTAGGAATGGCATTGCTCAGTCAAATAATAAATGCAGCTGGAGTTTGAAAGGTGCCACGTTCCCCTCCCCTTCTGTTGGGTTAGCCAAAGTTTGCCCATGTTTTCCCTTATTAAAGTAAACAGATAACCCTAACCCTAAGGTATTGCGGAAAAACCCAAACAAACTTTTTGACCAACCTAATATAAAGGTGCATATTTTGTGCTCCTTTGAGAGACGTTACATGAGCGCTTGTTTCCCTAAAGCCACCAGAGTGTATTGTCAAATTTTTGTGTTTTTGATAGTCTGAAAAATGAGCTAGGATAGTCTCAGTGTACTTTTTATTTACATTTCTGATTATGAGCGAAGTTGAGCATCTCTTCATATGTTTAAGGGCCTTTGCTTTCCTTTTTCTGAAAACTGTCAATGCCTTCACCCATCTTTCTGTTGGATCATTGGCCTTTTTCTTCCTGGTGGACCCTGAGTTTTGGACTCTCCGAGGATGTCCAAGACTTCACCCCTGGAATACGAGAAAGGGACATGGTGCCAAGAAATGCTGAGACAGGATCCGGCATGCCCCAAGGAACAAATAGTAGAAATCCCAGTGGCTACTGTCTGAAAGTAAGAACACATTCTTCCCCAATGCCAGAAGAGAACCAGCCTAGGAGGGCAGCGTTTCTAGGGTCTGAGCCTCAGCTGTAGCTTTTGCCGTCCCTCTCCTCCTATCAGGGAAGGGAGTGGAGGTTAGAGGGTGTGTGCCACCCACCAAAGGAGTGAGCAGGAAATGCATGGCTGGCACCCAGGTGGCTCCCTCAGCTCCCATGTCCTTGGAGCTGGACTCAGTTTCCACAGCTCCTTCTCTGCCTTGACCCAGCCCCAAGATGGCCCTCTACCATCTGGAACACAACGTGGTGCTCGCTGGAAGGCAGGCTGAGTTTTCGTGCTTGCTCCCTTCAATCAGGGGTGAAGGGACAACCCAGCCAATCAGGAGCCTTCTTCCTCAGCTTCTTCGGACCCCCAGAGAGGAATGGGTGGGAGGCAGCCTGGAGGGCCCCCTTGAGGAGGGAGCAGGTTGGGGGAGCAGTGAGACTGTCACCCTCTAAGGCTGGCAGCTGTTCCCTCTCCCCAGCAGAGAGCTGTTCCCTCTCTGCCTGTTTCCCCACCCCTCCCACTTCTTACTGATCGCTACTCCTTGCAGTGGGATGGGGGAGGAACGGCGAACATGCGGGGGTCCCAAGCTCCCCAGAGGTCCCCATGTTCAGTGGACTACAGTCTACTCTGCCCTGAGAAGCCAGTTCCTGGTTTCCTGTGGTTTCGGATTTATCCTCAGTATCTCCCTCCCTCCGCCCCCCCGCACCAAAGTTAAAACTCAGCACAAACAAAAGATGCCACATCATCCCCCTGGAGAAATCCACTGCAGCAGCTTCTAAGCCTTTGAGTTGGGAAGCACTTGTCTGGAGTCAGACTTCACTCTCCCCCACTGTCGCCCAAGCCTCTCCCCTTTTCATCCTTCTCTGCAGTGTTAGAGCCTGCTGCAGTCCTCCAAGTATGGTCTCTACCCCAGTTCAGCTCATAAGCTGGTGCCTGAGACGGGCCTGCGCCTCCCTCTAGTCTTTTCCTGGGCTCTGGTTCCTAGAGAAAACCCTCATCCTCCGTGTCCTGGGAGGTCTCTGCCTCGCCAAGCTTCCAGGAGCCCCCTCCTTTCCACACATTGGCTGCCTTCTGCTGCCCTTGCAGTTCTCATCTGCTGGCAGGTTAATTGGCTAATTAATCTCTTAAGGAATCTTCCCTTTAGTGCACTCAGCTTTGCCAGGGGCCTGTTCAACTTGAGCTGCAGCCCTTTCCAGGAGAATTTGCCACTGGTGTTTCAGGAAGTTCCATCTCCCTGGAGCTGCCCTGGGGCCGTGGTCTAAATCAGCCCCCAGTAGGCATCTGGTCTCAACCTTTCTCTCTGCAGGGCTGCTTCTTCTCAACCTTGAAGGCAGAGAGATGCAAGCAGAAGGGGCACCCCAGGCAGCAATGTAAGGGCAGCGTTACAGGCAGGAATTGGGTCCAGGTGGGGTTCAGGACCACGGAGAGTTCTCCAGCCTAGGCCGTGCCATCCAAGAGCCCGCTAAGAGCCTACAGGTGTGAGGCACCGATGGGAAGGGGGAGGAGGTGTGTAAAAATGAGGAAGGCTGGGTTCTGGTTCTCTCAGGAGCTCACAACAGAATGGGGGACCTGGGGATGGAGAAGGTACAGAGCTGTTGCTCTGACCAAGGTATCATGCAGCTGTTCTAAGAACATAGGAGATGAAAAGAAGAGTCCCTTACTTGCAGGAAAGGTTTTTGGAGGAGGAGGAGGCATCTGTCCTGAGGCCTGGGGAGACAGGATTTCAACAGGTCCAACAGCTAGCTCAAGGCTGGGCTCTTAGAGGCATTTCATAAATTTAATCGAACAAAGGACTGGATGGACCAATTGGGGCACAAAATGGGACCAGACAGAACTCAGCTTCAGGCGTGCACAGGACAGACAGTGGCCCTGGAAGTCAGACAGTGTGAGCTGACCTATCCTGGCCTGGAGGTGGGGAAGGTGTAGCACTGGGCACTTACATTCTGCCTGGGCCTGGCCTCCTGGAGACAGGAGGCTTAGGGTGCAGTGGCCGCTGAGAGTGCTGCATATCGCTGGAGGTGGCAGGGGGCACGGGGAGCCCTCGTGGCTGCTCTGACCTTGGTGGTGTTGGGGGTGTTGCAGGAATGGGCAGACACCTGCTGCAGGGGACTCCGGAGTGTCCACGCCTACATCCTGGTCTACGACATCTGCTGCTTTGACAGCTTTGAGTACGTCAAGACCATCCGCCAGCAGATCCTAGAGACAAGGTGAGGGGCTGAGATACACTCCACTGCCACTTAAGTGGATGCCCCCCCCCACCCCCACCCCCCCACCCCCCGTGCCGGCCACTTCCTGTGAAAAGGGTGCAGGGAGGGGGGCAGGTCAAGTACCTCTGGTTCCCACACATATAGTTACGCACACACGCCATTTTGCTGTCCCTGTTTCTGTTAACCCCTTTTGGGACCCTTACCACGGGCTGGCTAGTCTAGTGCAGTAGTTAAGATCAGAGGCTCCAGGAAGGAGACTTCCAGGGCTGCATAACTAAGCCAGCCTGTTTCCTCCTCTGTACAATGGGGAGAACATTATTATTACGAATGCTCTGCAGCATGCTGGATGTAAGTTCCCCCACCAGGGATCGAATCCATGCCCCCTGCATTGGGAGCGGGAGTCTTAACCTCTGGGCCACCAGGGAAGTCCCGGGGAGAACATTAATAACCTACCTCTTTTATGCCAGTCATAGCGTCGCGCCTGGAACAGAGGGATGGTAGCAGTAACAGGGATCAGGCCCAGCCCACCCTACCTTAGGTCCGGGGGTTGTGAGACGCGAGATGGTGGGGTGCTGAGCGGACTTCCCACCTCGGCCCGCAGGGTGATTGGCACCTCCGAGACGCCCATCATCATCGTGGGCAACAAGCGGGACCTGCAGCGCGGACGCGTGATCCCGCGCTGGAATGTGTCCCACCTGGTGCGCAAGACCTGGAAGTGCGGCTACGTGGAGTGCTCGGCCAAGTACAACTGGCACATCCTGCTGCTCTTCAGCGAACTGCTCAAGAGCGTGGGCTGCGCGCGCTGCAAGCACGTGCACGCCGCCCTGCGCTTCCAGGGCGCGCTGCGCCGCAACCGCTGCGCCGTCATGTGACGCTGCGGGGGCACGGGGCGGGCGGAGAACTCCGACGGCGGAGCGTGGGGTCTGCCACGCCCCCGCAGCCACGCACCTACCCCGAGGGGAGAGGGGGCGTCCCCGCCACCGCCCGGTCCTCACTCCCGCGCCTCTCCGCCCCAGGACGGCCGCCTCTAGTGCTGTAGTTCCTGCGGTTCCCGGCCCGGCCCCAGGGGCGCCCCGCCCTCCGGGATCGGGGTGCACGCGCGGGACACCCAGGGTGGGGTGGGGTGGTGCTGCCTTGGCCGGACCCCCCCACCCCCCACACACACCCGTCTTCTCCAGAGAGTGTGTGTGTGTCTTGTCATCGCTCCGCCTCTTCTTTCCCGGTGTCTGTCTGTCCGTCTGCCCACGCGTCTGTTGGTTCCCCACCCTCTCCACCTTCCAGCTTCGTTCACAGGGCTCTCGTTTCGTCCATCCCCTTGTCGCGGATCCTGGCAGCTTCTTGGTGAGGCCAGCCTTCTGACCGTCAGCATCGCCGGCACAGGGCAGAGAGATGCGGGTGGCCCACGGACCACAACCGGGGTCCGAGGGTTGAGGTCCCAAGGTCCGTCAGGGGGAGAAGGCTGAGCTCTCCCCCTTCCAGGGAGACCTCCCCGCCCAGCAGCCCCCCCAGAGACACAACAACCTACCTTCCAGCCTTAACACGATGGTCCGTCCCTGCCGGGTGCCCCTCACCCCCTTCCTGACCCTAAAGCCAGCTCACCCCCTGGGTTAAAAATTATTTTTTTTCTTCTTGACAGAATGTGGAGAGGGAGTGCCCCAAATGATAGATTTATTTCCATGATGCCAGCTTCCAGCCCTCTGTTCCCTTCTGGGTTGGGTGGTCTGCCAGATGGGGGGTGTGGGGGGAGGGGCTGGGGTTGGGCGGGGTTGGGGGGGCAGTCAGGTTATTTCAGCGAAGACTCTTGTTTATTTCCCCATCTGACCCCAAGCTGACTGCCCCAGACCCTGCCTGCCTTGAATCTCAGACTACCCTGATTAATCTGGGAAGGGGCAGAGCCACAAAAAGAATTATGCACCCCCTTGCTCCCATGCTTGGGGGTGATAATGCCGGCATCCCTACCCCCAAATGGAGGCCCTCGGGATCTGATGCCCCCTTGTCCCAACACCTGGTGGCATTATCCCCTGACCCACTCCACCCCACTTTCTCCAGCTGCCTGGCCAGTTTCTACCTCTCGTCACCAGAGGTGATCACTGTCAGTTTTGTACCGACTTAGAAATAACAAAGGAAATGAAGACATTAGGAGTGGCCTGAGGAGATTACTGGGGGACTTGGAGGGTGGGAGAAATGGTGCGAGCCCCCCTGACTCTGGGCCAAGGTCTTGAGGCTGAGCCGTCAGCCCTGCTCTGGTGGGAGGATAACGAGGCCCCTTGTTAGGAGACAGAACAAGCTAGCCCCGAGTTAGCCAAGCTGTGGATCAGGTAGCCCAGCGTGGTGATGGAGAGGAGTCCGGGAACGGGGTCATGGGTGGTGAACTTACTATCCAGATCCAGTGTGAGAGGGAAGCGTTGATTCTTTCTTCCACTTCCCCAGGTGATGCCCCCTCCGCTCGCTGGGTTAACGCAGCCCCACCGTGACTGCCCTCGCCCTGGGCGGTCCCATATCAGGGTTCCAGTCCCTGCTGTGCTGCGTGACTTTGGGCAAGTGACCCGCCCTCTCTGAGCCTCCCTCTGAAGCAGAGGAGGTGGCTCCCCTCCACCACACCTTGGAGTGGCCGGGAGGGTAAAGAAGAGGGGCTGCCCCCTTTCTCCCCTACATCCTTGCCCTCTGACTCACCAGGGGCATGGGTGAGGGAGGGCAGCATCTCACCTGCCCTGTCGCCGTTACTCCCAGCTCTGGGGCACCTGAAGTGAGGGTGAGGGACCCAGGCCTCTGGCTGGCCCCCATTGGAGCCGTTGGAATGTACCGCCTGGCCGGCCCCCCTCACCCACCCTCCCACCCGCCACTACACCCCAGATCTTTGATTTTGATTCCTTCTGCTCCCATTCTGAGTCTCTGTCCTCCTCCCTGCCCCCTCCCTCCCCAGGGTTTCCCACCACAGGGTCTGGAAGTGTGTGTGACGCCCATTGCGCTGTGATCGGAAGTCAGATTAAAAATCAGGGAGTGTTTTCCCTCGTTTCTGTACTGAGGTGTCGGCTCAGTTCCTGCCGTGGGGACAGAGGGGCTCCCTACGGAGTCTGCCTTCTGAGCTCCAGGTGATGAGGGGGCCTCAGTCCTAAAGCCCGGGTCAACCAGGAGAACAAAGGGAAAGGGAGACTTGGGACTCATCTCTCTCCATCTACCCTGCCTCGGAACCCTCCAACTGATCAAAACCATCCAGGGGATAACATCTCTCTCTGCCACCTTGGGAAAACTTTCCTAAGTGGACTCAGGCCCAGCTTCTGGTTTTGTGTCTTCCTCGCACTCAGGGCTGAGGTGCTAACTCCAGGGATGTAGATGTGTCAAAGAATGCTCTCAGCCACTGCTCTTGACTCCATGATCTCCGCTCCCAACCCCCAGGGTAGAGTTTTGAAGCCACACATGCTAAGTGCTAAGTTGCTTCTGTCATGTTGGACTCTGACCCTATGGACCGTAGCCTGCCAGGTTCTTCTGTCCATAGGATTCTCCAGGCAAGGATACTGGAGTGGGTTGCCATTCCCTCCTCCAAGGGGTCTTCCCAACCCAGGGATTGAACCTGGGTTGCTCAGTCTCCTGCATTGGCTGGTGGGTTCTTTACCTCTAGCGCTAAGCCTGTATGGGGCAACCTGTCCCTGTCCATGGTGCTGACAGAACAGCTGCTTCTGGGAGAGAAGGGCTGTCTGGCAAGGTTGACTGAACCTCCAAAGGGGAAGCGTCTCTGACCCCCTAGCTCTCTCGTCCTTGTCCCTCCCCCCCTGCCCCCCAAGTGGGAAAATGTTGCTACACCTTTCTGCATCACCACAAGTCATATAGAGTGGACTCAAGAGCTGAGGGTTCACGGGCAGACCCTCTCATGTTTAATAACATAAGAGTTGTGGAAGTAGGCCTGGCCAGAGAAGAGGGTGCAGGAATTGGGGGAGCTGTTTTGGGAGAGGGTAGCCCCACCATCCTGGAGTTGGATTGAGACTCATGGATTGCCTTTCTGCTCAGCTGAGCAGATTTGAGTCTCTATTTGTTTTCTAACCTGTCCTGGCCAAGGCCCTTGTATTGGGGGGAGGGACCTTCCCTTCTGTTCCTGCAGTTGGGAATGCATGGGCATCTTTTCACTTCCCTCCTCGGGGTCAGGGAGGAAAGCATCTTCTCAGACCCAGGACTCCTCCTCAGGTGAGAGGGGGACTGGATCGAGCCGCCAGGGTCCCTGGCCCTCCAAAGGCGGGAAGTCACTCTCCAGGGGGGCGGCTGGCTCCTTCCTCTCCTCTCCGTCCTCCTCCTCCCCAGCCGAGGCTCCATCCAGCAGGGTTGCCTCCCCTCCCTTGCTGCCCAGTGCTGCTCTCACCAGCCTGCCCTTGGGGGGTGCCCTGAATGGACCCAGGCTGTGGTAGGTCACCGGCTTGGGGATCCGTGAAGGCCGCTTCTCAGGCCTGTGATCTCTCCGGGGCCGGATCCTGGGCCTCAGCTTCAGCTTGTAGATGGATGGGATTCTCTGGGGCTTCCGGAGTGTCCTCTTCCCCTTGCCTGGACATGCCTGGGCCCTCTCGGAACCGGGGTCAGAGGGTGAAGGTGTGGGGGGCTCCGGGCTGGCAGACACCATAGGGGCTGAGCAGGCCTGTCCCCCTTGGACCTCTGTCCTGATGCCCTTGGCACTTGGGTTTGCTGCTGTCCTCAGCCCACTCTCTTGGGCTCTCAGTTTCCCTTTGAGGCTTCCTGGGCTTGCAGTTACAGCTGGCGTAGGGGAGCCTGGAGGGGCTGCCTTCCAGGCTCCCAGGTCCACTTTAAGGAGGGGTGGGGGGCCCTGAATCAGCTCTTGGATGACTTTGTCATAAAGGCCGCCAGGGTCAGGCCACCACCCCCCCAGACTGGGCACGTAGACGCCACTGCGAGGGATGACTGCAGACCCAGCGCCCTGGGGGCGGGCACCCGCCACTCCTAGCAGCTTCGTGTTGGTTGAAGGCTCCTTCTCAAGGCCATGATGGATGCCTTGTTTCTTCGTTTCGCCTGATGGCAAGGGGGTGCCCCTCCCCTCCCAGTGCCGTGGGCCCAGGCCCCGGGGCCCTCCAGCCTCTGCTGTCACCTGGACGCCCAGCTTCAGGTCCTCCTGCCTCTCTTCCACAGAACAGTGCTCATGTCTGGACCCAGACAGGTCTCCAGTGATGGCCCTTAGTGGAAGGGGGCCTCTCTCCAGTTCTGTGCTGGTACCTCCACTTGCAGTTCCTGCAAAGCCTCTTCCTGGAGTAGGGGGGCGAGCTGGGGGCAGCCAGACGGGGATCTTGGTGGACCCTTTGACAGGGGATGGCCCCCTGAGTTGCGAGGAAGCACTGTCAGCCTCACTGCAGGGTGGCTGCCTGGGGCCCCCGGGCTTGGCGGGGCTGGGAGAATGCGGCAGGGGAGACAGTCCTCTTGCTGGGGTCCCTGTGGTGGTGGCCTCGGGGGCTTGGAGTCTCTGGGGGGTAGGGGTCCTGGCATGCGTTCCCCGGCTGTCTGTCGTCTCATGAACCGAAGATGTGGGAGTCCTCCCCCAGGGGGGTTCAGGGGAATGTCTCCCCTCCGTCTTCCCCGAGCAGGTACACGGTGGATCTTGGCCCCTGGGAGTAGGTGAGGACTGGGGGCTGGGCGGGTTGTCCCCAGCTGGCAGCTGCCTCTGAGATGGGGTGAGCGACTTCTCCTGGCACCTGAAAGGATGAATCATTAACTGCAGGGTCATGTAATCCAGTCCCCTGACTCTGGGAAGGGATGGCCTTCCCCCTGCCAGAACTCCCAGGGGGCCAGGCTTCATGTTGAATGAAGTAGACACTTCCTTCCCCCATGACTGCCAAAGATGCTTCCTTAGAGCAGATGCTGTTTAAGCCTGTTCCCCCCATCCCATTCCTTGTGGAGCAGATAGAAAGCAGCCTGGTCTGGGCCCCAGGTTACTTCAGATCCCATGACTATAGGTCAGCAGTCTTGGGTGGAGAGTGTCTTCATTTCTGCTGAACCATGAAATGGACAGACAGGCCTTGGGTAAGTCTCTTCCCTTTATGGGCCTCAGCCTCCTCATGTGTGAAATGGGATGATGTATGACATAACTAGATGATCCTAAAGGTACTGGGTGCTTTTTTTTGGTTCTGAACACCTGAGGTCCTGCTGGGATGGCGCACTGCTGGGAGACCTGCTCCCCTTATCTTGGGTTGGGGTGGCCTCTGGGGATGTGGACTCCAAATCAGGAAAGGGCCCTGCCCTGTCCCTCCCCAGTACCTCAGCAACGGTGCTGTCTCTCTGAGGACCCCTGGCCCAGCTCTCTCTTCACGGCGGGGTCTGGGAGAGGAAGCAGCAGGGGGCCTCAGCTTTCGACCTGAAGAGGTGTATGTCTTCCAGTCCACGGGGGGCAGTGGGCTCTGGGAGCGGCTGATGGTCATCGTAGGCTGGGGCTGCGAGGGCCCATCCTCCACCCTCACTTCATGCTGCACAGGGTGGGCAGGGGGCTGCAGGAAGCTGCCTGTCTTGTGTGCTACCAACATAGCCCCCCAGAGAGAGGAGAGGAGGAAAGGGTTAAACTCCTGCGGGTGGGGTCCACAGTTCCCTCCCCCAGCTGCCTCCCACCCTGAATCCCACATTAGAGACACTGGGACCCACTGGGACAGTGATAACACCAGAATTTCCTCAGAGGAGGAGTTTAGGGGATGAAATCTGGTTGGAAGGCCCAGCTGGGGGACTTGTTTAAAGCTGCATTTGTATTGCAAGTTCACGTCCTTTACTTAGATTGCATGCTTATTTGGGACGTCTTGAGGTGCTGATGGAGATTAAGAGAAGACTAAAGACCCTTCCAAGTCATGTTTGGTGCCCCCATCAGAGCCAAACCTGCACCCAGCCGACATGCACCAGTGACCAAATGCTGATTCTGCGTGTTTGGCTTTGGCGCCATCGTGTGGTATAACCTGGTACTACACTATGGCTGCCAGGGTTTCCCCCTAGATGCCACCCACACCAGCAGCTTCTACGGTATCTTTCTCCATCGCCTCGCACACCTCTTGCCCCTGCAGATCAGACCTACCTCCCACCTCTGCTTCTGGCTTCCCAACCCAGAATCACAGGGAAGGGGCTGTCAGGGGACTCACAGAGGGACGTGCACCGGCAGGGATCATGTTTGTCCAGATAGTGACCGAGTGTGTCCCAGCCGCCCCCCACACGCACCATCACGTGGTTCCGGAGGACCTGCAGGGGGCAAGGGTGAGGTGGAGGGCAGGGTGAGTTTGTCCTCTCTCCCTGGAGCAGCCTGCAGGCCTTCAGCCCTTGCTTGCATCCATGTACACACACACGTGTGTGTGTGTGGTTGCAGCCGGAGACCCTTCTATGACTGGCATCGAATCACACCTGTTGTCAGGGGTGGAGGCCAAGCTGACGAACGGCAGGTTGCCCCACAGAGAGACACAGGACCTCACGAGCACTGGGTCGTCTGGGCCCGGGCTCTCGTCTCTGTCTTCACCGTGAAGGGGTTCACACCTGCACCCGTTTGTATCAGAAACGGGGCCCTGGCTTTGCGCTGTGGTGTGTTTAAAGAGTTCGCGGGAGTCCTGGCCTCACTCCACTGCTGGTCACGTAGTCTCTTCAGGCCTCCACTTCCTCAGAGGAAACAAGCCACCGCAGTCCTTCCCCACCTGCTTCACAGGGCTCTTGGCTCAGGCTGCGGGGCGAGGGCCGGGGAGCTGGCTCTGCCGCAGGGGCGGCCTGGCCCAGGGAGAAGTCTTAGCCGCGCCCCTGAGCTGCTGGCCGCGCCCCCGGACAGAGGCTCTTACCGGTGAGGAGGCCAGGCATGGGGGGCTAGTACGGGGAGACCCGTACTAGCATCAGAATCCCGTGCTCAGAAGCTGCAAGTGAGCGGTGGCCCGTGGCGGGGCCATACAGGGAGCGCAGACTTGGGGGGCGAGTCTCAGGCCCCTTGCTGTGACCAAGCCTCTGGGTGGAAAAGTCAGCGTACCCTCCACCCCCACTTCTGCCTGAAGACGCCCCGCGAACTAGGCTGAGGCAGAGGTAGATGGGGGTGCGGGCTGTTTCTAACTGCCCTAATGGGAGCGGGGGACATGCTTGCCAACTCTGCCAGGAATCTTCTGGAATTCGCAGAGGGAGAGAGGGATGGATAACTGGTGGATAGTTATCTGATGGATAACTAGGGGTGGATGGTGATCTCCTTTCCTCACCTTCAGGCCTAGGTAAAGTCCCACCGCAGGACGCTGGATCCTGCTGGCCCCCTGGGCACCCTCCAACCCCCACCTCCCAAAACTTACCCGGATGAAGATAAGGGTGTTGGAATCTCCCACGCGATACTTCCCCTCGGACACCTTGACCATGGAGAACTGAACCGGGCACGTGCAGCGGCTCACCAGGCTCTGAACCTGCGGGCAGTGGGCCCTGCGTTCAGCCCTCCCCTCTGCCCAGGGACCAAGCGCCCCTTGCACTCTGGGTCAAGCCCATTGGGCCGCCCGCCTGCCCCTGGACTCCAACCCCAAGGCTTCTGCAGAGTCAGGACGGGGGGCTGACAAGCAAGCAGAGAAGGCGTTCAATGACCCAGCGAGAACAAGACCTTCAGTGGAGACTTAGGGCTCAGCGCCCTTGAGCCCCCTCCGCCGACAGGGGCCGTGGGGTGTGATGTTTAAGGCGGACCTTGGGATCTGACCGCCTCCCCCGCACTATAGACCTTGGGCTGGTGAAGAAACCTCCTGGAGCTGGAGGCCTTGGTGGTGGAACTGGGTAGTCGCTCCCAGTTCACTCCCACCCCGGGACCCGCTGTGCCGGACACACAGGCCGAGCGCTTCACGTGCCCTGGCTCATCTAAGACCCACGGCGGTCATGGAAGGTAGGCATGGGAAAGGTACATCCCCACGGTTCAGAAAAGGGAACCGAGCCACAGAGAGGGCCAATAATCTGCCCAGAGGTCACACAGCCGCAGAGCAGTGACTAAGACTTGAAGCTGTCAGAGAGGGTGCTGGCGTCTGCCTTTGTAACCACCGGCCCACGGGGTTTACACGAGAGAGGTGTAGGGTGCTGGATTCCTAATGAAAACGATGAGGGTGGTGGCTCAGAGTGGACACGACTTAACCAAGAAGTGGGGGAGTGTCGGGGTGGGGCCTGGAGCTCAAGAAGCGGGTGGCTGGCTGCGGGGTGGCTGGCTGGCTGGGGGGTGGCTGGCTGGGGGGTGGGCTGGGGGCGGGGAGAGGGAGGCGGGGCCGGGGGCGTGTCCGAGTCCTCACCAGCTGGTCCAGGTCGCGGAAGTGGCAGGGCCTGCGCGCGGGGGTCTCCGGTGGCAGGGGGTCGGGCGGGGGCAGGGCCCGCTCCAGCCGCAGCTCCTCTTCGATCTCTTCCTCCAGCCGCACCAGGGTGGGCGCCGCGACGCCGAAGCGCCAGGCCCGGCGGCCCAGCTCCAGCAGGCACAGCACCACGTTCTTCACGTTCTTGCGCAACACGAGGTCCTCCGTCTCGAACATCAGCACCTCTGGCCCGGGGCGAGAGGAGGGTAGGCAGCCTGAGCCCCCTGCCGACCTCCCTGGAGAGATCGCAGCGCGTGGGAGAGCCCTGGGGCCACTCTGAATCCGGGCGGGGGCCGGGTGGGAGAAGCAGGCATGGATGGGATGGGGGTTAGCGTCTCAGGATCTTGGCGTCAGGCCAGCCCCTCGGAGGGGTCGGGGCAGAATTGCGCGGGTACTGAGTGCAGAGCAGGTGGCCGCCTAATAGGAGAGGTGGGGGCGGGAAGAGGGGCCGCAGCCAAGAGCAAGAACCCGGTTCTACCTACGCTTCTCTGCTCTATATGCCAGGATGGGTTCAGCAGGAAGAAGCACCCAGGCCTCTCACTTCCGGTAACCACCAGGCACCCCAGACTCAACCCCCAGCCCATGCATAACCTGGCAGGGTGGAGTACAGCCTCCGGAGTCGGGCTGCCAGCTTGGAATCCTGATGCTCCCACCCACCGGCTGTATGACCCTGGGCTAGTCCCAGCCTCAGTCTCCGCTTCTGTAAAATGGGAATGCAGTCTGTTTCATGGGGTTGTGTTGGGGATAGCTATATGTCTGCAGGCAATGTCTGGCCTGTGGTAAGTGCTCGATAAAACACTAGCCTTTATCAAGGCTGCAAGCCTGCTCCATACTGTTATGGCCACCAGCTGGTGGGCGGGGCCTGACCCCTCCCTCTGCCCCATCCCCACTGCCTGGTGAGTGTTCAGGTTCATCCCTGCCACTGGGTTCAGAGCCAAGGTGATGAGGGAGGCTAATATGTCACTGCCTGAGTCCCGCAAACCCCAGCAAGACTGGCTGGGGTCCACTTACCTCCTCTACTTGCCTCCTCCCCACTCCACTGCAGCCCAAACACACGCCTTCTCAGGGCCCCCTCTGCCTAGAACTCCCTGCCCCCCAAACTTCCCGGAGACTCAGCTCAAATCTCTGTCCTCTACTGGGACTTTCTAGGCCTCATCGGGTGGCTGCTTCCTCCCATCTCCCCAGCACAGAAGCTCTACTTGAGTTTCTTTCAGTTGGGCTGTAATTTACACATCTTCTCAGCTGTCTCTCTCGGGCCACAACTTCTTTTAGCTCTGGTTCTCAGTCCTCTCAGCACTCACTGCCCAGCCCTGTGCGTGACCCCAAAGAGACAGGTGCTGGAATCATTCATTCAACGCATTGACTTATTGGGGATTTACTACGAGATGGGGAAACTGAAGCATAAAAAGGAATGAGCTGGCCCAAAGCAAATCCGGAAGGAGGACCCCTGACCCTGAGGCAGCCTAAGCCTCAGAGAGGAGATGGATGTCTGGCAGGAGAAGGGTCTTGGCGGGGGAGGTGGGGGAACCCAGGACGATTACCTTGGATGCCCATCTCCTTGCGACACCACTGGATGAAGTTGGAGATGTTATCCCGGGCCTGGAAAGTGCGAGGCTGGGCGGCCTCGTTACAGGAGACCCCGGCCCGGGGCAGGTGAAGCCTTTGGGCTTGGGCAGGTGTCTCAGCCAGGAAGGCCAGGGCGGCCTCGGTGATGGCGTTGGCATGCTGGCACAGGACCAGGCCTGTCTCCAGCACTTGCAGGAAGTTGGCTGCGCTGATGTCCAGTCCGTAGAGCTCCTGAAGCCACTCAGCCAGGTCCTCCTTCATGGCTTCTAGGTACTGCTCGCTGGACTTAAAGGGCTGGATGCTGCGCACCCGAGGCCCTGGGGTCCCAGGTCTCCTCCTGCCAGCCCGGGGCTGGGACATGGCCGGGCCGGGCGCCTCCACTGTGCCGCAGCTGCGTCTTCGCTCCTGCCACCTGTGGGGTCTTGGCAGGTTCCCCCGACTCAGGGGTCCCCTTCCACCCTCTGAGAGCCTGGGACGGCTCTGCTACTCACCTCTGCCTTTGGCCACCACCACCGTGGCCAGTGGGCTGAGCCAGGCTGGGCCCCCCCCCCCCCCACATTCTTCAGTCCCTGCCAGAACTTTCCTACTTGCTAGCCCTGCAGAGGTCTCACGCCCCAGCTGCCCAGTCTGCTCAGAGATGGCCGGCTCCGGACAGATGGAGGGGAAGACACTCCTCTCTTCCCCCCAGGGCTGGACAGGCCACCTAGCCGCCTCCCAACCCCCACCAGCCGGCCTGGAGTCTGGCTGTCTGTCAGCCTCTCCACTTTGCTTTCCTCTCCTTGGAGACCAGCTGCTGCTACAAACATTCCTTGTTAACCCTTCCTGGCATCTGCTGCCCTGGGGCCCTAGGAGCCAAGAAGAGGCTGAGGCTGGCTTATCGCTCACTTGGTCAACACCGGTAGAGGCTTTAAGGAAATGGGAGGAGGGGAGCAGGGCCAGCGGGTGCCATGCCCCTCGGAGTTCAGTGAACACTGTCATTTAGGGGTGAAATAGACGCAGCCATAGAGTCCAGAGCCACGAGTCTGGCCTTGGACTCTTTCCTGAATCCCCCTGTGATCTTCACATACTATCTGTCTCCTCTGTGCCTTCGTTTGCCTCAACTGTAAAATGGGAATAATAATATCTCCCTTTCTGGGGTGCTGTGAGGAAGAGAGGATTCGTGGATGTGGGAAGTCTCCGACTGTCAGGACTGAGGGATCCCAGCTTCACTGATTTTCCCAGCAGCTCTGGCTGTGTGCCATGATCCCCGCCTTCTCTGGAGAACCCGCTCCATCCCCCACTCTACCCACATGATTCCTCCAGAGCGGGCTGTCAGTCATAGTTTCTCCTCCATGGCCACAGGGATGCATGCATTCAACAACTATTTCCTGCAGACCTACTGTGTGCCATGCGCTATTATAGCTCATGAGGATGTAGCTGTAGGGGCTTCCCTTGTGGCTCAAACGGTAAAGAATCTGCCTGCAATGCAGGAGACCTGGGTTTGGTCCCTGGCTCGGGAAGAGCCCCTGGAGAAGGGAATGGCTTCCAGTATTCCAGTATTCTTGTCTGGGGAATTATGTGGACTGAGGAGCCTGGTGGGCTATAGTCCGTGGGGTCTTTTCAAAGAGTCAGACTGAGCCACTCACACTTTCACTTTTCATGTAGCCGTAAATGAAGACCTGTCTTCACGGAGGCTGCTTCCATGATGGTGGGTGATGGATGATAGATAGACATATGAATCTGTAGTGAGTCGGATGGTGAGAAATACCAGGGAGAAAACAGAAGGACTAAGGGAGATGGGCTGGGGCTGGGGGATTTTCTGTAAGGTGGCTAGGAAAGATTTCACTGATATGGTGATATCTGAGCAGGGACCTGCGGGAATCGAGGAAGCAAGCCCTGCAGATGTCTGCTGGAAGGGTACCCCGGCAGAAGGAACAGCCAGGGCAAACGCTCCAGGTGGGGGAATTCCCTGGTGGTCCAGTGGTTAAAACTCAACACTTTCTCTGCGGGGGCCCAGGGTTCAACCCCTGCCTGGGGAACTAAGATCCTGAAGCCTTGTGCTGTGACAAACAAACCACCCAAAAAAACTCCAGGCAGGGGGATACTTGGCATATCCCAGGAATTGCAACGACAGGTAGAATATGAGGAAGAGGGGAAATGGGGTCTCTATGGTGGGTCTTTGCTTTACCTTTTGGAAAGTAATTTTCTTTCAGTTGCCTTCTAAAGGCATCAAGATAATGATTGTTGTACCCATTTCATGGATGAGGAAACAGGAGAACTGAGGCTGACAGGAGGCCTGAGTTCCTCAGGATATGGATCGACCTTTCCATGGGCTTGACTGAGTGTCCTCATGGCCTGGCAGTGGGCTTTCTCCAGAGACACAGAGCAAGACAGAAGCCACAGGGTCTTTCATTACATAGCCTTTAAAGTCACACTCTGTCAACTCCCACAACATCTTACCAATGACCCAGGTCGGCCTTATTTCATATGGGATGGGGCTACATCAGTGTGAATACCAGATGACAAGGGTCATTGGGAGCCATTTTAGAGGCTGATTACCCCCAAGACAGAGGAGCTGTTTCTTTTCCTTTCTTGCTAATAGGACCCTCTTTTGTTTAGGTATTATTAATGGGTAGAGTTTTCTTGAAGTTTGGGAAGATGGGCCCAGTCCCAAAGAGAGAACCTGTCAAGTCTTCCAGCCATTCTGTGAGTACTCACTGCTCTTTAAATTAGACAGTGTAAGCTTCTGAACTTTCCAATCAAGAACCAAAGTGGCTAGGGGCTTCCCTGGCGGTCTAGTGGTTGGGAATCTTTCTGCCAATGCCAATGCAGAGGACATAAGTTCAATCCCTGGTTTGTGAACTAAGATCCTCCATGCTGCGGGGCAGCTAAGCCAGCATCTCAAACCACCGAAGCCTGTGCTTCCTAGAGCCTGTGCTCTGCAACAAGAGAAGTCACTGCAATGAGAAGCTCCTGCACTGCTAAAAAGAGTAGGCCCCCACTCGCTGCAACTAAAGAAAGGCTGGGCGTAGCCACGAAGACCCAGCACAGCCATAAATAATAAATTTTAAAAAGAGAACCAAGGTGGCTATAAGCTCCTTTAGTAAATGTAAGGATATCCAGGTTTGGGGAGGAGACCGTACTCCATGGGTCTTTTCTATTTTTTGCATGTCTTACAAGCAGAGGTATTTCAAGGGTGTTTATATAGTGAAAAACACTGGAAGATACAGTGTCTTTTTCTGGAGCAAAAAACAGGTTTGGTTACTACCCGGTATAAAAAAATTAGGGTTCCCTAAGCTCAGGGTTCCTCTTACAATGCAATATGCATTGCATACACTGCATATGCAGGTACTGCCTAGCACCCACGGGGCAGTGGGCCAAGAGGAGATGGCACAGGTATGCCGATGCTGCTGCGCCATCAGTAATGAGGTCTTTTATCTCTAACCCAAGAGTCTTCTGTGTTCTGGCAGCACCCAGGAAAACACAGCAGGCTAACTTACTAGCTTGCACGTAGGCTAAAATTTTAGATTCTTTACAGTTCTTCAGTGTCACCCCCACGAGATTCTTGGAGGCTTGTCTGCCCTGTTTGTTCCACATCCCACCAAACTGCCTCCACTAAACTGGGAGATGCCTGAAGGAAGAGACGCATGCCCCCACTTCAGACCTGGATGGAGCACCATGTCATGTTCCCCTAACAGACTGGGATCTCCTTGACTCCAGCAACTCACATCAGACGGAGGCTCTCCAGACCTGGGTTTGCATCCTCTGCCCCTCTGAATACCACTGACTCTGGCAAAACACCCCACTGTCAGGCCAGGCAACAAAGGCGTTTCCCCAAGTTTCTACGATTTTATTCTTTTCCTGAGCCCCAGCTCTCACATACATACCGAACATCCAGAAGCTACACCTGGCTCTTACCTGAGCCCTGTTTGCCATAACTTGACACCATGTCCTCTGCTCCTTGGGGCTAAGGCAATGAGCTGAAGGTGGGTGGGGTGGGGAGCAGGGATGAGGAAGGATGGGGATTGAACAGAAAGGGAAGGGGAGATAATAGTGATGCCAATAGACATAATGCTTTACATGTTTTTGGTGGGCCAGGTAAAGTCTGGTACTGCACGGCTCTCTGACACACAGAAAAAGAGGCAGAGGGTCAGAAAGATAATTCACTAACGCTTAGATAGCTTTTATATTTATGTGGTAGAGCTGGCAATTGACCACAGTCTCCTGGGGACCAAAGTCACTCTGCGCCTGTGTGTGCATGCTAAGTCACTTCTGTCGTGTCTGACTCTTTGCGACCCTATGGACTGTGTGTAGCCTGCCAGGTTCCTCTGGCCATGGAATTTTCCAGGCAAGAATACTGGAGTGGGTTGCTGTGCCCTCCTCCAGGGGATCTTCCCAACCCAGGGATCGAACCCATTATGTCTCCTGCATTGCAGGTGGATTCTTCACCACTAGTGCCTCTTGGGAAGCCCCAAAGTTACTCTCTGTCCCCTTTAATACCTTCTCAAGAGAGAAGGTAGGGTTTGGAATGGAAGCTTTAGAAAAGGCAGTTATTCTGCGGCTGGAATCTATGGGCAGGTGAGATTCTAGCCCCGCCCCCTTGTAATCCAGCAAAGGCCCTAGAGACCAGACCAAGCTCTATGGGAACTCTGTCCCATCCCTCTGCCTGATCAGGGGAAGAGGGCAGCACGACTTTGGGGAGAATGGATAAACACGGTGAGTGGGGCTGGAGGATGGGGTCTCTTGACCCCAGGGTGGACCAACAAGCTTATCACCATGGCAACCCCAGAGTAGAAGTCCAGCCTTTTCTCAGTTACCCATCCATATACAAGCCCTCTCCTCTCTCTTTTCTGAATATTTCTGACATCTCCTCTCTCATTTTCATCTGCTGCTGTTCAGATCTTTGTCTTCTCTGGCCTGGACCACTGTGATGACTCTTAACGTGGGTCTCTGTCTGTCTCCTTCTGTCAGAGGAAATATCCTGAAGGATGCTCTGAGCACATCCCTGTGTCAAAATGTCCAGAGGCTCCCCAACTGCTGAAGGACAGGATTCAAACTCCATAGCCTGGCCCCCAAAGCCCCAACCTCCCTCTCCAATTCCTCCTCCTTCCCACATGTCCCCAGCACCCCTTTCTGGCTGTGCCCTAGGTCTGGCCTTTCACAACCAGAAGTCTCCTTAATGTGTTTTCCTAAATAAAAATACAGTGGCACTTGGGGATTGCCTGGCAGTCCAGTGGTTAGAACTCTGCACTTAGGGCCCAGGATTGATCCCTGATCTGGGAACTAAGATCCCACAAGCCATGTAGCTTGGCCAGGAAAAAAAAAAATACAGTGGAGCTTGGTTCTCCACCTGTAGCAATACCAAGAACTTGTAGAATCTCTGAAAAAACTTTTTTGGGGGCAAGTTTTCAAAAGTCTTGGTTGAAACGCAAAGGCCCCTCTCTTACCTACCTCATCACCTACCAGACAGTGTCGGGAAGCAGCAGGACAGATGACGTGGTTAGCCAGGTGACGACATGCAGCTGGTACTCAGCACACGTGCGCTGGAACACTAACTTTATCATCATTCCCCTTTGTTTCCAACCTCTTTAAACAAGATGGGCAGGGATCAATGGGAAATTTTCTAGACCTTTCTAGGGAAAACCCCAGGAGCTGTGTCTTCCCTGCCCTCCTCCTCCTTTTTTTCCTTGCAAGTCTAGCTCCCCAGATCCAGTAGACTGCAGGGCACTCGGTGGGGCTGGGCCTGTGTTTGCTGAATGAGTGGTGGACACCTCCAGGTCAGCCATAGGAACTTCCCGCCTGCCAGGACTGCTGCTTGGGATTGTGGAGTTTGTGTCCTGAATATCAGCAAGGGGCGATCAGGGGTGGCTGAAATCCAACCGGCAAGGTTGGGGTCAAGCCTGGAAGGACGAATAGAGGCCTTTTCCTCATTGGTCTGCCCTGCGTGTGTGTATGGGGGTAAGGGTGAATTTCCATTTAGTCCGCCCATACGGGGCACTTTTCTGGATTGTTCTGCGCATCGGAGGCAGCGTGTGCTCTCCTGCCTGCCTACCCCGCCGCAAGTGGCGCTGGGCTTTCTTAAGGCAAGGCCCATTTTGAAGAAGGAAATCCCATTGCATGCAGAAAACAAAATATAGATAACCACTTATTAAAATTCCAATCGGGGCACTTCATGATTACTGACCGCTGCACAGACATCAGTCCGCACCCCGGGGCCAATTAGAAGGAAGAAGGTGATGAACCACCATTCCCGGGCTCAAGCCTCACTGCACCTGCTTGTTGCTGGCCTCCGCCCCGCGTCCCAGCCCTGGGCCAGGAGCTTCACACAGACTCCACCTGATTCCTGCTTCTCAGTCACCCTTGAGATGGGCACTGTTTCCTCTCCGTTTTACAGAAGAGGAAACGGAACTTGATAGAAGCGACCAGACTTGCCCCGAACCTTCTTCAGATGGGACGTTCAGGGACCTAGGCAATCAGGCTCTCCTTTGCCCAGAAAATCCTGCACACTCTGGAAACCCTCTCTTGGAATCTTGCTGGCGCCGCGCATCTCATGCACGTCCTTCGGGCGCCTGCCTTTTTGGGGGGGATCGGGTTAGGCGCCACAGTCAGGGTACCAGGGAGGGCCCTTCACTGATTTCCACCCCCCACTCCCCACACCCGTGCAGGCGTGAAGGCCCCCTTGTGGAAGAAGGAGCCGGAGGAGCCCAGGGCCAGGGAGGCAGAGGCGGAGGCCGAAGCCGCGGAGGAGGAGTCGGAGTCGGAGTCGGAGGACGAGGAGAGGCCGCTGGAGGAGAGCGCGGCCGCGGGCGAGGCCAAGGCCGGCGGGGAGGCGGAGGGCGGCGAGGGCCGCGAGCGGGGCTCGGTGTCGTATTACCCGCTGCGCCAGGAGTCCAGCACCCAGCAGGTGGCGCTGCTGCGGCGCGCGGACAGCGGCTTCTGGGGTTGGTTCAGCCCCTTGGCGCTGCTCGGCGTCCTGGCCACGCCGGCCGACAGGTGAGGGCGCGCCCCGCGGCGGGGGCGGGATGCCCTGGGCGCCCGGCGCGAGTGCGCGGCGCGGTGCCCTGAGCCCCCCGGTCCCTGCCCGCAGGAAGCGGAGCCCTCCCGAGGAGCCGTGCGTGCTGGAGACGCGGCGGCGGCGGCCGCGAGGCGGGGGCTGCGCGCGCTGCGAGATCCTTTTCTGCAAGAAGTGCGGGAACTTGCATAGCTCGCCGAGCTACGTGGCCCATTGCGTTCTGGAGCACCCGGATCTGGGGAGGGCGCGGCCTGCTCACGGCGGCCCCTGAGCGCCACCACCACTCCCGGCCTCTGTAGCCCTCCATCCTTGCCTCCACCCCAAGTGCCCGCAACCCTCTCCTCTCTTCCCCGACGTCGATCACGTGCCGGAGAGCCGCCCTTCCGGGGCGCCCCCCTCTCGGAGCAGACCAGCAGGGGCATCCCCTATGGGGCGGCCCCACCTGTCATGAGTGCGCAGCCCAACATCACCACCTGGAGGTCCGTTCCTGCAACAGCGCCTCCCCGGCCAGCACGCGGTGCCCATCGCCCACCTGACTCCCGTCCCCTGCCCGCAGCCCTCCCACTTGTCTCTTGGGTATTTCAGGTTCCTGCTGGCCCGGTGGGCAGAGGCATCACCTAAAGTAAACAACCCCTCTGGGAAACTTGCTCCTCTCCTCAAATCCTCCAATAAAGCCTCTGATCCAAGTGTGAGTGCCTAGAGGAGGGGCCAGGGCCCCGGTGAGCGTGATAAAGAGCAACCCTCCTCGCCCTTCCCCCGGGTTCAAGCCGGAGGGAAAAGGGCAGGCGGAGAGCCTCCTCCCAGCAGCTCCGGGCGGAACCAAGCCTTTGCAGCCAAGGGCAGTCAAAGGCCATTCTCCCCACCGCGCGACGAGAAGAAAAAAGGCAGGCTCCGCGCCAGGAATGCCCCCTGGGAGCTGAGGGCTGAGACTGGCCGGATCTTCCTCCCCTCCCGCGGTCAGTGTGTGTGCCCACGAGGCCCTGGCAGGTGTGGAGTGCGCAGACTAGAGAGTTAGCCCAGAAGCCTGCTGAGGCTGAAGACAGGGAGGCTGCGGAGCTGGGTCCTTCTCCAGGAATCCCAGCTATTCTTGGCCGGCCAGCGGGAGCTCCTGGAATGCTTCTTGTGTGGCCAGGACAACGGGGCCATTGTGAGCACCGGGGCTCTCCCAGGCTGCAGAGGCCCCCAGCGCCTGCAGCAGCCAGACCTCCAGAGAGGCCCCTGTCCTCCTGCGGCCACACAGGGTTCTCCATCTGGCCTGGAGGGTGAGTGGGCGAAGGACATTTTGCTTTTTGAGGAGAGCAGCAGGCCCCCTCTCTCTATCAGACTATACACACGCACAGCTCACTGGACCTGGGCTAGGACAAAGAAGAACATGGTTGCCCCCTCCCCAGCATCCACGTCCGCCTGCTCTCACCAGACACCGGTCCAAGGAAGCTGCTCCCCTGCTCCAAGTCCACTCGCTGGGAGCACCTCTTTATTCCCACCCTTCCCCCCGAAAATAACAGGGCCCAGGAGGTCTGCACTGGTCTCCTTGTTCTGGGTCCTGACTCCCCTGAGGTTTGAGACTCTGGTACCCAAACCATACAAGCTTCCTGGCGGCAGGGCCTCTGATTAAATAAGACACAGTTCTCTAGGGACCAAGTCAGGAGGTCCTGAGGGGAAGGGACAGCCTGGGAAAGTGTCCCAACTTCTCCGCTGAGTTTGGCAGCCGTCCTGGTTGTCCAGTACTGTGGCCTCCGGGACAGGAACTGCACCTTTGGGGCAGAAGCATAATCCCCAAGGCCTGGGGAGGAATGAGTCCCTGGGGAAAGGGCCCATGGCGTCTGGGACCCTTTTCAGCTTCTCGCTGAGTTGATCCCACGATGGTCAATGTCTCGGGACTTCCCTGGTGGTCCAGTGGTTAAGACTTCGTGCTTCCTCTGCAGGGGGACAGGGGTTCGATCCCTGGCTGGGAAATGAGATCTCGAATGCAGTGTCTTGACAGCACAAAGACATCTTCCAGGGAACAAACACAGACCACCTTTCTTGCCCAGGCTTCTGTGGGGAGGCTCAGAGACTTGTCTGCCCTTGGAGCAAGGGACACACATTGGCCAGGAAGGCACTCACTAAGAGGTGGGGGTGTCTTCAGAACAGGGCGCCCCCTGAGTTGGCGTGCCAGCAGCCCATCCAGGGCAGCTCTGTAGCCCAGCGGCCCGAGGCGGTTGTCTGGAGTTTGGCCTGGTCGAGGCGCCAGTAGCGGTCATCCCTGAAGAAGATGATGGAGCCGTCCGGCCGGGGCAGGGCGCCGCTGACCTCCTCCGGGATACCGCCCCAGTCCTGCAGGCCTCGGGGGTAGTAGGGCTCCACCTGCAGCCCCCCTCGGGCCAGCACGTAGTAGCGAGTGCCTTTGAAGAGGACAAGGCGGCGCAGAGGAGGGAAGAAGAAGGCAGCATCGGGGTGACGGGGCAGGCCCCCGGCCCGGCACAGCTGTGGGGAGCCCCACACTGGCTTGGGGCCCCGGAATCTCCAGCATCGACTCCCTGTGGGATGTCGGAAGGGCCAGGGTGAGTTGGCAGCTCTCACTCTCTGGCTCTGTACCCCACCCCTGTCCCCCTACACCCCTACTCCGCATCGAGTTGGAGCCCAAGGTGGTTACTATTCACGATAACCAAAATGGACCAGTGATAAATCGCAGAGGAGGAACTGATGTGGCCTCAACTTCCAGCAGGTGTCAGCAGAGGGCGGGGAGTGCTGAAGGACCCCCCCCCCCACCCCCACCCCTGGCAGGAAGCACGCCCCCTCCCGGGTGAGGAATGGACTTCCCTCAAGGCCAAGGGCTTTCTCCAAGGCCATTACTACCAACAGTTCTGTGGGGGTGGGGCTTTTTGTTTCGATCACTACAGTATCCCAACACCTCCAACCCAGTGTGCAGAAGACACTCAGGATTGGTCGAATCAATGAATAAACACTATTTTCTCATGTCATATACTGCACATTCCTCAGATTAATCCTCCTTAATTCCTCACATTAATCCTCCTTTCCCAAAAAGGCTGAGGGATTCTCTTCCCCATTCAACAAATTCAAGCTCCAAAATCGGTGCTGGAGAAGACTCTTGAGAGTCCCTTGGACTGCAAGGAGATCCATCCAGTCCATCCTAAAGGAAATCAGTCCGGAATATTCATTGGAAGGACTGATGCTGCAACTGAAGCTCCAATACTTTGACCACCTGATGCGAGGAGCTGACTCATCAGGAAAGACTCTGATGCTGGGAAATATTGAGGGCAGGAGAAGGGAGTGACAGAGGAGATGGTTGGATGGCATCACCGACTCAAGGGACATGAGTTTGAGCAAACTCTAGGAGATAGTGAAGGACAGGGAAGCCTGGAGGGCTGCAGTCCATGGGGTCACAAACAGTTGGACATGACTTGGCGACTGAACAACAGCGAGTTAAATGACAGGCCCAGCCTCACACAGCTAGGCTTCTAAAGAAGCTTCATTCTTCTGCTGTATTGCAGAGCTCGGAGCTGTCCTCTGCCTCCCTCGTCTCTGAAGTGCTTCCACCCTCTCTCCTGGGACAGCCTTGGCACCTGTGTTCCCCAATCCATCACTAAAGGAAGCTCCTGGGAGAGTTCCTGGGGCCGCAGGTTCAGATTGCAATCGAGACTCCTCCCCTCTTTAGACCTAGCGTAGATTTCTCCCCAGCTAGGACTCAATTTTCTCATCTGCCCCAGGGCTGGTACCTTTGAAGAAGTAGAAGTCTCCATCCTCCAAAGACACCGCGGCTGCCTCGATGTGGGGGGGCAGCCCCGCCCACCTTTCCTGCAGTGGGCGGGGCTCTGAGACGTTGCCGTCAGCTGTCACCTCCCAGAACTGATTCCCTTGAAAAACGTACAGGCGCTGTTGTCCATCTGCCCGGAGCCAAGAGAGAGTTGAGGAGTGACCGTCAGCCTTCTGCTTTCCTTCCATGGGAGGTGCTTCCCTAGAGCCCAGCTTCCCAAACTGATGAGAGGACCCAGCAGAGAGGATGCTGTGTGCACAGCTGGGACAGAAGCGAAAGTGCAGGAGGGAGCAGGGTTTTGCTTGGCGTGGGCTTGCTACCCTGAGGAGTGTTTGTGACTTGGGATTTCTAGATTTTATAATTGCCACCCTCCCAACCTTGTACTTCAATTCCGGAGACCCTTGGAGATGCTGGGGGGAGGAAAGAAGAAAGCGAGGCACTGGTGGGACCATCTTACCTACAGTGATGGCATCGAAGGAAGAATGGCAATATTTAGGACCTCGGGTTTCCGGGCGCCTTCCCTGGAGTCTGAGGGGGTCCCAGGCCTCAAAGTCAGTGAACAGCTTTCCCGGCAGCTGGATGGCCACTGAGCCCCCCTGGGGCTTCCCTTGGTGGGGGGGAGGGGAGGAGGAGGAGGAGGGAAGCAGGAAAGAACACACACTGGTTGTGGGGTGGGGCGTTGAGAGCTCAAGACCTCCCCCTTGGTTCATTTCATTATCTGACAGGTGCAGGGAAGGAGAGAAGGGGTGGGTGGTGGGGGTTAAGAGTTATCCTTGGCTGTTGGTGTTAACTATAGCACCAAACTCAGAAGTCCTCTTTCCTACCCCACAGTCTGTGAAAGGGTAAAACTGGAGTGGGGAAACAAACAAGGGTTTGGAACTAAGATGGGCAGAGTGTCCTCTTTCCTGAGTCCTGGACAATGCAGATAGTAGAAGTGCAGAGTTCAGGGGCCCAGGCTGTGATGATGACCGCAGTGATAATTACATCACTGCACTTCACTTGTGAGAATGAGGCAGAGTCCAACAAGCTTAGAATGTGGCCTTAGTTCCTGAATCCTGGCCTGCACCTTCCTAGCTGTGTGACCTTGGACAAGTTATCTAACCTTTCTGAGCCCATTCACTTCATTTGCGGGTAAAAAGATACTTACTTCTTGGGTGTGTTAAGTGCCTGGCCCATGGTAGACACTCATGAAATATCAGCTGCTATTATTATGTTTATGTAGATTTCTTGGGCTACAAAGCATGTTCATAGGCACTAGAACAACAGCCCTGTGGGGGTAAGCAGGACCTAAATTATTCCCCCTCTCCTTTTTCTTTTTTTTTTTTTTAAGGTAAAATGGAGGATTCTAACAGAGGAAATGCTTTGCCCATGAGCAACTGCTAGTCTGATATGAAATGGAGACTTGATCCCAGGGATCCTGGCCCTGTCCACTGCTCCTACGTACTCAGGGACGCAGCTCCCCAAGCCGAGGCAGGCCTTGGGTCCAGATAAGTCTCCGGGCAGCAGCACGGGTCAGTTCACTCTGGGGAAGACCTTGTCTAAGTCCACCGCCAGGCAGAGACCCAGGTTCGGCTCAGGGGGGGTTGGGTGGGAAGAGTGGGCATCAACGTCACGGAGGCTAAAGTTTGGGAGAGAGCCACTGGAGCTGGGTGGAGGTGTATGGGAGGAACTGCGCAGCCGGGGGTTGGGAGGAACAGACAATTGGAACGCAGAGGAGAGCTGTGCCCAGGGGGTCGGAATGCTGGAAATAGGCGTAGGGAAGCAGCAGAGCGGGAGATGAGGTTTTTCAGATCTGAGGGGAGCCTGAAGCTACAGATCGGAAAGGACCAGTGATGGGCAAGCCAGTTTCCTGCGCTTAGGATGGGAGATCCTCTTTGAAAAGCCGGCGTCCGAGCCCTGGGGGTCCCGGGTTGGGGCTGGGGGGCGCAGGGGGCGGGTAAGGGCGCAGGGGCGTGCGCGCCGGAGGCTCTCACCATACAGGCTCTGCACGGCCAGCACGTCGTCCCAGCTGAGCAGCGCGTCGCGGCCCAGCCTCTTGTAGTACGGCGCCATGAGCGCGCGCGGCGCGGCCGAGTGGGTCAGGCCAAGCGTGTGGCCGATCTCGTGCGCCAGCACCACGAACAGGTTGCGGCCGCGCCGGCGGCTCAGGGACCAGCGCTCGTCTCGGTCGAAGTGCGCTTCCCCGCGGCGGGGCAGGAAGGCGTGCGCCAGGGCGCCCCCTGCAGGCGGCGCAGCGGGTCAGGGGCAGCCGGCGCCTCCGACCCCCCCACCCCCACCCCCACCGCCCCGCGCAAACGCCGAAGGCTTGGGTGTGGGTGCTTTTCTGATGGGTGATTTCCCTCCTAATTGAGTCTGGCAGAGGCGGAGGTGTGGAGCAACGAACAGATGACTAGGCTGTGGGTCTGGACGCCTCGGAGGCAGCGTGATGTGCAAAGAGCATGGGGCTAAACTGCCTGGCTTGCAATCCTGGTTTTAACCATTTATCCTAGCTGCTATGACCTGGGCAGATAGCTCAAGGCCTCTGTGTCTTAGCTTTTAGATCCGAGAAATGAGAATGTTGACTAAGAGAGTCGATCCTTGCAGGGCTGCTCTGAAGATTAAAAAGGGATGTGTGCACAGCCCACAGGGCTTCCCATGTGGTGCTAGTGGTAAAGTACCCGCCTGCCAATGCGGGAGACATAAAAGACATGGGTTCGATTCCTGGGCAGAGAAGATCACCTGAAGGAGGGCATAGCAGCCCACTCCAGTATTCTTGCCTGGAGAATCCCCATGGACAGAGGAGCCTGGAGGACTACAGTCCATGGGGTCGCAAAGAGTCGGACACGTCTGAGCACACCACACAGTACATGTGTATGTCACGTGTAATACTTAGAGCCTACTGTGGGTAATAACTACTACTTATTTTCGAAGAGATCTAGGATTAGGGATCAGTGGTTACTCCAAAAGGGGGCATAATGAGACTTCTGGGGGTGTTGGTAATGTTGTTTCTTCATCTAGGTGCTGAGTGTGTTTATGGGGAGGTATAGGCTTCCTTTTTAAGAAGTATATATAGGGGAATTCCCTGGCAGTCCAGTGGTTAGGATTTGATTCCTATCAGAGATCTAAGGTAACTAAGAGCCTGCATGCCTCTGAGTGCAGCCAAGAAATAATAGAAAAGAAAGAAAAAAAAAAACTTGCATTCATTTGTTCTTGCCTTCCCTCTGCCAGGGCCCTCTGTGGGTCTCTGCTTCCCTGCTTGTAATAGGCGTGAGCAGAGGGAGATGGGTTGGATCAGTCATTCTCAAGCTTATAGCAGGGCCCAGATGCAGTTTTGTAGTTTCTAGAGCCCTACCCCCTCAGAATTCACTTTCCCCAAGGGTCAGCAAACAGCACTGCAATGATGCTGGCTTAGAAGCCCATTGAAAGTCCTTCTGATATGGCCTTCTTGGAACCCAGGCCAGCAGGGACTGACAAAAGTTGGGGGGTTACCATTAGAGGGAGCCTCCTGGGGCATGGAGAGCCAGCCTGAGGAGGAATATGTGTGTGTGTGTGTGTGTGTGTGTGTGTGTGTGTGTGTGTGTGTGTGCACGTGCTAAGTCATGTCTGATTCCTTGTGACCCTATAGACTGTAGCCCGCCTGGCTCCTCTGTCCATGGGATTCTCCAGGCGAGAACACTGGAGTGGGTTGCCATGTCCTCCTCCAGGGGATCTTCCTGGCCAGGGATCAAACCCGCGTCTCTTATGTCTCCCGGATTGGCAGGTAGGTTCTTTACCTCTAGTGCCAACTGGGAAGCAGTGTAGGAGGAATATTTGCTTCTAATTTTGAACATGCCTCAAGTTGTTTTGAGCCATGTAAGCCCTTACTGTGTAACCCTCACCATGATCCTGGAAGACAGATGGGCATGTTTCAAAGGGAGAAGACATAAAAGCAAATGAACACCAGTTTCAAATCAGAGAGCTGACTCCCAGTCCAGCGCTGTCTTAGCAACCAGACTCCACCTGGGTACGGCTATCAGCGTCTCATGGCGATATTGTGGGTGAGGCGAGTTACATGCAAGCACATGTGAGTGGTACAGGTGGACTCTTGTAAAGCCTGGATTTCTCCCAGTCCTACCCTGGGTCCCAGGAGCAGGGCTTGGAAGTGGGTTTTGCTCTGAATGGGCTTGATGGAAAGTAGGAGGGTGCAGGGGAGGTGGGGGCCCAAGTTCCCAGGCCACACAAGGGCTTAAGTCCTGAAGGGGTCTAATGAGGTCTCCTTGCCTCCCTAGCACAGATAACCTGTATTCAGGTCATGAAGGCCAGTGCTGGGCAGACCGGGATGAGGGCAGTTTACATTATAACTAAAGGGCAGTAAGCCTTTAGTTTTGGGGCCAAACAGAAGAGTCTGGGCTGTGAGTGTGTGAAGCGGTTGGCATGGAGGGGATAGAATGTCCTTTGCCCTGCATCCGTGACTGTGCTGTGGGTGGTGGGAGGGTAGGGATGGAGTTGTGGTGGCCTCCAGGTGTTTTTAGAGCCTTGGTCTGAGGGAACATCCACTCCTGGAGAACAAGAGGCACCAGCCTGACAAGAGGCAGGCTATGGAGGAAAGGACCCCAGGAGGTTCTCCCAGTAGAGATAATACTGGGTTTGCAAGAGTATCTAATACTTAGAGTTTGCAAGACACTTTCCATGCAGAACCTCATGTGACCAACCCTTCAGCCATGCGGCACCTAAGAGAGCAAGGACCACTGTTCCCATTCTACAGGTGGGAAGACTGAGGGTTCTCTGGATGGGGCTGCAGCCTGGTCAAGCATACAGGAGGAGCGAACCCTCCACTGCCTTCTCTCCAGACTGCCTTTCCTAGTTGGGGTTCCCTCCTGCCCTGTAGGAGAGAGGCTCGGCGTCAGCACCTGGGCCATCGAAGGCGTTGCTCAGCCCGTCGTTGTGGTCCCCTTGGAAGAAGGCGAGGCGGATGTCAGCGGGGCCCGTGGCCGGGGCCTCCCAGAACTCCAGCGCTGAGACGTTGCTCCAGAGCTGAAAGGCGGCACGCACAGCCCCCCGGACTGCGGGCTCGGGCAGGTGCTGGGGCCAGTTCACCAGGCGGTAGGAGAGATGCCGTTTGTACCACTTGTTGCCTGCCACCCAGAGAGGCTGCGTCAGTCACGGCTGCTGCGGAGCCTGGGGCTGGCCCCGTGGACCCTTTTGATGGGGAGATCGGCCCTCCCCCGGGAAGTCCGTGAACTGGTGAAGGAGACACAGCCTTGGCCCCGGGAAGCCCTCATTGGTGGAGGCACTGATCTCAGACTGACAAAGCGACCCTTGTCTTACACGGTCCCTGGTCCGGTGGCTTGGCCCGGGGAGGCCCCTGTGTGATGGGGGATGTGGAGCCTCGACTCAGGAAGGATCCCCAACCCCAAGGACTCTCGGGTCTGGGGTCACCTTCCCCACTGCCTGGACCAAGCTTGAACACTGAGCCGCGCCTCTTGCTGGTAGCGAATTCCAGCCCCTGCCTACCGGGTGGGGGTGGAGGAAGGGGGGCCATGGGGGCTGCACCTGCGACTCCCCTCTCCCCCCTCCTCTTCCCCACCCCTCTCACTCTCCTGCTGTCTCCCCTTCCCCGCACCCCCGGGCCTGCCGCTGACAGCAGACCACAAGGCGCATTTATTTGAGGTCCTTCTCTGCCCCCCCGCCCTCCCCCCTCACTTCCTCAGGGCCTCTGCAGAGCTCTGAGGTGAAAACAAATAAGAACAAAGGGTGTGTTTTGTCACTGACCAAGAGAAATTTTTCCATTTCCACTCAGTGAAGAGTTCCTTTGCCCCCAACTGCAGTTCCTCCCGGAGGCCGGAGACTCTGGCCTCTTGCCCGAGTCCCCAGTCAACCAAGTCCCTCTGCAGCTTATCGGTCACCCAGGACCAGGGTGCTCAGAAGATCCAGCTCTCAGACTTTTTAATGGGCTATTTCTGAGCTCTGCAGGCTCAGGGACTGAGACTGTGACCCCCAGGTGGAAGACTCGAAGCTCAGAGGCAGGACAGCTGGGAGTGCACGAGAATCACGTTGTCTTAATCACATTGTCTTTTGGGTCTCAGTGTCCTGAGCTATGGTAAAGAACCCACCTGCCAATGCAGGAGACATAAGAGGGGCAGATTCGATCCCTGGGTCAGAAAGATCCCCTGGAGGAGGGCATGGCAACCCTCTCCAATACTCTTGCCTGGAGAATCCCATGAACAGAGGAGCCTGGCGGACTCCAGTCCATGGGGTCTCAAAGAGCTGGACACGACTGAAGTGACTTAGCATTCACACATGTCCCACATGTCCCACATGGTCCCACATGGACCAGCCTTCCTGCATCATGGGTGATGAGTGGGCAGGGCGGGCCTGACGGTGTTGGAGGACAGCCCCCTCTCTCCTTGGAGGGGGGACCAGGTGAAGGTTCAGACCTTCTGCCCTTTTGTCCTGGGGCTGTCCTTGCCTGAACCAGGCAGAAGGCATGAAGTCATGGGTGTCCGGCCATCTCCTTATCCATCTCTCTGCTCTGTTTTGCAGAGACTGAGACCAGGAGGAAGGGACTCAGAATGAGTGAGTTGGGACTTCCCTGGTCATCCAGGAGTCAAGACTCTGCCCTCCCCACTCAGGGGGCACGGGTTCGATCCCCGGTTGGGGAACTAAGATCCTGAACTTGGAACGGCATGGCCAAAAAAACAACAAACAAAAACAGAAAAAATAAAGATAAAATCTCTTAAGAAAAAGAAAAGAATGAGTGAGTAGTGGAGCTTGGCCCTGAGCCCAGGCCCGACACTGATAAGCAGGCACATTGGCTAAGACTCAAGGCATAAATTTGCCTAAACATCGCTTCTTTGCGTCACACCAGGGGCCCTGCAAGAGCTGAAATTCTCCCGAATTCTCTGGAGAGCAGAAGAGCTGAGTGCCCTTTCCCTCCTCTCCACCCCTCCACGCTCCATGGCAGGCAGGGAGGGACTGTCCCTTCTCCTACCCCGAGCCAAGCTCCAGGCAAGGCAAGGCTGCCTCCTGGGACTGTAGGGCCTGGCAGCCACCCAACCTCTCCCAGCCAGTGAGCAACCCTCAGGGAGAGAACAGGGAAGGATCTAAGGATGGGAGGGGGCCCAGGAGGGCAGAGGAAGGCCTGGAGTCCAGAGGCCGCCTGAGGCTTCACTCTATGCCAGGAAGCTTCTCTTTGACAAGTCTTCACTGGGCTGGGCTCCTCTCCACCCTGCTATGGGTAAGCCACTCTCAGACTCTCTCCCCTCCACCTTCAAGCTTCTAGAAAAGTATGAGGCAGCTCCTTCTGCCTTTTTGCAGCGAGGGGAGCCCATCACTCCGTGGGCAAGAAGTGGGGAGGCTAGGGAAGACAAACAGAAATGGGAATTGAGAGAAAATGACTAATTGTCCTTAGGAGCGGAGCTGGGTGAGGGGCAGGGGAGCAAGGAACCACCAGGCCAGCAGCCTGAGCCTTTACCCCCTGTCTTCTTCTAGGTGTGTGTTCTCGGAGCAGACTGGCCACTTTGGGCCCCCATCCCAAACTCCTGGCCAGGGAGGGCTGGTTTCCATGGTGACCCTCAGGCCACAGTAGCACCTGGCATCACACCTCCTACACCTTTGCTCCAAAATCCAAAAGGGAGGAGGGAGGGAAAAAGAGACGGGGAAGGAAAGAGAGCTAGAGTCCTTGCTTGGGAAGACCTTGAAGTCCTGATTCCCAACAGGGAACTGATATTATGAAGAGAACATGGGTTAACATCCCAGTGCCTCTGCTTACAACCTCAAATATCAAATTATTTGAATCTTTCCAAGCCTAAGTTTCCTTACTTGCAAAGTGGGGTTGGTAAGACCCACCTCCTGGTAAAAGTGAAATAGCAAATGGAAAAGCAACACAAAGCTGCCTGGCAAGTGGTGGGTGCTCAGTCAATATGCCGGCTCCTTCCTTTTATATCCCAGATACATCCCCCGGGGCCCTCACCTGCATCAGCTCTGGGAGGTTTCCGGAGCATTGAAAATCAGCCCTGTAAGCACGGTTGCCAGATTCAGCAAAATGAAAATATGGAACATCTAGTTCCATGTGAACTTTGGATAAACAGCGAATACCTTTTTTTTTTTTTTTTAGTATAAGTATGTGAAAACAAAATAATTACTTGTTGCTCATCTGAACTTCAAATTTAAATGGGCATCCTGTGTTTTATCAGGCAACCCTGGGGCCCAGCTTCATCAGTACAGCATTCATCCACATCATGGAAAGCCACTGGCCTAGAAACCCACATCGTTTTTCATGCACCTACCCACGTTCTGGGGTTTTTCACATCTGGTGATCACTTAATCCTCCCAATGACAAGAAGGCTTGGCTACTGTGTGACCCTGGGAGAGTTGCCCAAGCTCTTGATCCCTCCTTTTCCCCATCTGTAAACTGAGGGTGATAAGGGGACCCATCTCATACAGTTGTTATTGGATAAAATGAGTTAATCCATGTAGAACCATGCTTGGCACATCATCTAGGCTCAGCAGCCCACCAGGCTCCTCTCTCCAGGGAATTCTCCAGGCAAGAATAGTGGAGGGGGTTGCCATCTCCTTCTCCAGGGTAACTTCCCAACGCAGGGATCCGATCCAGGTCTCTTGTATTACAGGCAGATTCTCTACTGTCTAGGCCACCAGGGAAGCCCATTAATGATCACATTCTTTTCCCTAAGGCATAGGAAGCGCTCAGTGCCTGCCACACTCACAGCTCCATTCTAGGGAACGTCCTCCCACCCAGGAGGAAAACGAAGTCAAGCTGCTGTGGTGCATGTTTTGAACCAGAGGAAAATTCTCTGTCTAGTCTGGCCACTGCTGTCTGAACAGAGGGGGACAGTGTCACACAATGAGATGGAGAAGGAGGTACCTTAGCATGGATTGATGTTCAAAAGGAATGCTCCAGGGCTTTTAACAATAGCCAAGACATGGAAGCAACCTAAATGTCCATCAACAGATGAGGAGATAAAGAAGAGGCACATATATACAATGGAATATTATTCAGCCATTAATAAAAATGAAATAATGTCATTTACAGCCATGTGGATGGAGCTAGAGATTATCATACTGAGTGAAGTGTCAGAGAAGGAGGACGATCATATGGCATTCCTTGTATGTAGAATCTAAAGAGAAATGATATAAATGAACTTACAAAACAGACAGAGACAGCAAACTTATGGTTGCTGGGGAGAAAGATGGGAGGATGAGACAGTTAGGGAGTTTGGGATGGACATGGACACCCTGGGGCTTCCCTGCTGACTCAGCTGGTAAAGAATCCGCTGGCAATGTGGGAGGCCTGGGTTCGATCCCTGGGTTGGGAAGATCCCCTTGAGAAGGGGGTGGCCAACAAGGATGTACTGTATAGCAAAGGCAATCTGCTCAGCGTTACGTGGCAGCCTGGGTGGGAGGGGAGTTTGGGGGAGAGTGGGTACATGTACATGTGTGGCTGAGTCCCTTCCCCTTCGCTGTCCACCTGAAACCATCACAACATTGTCAATTGGCTATACTCCAATACAAAATTAAAAGTTAAAAAAAAAAAAAGAATGCTTCAAATTGGATGTGATACATGGACTCCACCAGTTCCTCCCTTGGGGCTTGCCTGGAGGCTGCATCCCTGTGCTCAGGTCACGCCCTGAACGCCCAGGAGGCATCGCTTCAATTCTCTGGGACACCAGCTCTAGCCTGGACGTGTGGCTATTGAGACTGTCTGGGGCCCCATTTTCCACTGTATTTTCACGACAAGTCCCTTCCCTGTGGTAATCAGGGCCTCTCCTTTACAGATATTTCAGACACAGCCCAGGTCACACAACTAAACGCAGAGCCCCAGATCCATCTAGGGATATTGCTCCAGCTCACACTGCTCCTCCATTCTGCCTCACCCTTCCCCTCCCTCCGCTGTCCAGAAGCATGGGGGGCTGCAGAATATGCTAACTCCAAGAACATCTTGACCGAAGAGTCCAGACCCCCACCGCTCCTCTCTGCTCTACCAGGAATGCGTTTGGGCAGTACGGGGCACCTGGAGGGGCCGCACGTGTGGACACAGTGGAGCCGGATTGGCAAACACCTGGAAACACCCATCCTCCGACAGCTGAGTGGAACGGCCCACAGTTTCCTTACAAATCAGCTAAGAAATAAAAGAAACAGCATGCCTTCTGTTCTGTTCCTAATGGGTACTGTCAGCCAAAGTCGTTCATGCAAATTAAAAGAGGCCATGGCCCTAAGTGCTCATAGTAAAATTAATAATAGATGAGAACCTGACGGAGCAACCTCGTCTTATTAGAAATCTTGAAAACTGCAAAAAACTGATCAGAGAAAATTAGACTTAGTACAGACAAGACGTTAAAATTACACAGTCAAACTTGTTATTGACAAAGAATTGACAAGAACCGAATCTTCTTCATAAATCTTAGTTCTGTAGCATCTGATCCTGGAAGATTGGATTTGGACAAACAAGGAGAAAGTGGAGGAGGAGAAAGAAGGGAAGAAAAACCCCAAAACTACACAAGGAGACGTACAACGGCAAAAACTGTAACGTGAAAATGTGTAAAATAGACAAATTCAAAGAGTCGGGAAGGAGGTTGATCAGTGTTGCCAACGGCTGGCGGGCAGGGGAATGGGACAGACTGTTTCTTTGTTGGGATGGGGTTTCTTTTTGAGGTGATGGAAATGTTCTGAAATGAGATTGTGGCGATAGTTGCACAATGCTGTGAATATACTAAAAATCACTGAATTGTTCACTTTAAGTGGGTAAATTGTATGGTAAGTGAATTGTATTTCCATAACACTGTAAAAAAAAGATGTGCTATGGCCAAAATAAAACTGATTGATGACTCACATCTTTGTTGAATAATTCTTATGAAAAAAGAATTGATTCAGATGAAAATGACTTCAGTCAAATATAAAAGAAAACGGCAATGGTTTAACTGCCATACATAGCAAATTGATCAAGGAATTAAGTGGGCTTGATGTGGTTTGCTCTGGAAAATAACCTGCACAATGAAAGTTCATCAATGTAAGCATCATTCTGGTTTAAATGTCTGTGCTCACAAACATGAGCTTTGGGTTAAGAGGTCCCAGGTGCCCTCCCTAAGGAAGAGAGGTTATTGACAGAGCCTGGTCCGAGGCTGAGAAGTACTCTTCTGGCTACTGGGGAATTCCAGCCCACCTAGATTTTAACAGTACTCACCTTGCCTTGCAAAGCGTTTCTTTCGCCTCATTTTGGCCCGGTGTCCAGCAAAGAGGGTGCTGACTCTCTCGGTCCAAGGCATCTGGCTGTCAGTATCTGCCACCCCACAACGGGGCCGCGTCATCTGACGCAGGGTGGCGGGGTCCAGCACCCCGCTGATGGGTAGCTGGGAAACCCACTGGAACTCTCTGTTAGGAGGAATTGAGATAAAGGACCACAGCGGGAGGCTGGCTGGTGCAGGGGAAGGCAGGGAGCTTCCCTGGAGATAGCAGGTGGTGGGGGGCAGGGGAGGGAGCCACGAGCGTGACCTGCTGCACACAGGTGGGAGACCAGCCTTCTAGCAGGAAAGCAGAAGTGACCCAAGCTTTTGCACGCCAGCATCACCAAGTCTTCCACATCTCTCTGCCTTACCTGATCGCATTACTGAATCTCGTGGAGGAATGACTCCTGGGGACCTGGTCACTGAGATATCCATACTTCTCCAGGAATGCCTGGGGGAGAGACGAACATCAGCTTTCCTCACAATGTAGCATCCTTTCCCCTTCCTGAGTCTCCCAGGGTCCATGGCACAGACTTCACATCCAGGCTTATCCTCATTCCCAACCGGGTCTATGAGCTATAGCAGAGAGAATCCTGGCATCAGAGTCAGAACCTGGACTCAGTTCCTGGCCACCACTGATGAGCTGGATATAGTTCTTTTTTTAAATTCATTTATTAAAACAATTTCTTGTTTATTTATTTGGCTGCACTGGGTCTTAGTTGCAACACGCAGGATCTTTAGTTGCTGCATATGAACTCTTAGCTTCAGCATGTGGGATCTAGTTCCCTGACCAGGGATCAAACCCAGGCCCCCTGCACTGGAGCACAGAGTCTTACCCACTGGACCACCACGGATGTCCGTGGATGTAGTTCTTGGAGGCCAGTGAAGAGAAGTGTGTGACTCACTGCCCATACTTATCACCAGTCCAGCCCCTCAGGTGAATGAGGCACTGGGCTCCCTGTTTGCCCTTCTCATGGATAAAGTCCCATCAATGAATTTAAAAAAATGCCACCTCAGCTCCTGAATTCTTATATAGACACATCGACTCTTCATTTTACCCCTCTTTGCGATGTTACCTATCCAGAAACAATTTTCTCTCTTTCTTGTTCTCTTTGCTGTATTTCTTAACTCAGATCAACTTCAATCATAGCCGTTGCTTCAAGGAAAATGTACAAGTTGGGAACAAAATCACACTAAGTAAGCAGCCCCTAAATCTTTGCAGGTATCCCACCTTCTTTTTGTGGATTTCATTACCTTGATCTCCAGCAACCTGTACATCCTCTTCTCAACACAGCCCTGTTCCATAAGGAACCCTCGTTCTAGACAAACTCTTTCCAAGTCCATTTTATTGTTTTTCTGTGCTAATTTGTTGGTATTTCGGCACTATTGTTTCCCTCTTTCTCTTTGCATGTTGGTGGTGGTTTAGTCGCTAATTCGTGTCTGAGTGACCCCATGGACTGTAGCCTACCAGGCTCCCCTGTCCTTGGGATTTCCCAGGCAAGAATACCGAAGTGGGTTGCCGTTCCCTTCTCCAGTCTGTTCGCATAGGTACACTGTTTGGGGTTGCACCTTGGATTAAAGGAGTTCTAGGGGCTTAATCTGGAAGACTCTTTATGGCTCAAACTAGTGTGGCATTATAGGGTAACCTCTGGGCTTGGAATCAAGAATCTGTTCCCCACCATGACTTTGCTGGGTGCCCAGGGACCTCTCTGAGCTTCCATTTCTTCACCCACAGTGTGAGAACAGAAATAACCCCACCGGATTCTCAGAAGAATTAAATACAGCAGTGTCCATCTAGCATAGTTGTCTGGTATATAGAGAACACGCAACACACAGTTGATCTGGCTGATCGACCTTAGTGGGGAAATCAACAAGAGACTTTCAGAAGGCAACCCCTCTACGAGACAGGAAGTGCTTTGAACAAGGCAGTTGTGCCTCTGTTAATCAGGCCCTCTATCTCAGACGTGTCTCATGCCAGCCAGGTGCCTAGTTCTCGTCCGTGCCTCTTCCCTCTCCCCTGGGGAGGGTGGACAGAGTGGCTTCCTACAGGAAGCCAGGGAGGAATTAATGTTTCCTGAGAAGTGGTTTTGCTGAGTGAGTGACCTGGGAGAGACTGAGTCACAGGCTAACAGGGTGGCACTCCCTGTGTCCCTCCCCCAAAACCCACCCAGCCCTTATCAGGGAGTTGGCTCTGGTTCTGGAACTACGAAGCCTTGGACAGAGTAGGAGGGGAGAGGGGAAGTGGGCTAGCGGCGTCTCCTGTTTCCTGGCTGGGCTGCCAGCGCCTGGTACTTCTGGCAGGCAAGGTGGGTGGAGGGCAGGATGGGGCTGGAGGCATTTGCAGGGGTCTATCAGAGGGGAAGTCCTGGGCTGCCTGGTCTCTGGGAATCTGTGGGTTGCAAGGCAGAGCTGAATTTCCAGCAGGCAGAGCGCGCAAGTATCCAGGACACCAGCCAAGAGACACCAAAAGAATGAGTAAAAGAAATGTTAAGAATCTGACACTTTCTACTTCCATAAAAGCACAGAAATGTTATAATGGGGATTATCAGGATTTCAGAACTCCCTTATAGTTATTCTATGTTTAGTATGCATGCGTGCTTAGTCGCTTCAGTCGTGTCCCACTCTTTGCAACCCCATGGATGGTAGCCCGCCAGGCTCCTCTGTCTGTGGGATTCTCCAGGCAAGACTACTGGAGTGGGTTGCCATTTCCTCCCCCAGGGGTGTTTAATATGCACATATTTTAAAATATTTTAGTTACAGGCAGGGGCCCCTTAATACTGAGTGTCCTCAAGTTCTGTCGAGTGGATGGAGGCCCACATCTCAGGGTGAGGAGGAGGCACGGCTGAGATGCCCTCTGCTCCTGAAGGCCTCCCTCACCCCCTTCCCTGTGCCCCTTTGCCCTGCCTCAGTTTTCCCCCTGCAAAGCTGAGAGAAACTCCCCTCTCTGCCTGGGAGAAAGAGTAGGGGTGCAGGGCTGGAGGGGCTTCCCAGGTGGTGCTAGAGAACCCACCTGCCAATGCAGGAGACAAGAGATGCAGGTTCCATCCCTGGTTCGGAAAGATCCCCTGCAGGAGGGCATGGCAACCCACTCCAGTAATCTTGCCTGGAGAATCCCATGGACAGAGGAGCCTGGTGGGCTGCAGTCCTTGGGGTCACAAAGAGTCAGACACGACTGAAGCGACTTAGCATGTACACACGCAGGTGGCAGCGTGGCCGAGAGACCCCAGGAGAAAATGCAGGCCTGGGGGGCTGTGCTGTGTGCTCTCAGGGGCTCCTGAGCTGCACCTGGGGTCACCTCTGTCCCCCTTCTCGGAGCCCATGCCCAGGGGCTCCTCCCTGCCTCGCAGTTCAAGCACCAGGTTTTCTCTCTGCCCTGTCCTCACCACATCATGTCCCCCACGGAGCCCAGGGCTGCAGCTGCAGGAAGAGGAAGCTGGAGGGCTGTGTGCCTCCATGATTCACCCTCTCAGGTCTCAAAGTGTGTGCCAACCTGCCTCACCCACTCACTCAGGACGGGGGCCGCTTCCCTGGGGAGTCACCTCCGTAAAGCCCTGGGAGCGGCTGTGGTGTCTGAGAAAAAGGAAAATGGTTCTCCCCGGACCCAGAAAGCTGAGAGGGATCAGAATTCCAGGGGTTCAAGTCCTTCATCTGTCCTGACTTGTCCTGGGAGGGTGTGTAGAGCCCAGCCCACCCAGTGCCTGAAGGAAGGGGAAGTTCTGGCCATTTCTGAGCAGAGCAAGACTAGCAGTGAGGTGTAGCAAATGAATCCCAGAGCTCTGAGGCATGAGCCAGGCAGGGCAGGAGCCCGGGACTGAGCGCTTGAACTTTATTCTTGGTGCTGCGGAGAACTGTGTGTCCTTAAGCAAGTCCTGTGCCTCTCTGATCCCAGTTGCCTCTTCTATAAAACGAGGGCATTGCAAGACTTCCCTGGTGGTCCAGTGGCTAAGACTCCATGCTCCCAAAGCAGGGGGCCTGGGTTGGATCCCTGGTCAGGAAACTAGATCCCACATGATGCAACAACGAAGACCCAGTGCAGCCAAATAAATAGACAATAAAAGAAATAAAGTGAGGGGATTGGATTAGCACTAAGATCTACTCCAGTTCCTTCTATTATTGGAGTCTTGCTTCTGCAACTGATTAGCTGTGTGAACTATCCGACAGAGTTACTTACCCTCTCTGTGCCCCCAAATATAAAATGGGGTTAGGAATACTGCCTTATGCTTTTCACAGGAGCATTGTAAAAATCCAGTAAGAGGAGGCTTTGGGAAGGTTTTATGATAGTTGCTTCATTAAAAATGTTATTTTCCCCTTTACAGACACAGAACTTTATTGCTGGAAGGGACCTTTGGTAAATGAGTTGAGGAGGGACCAGATCCCAGTCTCCTGTCCACAGAGTGGCTGGGACATCCTCCAAATAAAAAATTGCAAGGACTTCTTTGGTGGCCCACTGGTTAAGAATCTGGCTGACAATGCAGGGGACACCGGTTTGATCCCTGATCAGGGAACTAAGATCCCACAAGCCACGGAGCAACTAAGCCCATGAGCCACAACTAGAGAAAAGTCTGTGCACCGCGACAAACGACCCTGCATGCTGCAATGAAGATCCCACGTGTGGCAACTAAGACCTGATACAGCCAAAGAAAGAAATAATTTTAAAAAGAACTGCAGCAGCAAATATGAAGCAAAGAACTCGGAAAATTGCAAAATGGCAAGCTCATGAAGAAACTGCGTTGCTTTACCTATGATCTTTTCCTTCTCATATTATGTTCCCTCTTGATTTTAATCTTTCTATAGTGACTCTGTGATTGTGCTTATTATCCAATACATCTGTAGCCCTATTAGCCAAGTCAAGATGCAGGGGGTGATAGCTGACGTTCTGTCTTGGCCTGCATGCTGAGGCGCTTCAGTCCTGTCTGATTCTTTGTGACCTTACAGACTATAGACCGCCAGGCTCCTCTGTCCGTGGGATTCTCCAGGCAAGAATACTGGAGCGGCTTGCCATGCCCTTCTCCAGCGGATCTTCCCAACCCAAGGATCAAACCTGTGTCTCTCATGTCTCCTGCACCGGCAGGCGGGTTCCTTCCCACTAGAGCCATCTGGGAAGCCGAAGCCCTCTCTTGGCATGTCCCATGAATAAATGTATTTTCTGGTCATCAAGACCACAGTGAGCTCCTGCCTATTGCAAAGTTTTCAGGACCTCTTACTTTCCTTGAGCATCACAATTACCTTGAAAGAACATAGGCAGGATAGTGTTACTCCCATTCTAAAAATGTGACAAGTTAAGTCTCAAGGGAGTACAGCGTCTCATATGCTGTGCTGTGCCTAGTCGCTCAGTCGTGTCTGACTCTTTGAAACCGCACGGACTATAGCCTTCCAGGCTCCTCTGTCCACGGGGATTCTCAAGGCAAGAATACTGGAGTGGGTTGCCATGCCCTCCTCCAGGGGATCTTCCCAACCCAGGGACTGAACCCAGGTCTCCCGCATGGCAGGTGGATTCTTTACCAGCTGAGCCACAAGGAAAGCCCACAGAGTCTCATTCTTGAATCCAAATTCTCAAAAACCTACCCCAGGAAGTCTTGTTACACATTTAAACAAGTGACTCAGATGCTTTAAAACTGAAGGATCAGGGTCCAGCCTGCTCTGGTCCCTGGGAGACGGTCCTCAGATTAAAAAAGGTAAAGCTGGAGGCGTTTCTAGCTAGATTCCTTCTGTCTCCTCTGCAAGCAGGAGCAGAGGGAAGAGGCTGCTTAGCCAGGGAACTCCGGCTTTCAAGAAAGAGGCTGGGATCACATCTCCCATGACATCCAAAGGGGCGATCTGACAAGCCACAGGTATTCGACAGCACTCAAGTATGTTCTTCACAAAGACAGACATCTGCTTCCAGAATTCATTGCTTTTGCTCTGACTTCTGGAACCTACTGAAGGCTTCAGGGCAGTGGGACCAGCTTGGTTCCTTTCCTTTATTTTGGGTGAAGACCTCCCCTTCTCTTCTGACTCCCTTCCTCTCATCCTCCTTTCCCTTGTCCCTGGTTCAATATTCACAAAGTTCTGTCTGGGTATAATCTAGATACCTCTTACCGTAATCCCCATGCTTTCTTTCACTTTCCATCCTTAAGGAAGCTGGAAAACATTAGCTGCCCACTCTCCAGCCAGATCCCATCTTGTATTTTTTTCTAATGTCAAATAACCAGACTGTACGGAGCCATGGTCCTCACTGGATGCGGGGTTAAGTTTAAGGCATAAAATAACGTCCCAACTTGGGGACTTCCCTGGTGTCCAGTGGCTAAGACTCCACACTCCCAGTGCAGAGGGTCTGGGTTTGATCCCTGGACAAGGAATTAAGATCCTGAATGCTGCAACTAAGACCTGGCACAGCCAAATAAATGTAAAAATATTAAAACAAAGAATGCACTAATGAAGGTTGTGCTTAGGGAGAGTTGTCCAATAGTCTCTCTCTTCTGTGTCCCTGCTTCCACCATCCAGCTTTCACTAGATGTCTTGTTTTTTTCAGACTGGCTTGACAACTGCTTTTCCATCAATTCTTGGTCCTCTGAGACCCTGCAGAGCCTCCTGTGCACCCTGTGAGTCACAGAGGGGAGCTCTTGGGAACGACTTCCACACCCGGGCTTCTGGGTTTCTGACTCACATGAAGTCAGACGAATAGCTCTGGGGTATGAGAAACAGACACTGCATCTGGGGGTGGATATTCCACAGAAGCCCTAAAGTCTCCCTGGAGAGACAAGTTACCCAGCTCGCTGTTGCACCCGCGCACTGGGAGTAGCTACGCAGACATGGAAGGTAGGTCCTGGACACACTGCCTGGTTGTTCTAAAGAAAGTTCAAGCAATGCACGGCAGACAGACAGATCCCTTGGGACAGTCTGTGCTGCCCCAGAACAGGACAGGGCCTGGCTGGGAATGGGAGGGGCAGCCGGGGTGGTGATGTCATTCATTAAGGCTCCGTCTGGCAACTCAGCAATGGAGGCGCTTCCTACTCACTCACGCTGTGAGCGGCCCTGGTTTTCCTAAGTGGGCAACAATGACCTCGTTCACAATGCAGCTTTGTAAGCAGTCAGACCCCTCCCAGGCAAAGCCCACTCCGGAAAACCCTTGATTTCATTTCTTTGTGTGCATACAGGGGACACTTGGAGCCACTCTTGCAGGGCACAAGAATATACACAGAAAAAAAAAAAAGAATATACGCAGGACTTCCCTGGTGGTCCAGTGGCTAAGAACCCGCCTGCCAGTGCAGCGGACACGGGTTCCATCGCTGGCCCAGGACGAACCCACATGCTGCGGGGCAACTAAGACTGTGCCCACGAATACTGAAGCCTGGATGCCCTAGCGCCGGTGTTCTGGAACAAGAGAGGCCACTACAATGAGAGGCTCTTGCACTGCAAAGAGAGCAGCCCCCAGTCACTGAAACTAGAGAATGCCCACATGCAGCAAGGAAGACCTGGTGCAGACAAAAAATTTTAATTAAATAAACACTGCACACAGAGACATCCAGATGGATAGACACGGACATAGGAAGATGAAACGGACACACACATACACGCAGAGGCACAGGCATACAAACATACCAAAGTTAAAGAAGGTTAGTGCTGGAGAGAATCTTAAAAGTCACTTAAGAAATGTAACTCCTTCGTTTTACAGAAAAGGAATCTGCAGAGTGGAGGAGGGAAGTGACAAGCTTAAGATCCCATGGCTTGTTTCCGATGTGCCTCTCCTGCCATCTCCAGAACTCTGACCTTTGCCTATAGGCTCAGAAGGACTGCTGGGCTTTGCTTGGGATCTGGCTCCGTGCACTGTGGTCAGAGAGCTGGGGTGATCAGGAGGCTCACTTTGTGCGGGTTCCTGTCTGTGTGGATGGTTGTATTTCCCTAAATGATCACAACACCTCCCATTTCTGTGCTCTCCTTACGATGTGACTGCAACACCCCTCCCGCCAATTGTGGGATTTCAGTTCCCTCCCCTCCACCTGGGGCTTGGGGCTCCCATCAGTGGAGTAGAGCAGAAGTGATGCTATGGGAACGTCCCTGGTGGTCCAGTGGATAAGACTGCGTGCTCCCAACGCAGGGGGCCCAGGTTCAGTCCCCAGTTGGAGAACTAAGATCCCACATACAGAGCCCATGTGCCACAACTTCTGAGCTTTCTGAGCCTCGTGCACCACAACTAGAGAAGCCTACACACCGCAACACAGAGCTCGCACACTGCGAGGAAGACCCAGCTCAGCCAAAAGAAAAAAGTCTTTTAAAAAAAAGAAGTGATGCCATGCAACTTCTTAGTCTAGGTCACAAAGACATAACACCTTCTGCTTCTCTTACTCTTCTCTCTCTCTCAACACTCAGTCTGGAGACCCAGCTACCATGTTTAGAGATAGCCCAAACTAGCCCACCAGCAGAGACCACCACGTGGAAAGGAACGAGGCTCGCAGCTGACAGCAAGCAGCAGCTGCCAGACAGGTGAGTGAGCAGTCTTCAGATGGTTCCATCTCCAGACACTGCAGAGACAGACAAGCTGCCCTCATGGGCCTTGTTTGAAATGCTAACCCACAATAGCTATGAACACAATAAAAGCTTCTTTTACTTCACTGAATTTTGAAGTAATCTATAATATAGCCATAGTATCTGCAATACCATCTCAGGAATTATAGCCTTGTTGTCAAATGCGGAAAAGAGTTGCCTTACATATTTTGCCCCGTGTTACTGCTCTAGGGGACTAGTCACCATGCTGGGACTTTAATGTGAAGCTCTGTTTCTCTGGTGGCTCAGATGGTAAATAATCTGCCTGCAATGCTGGAGACCTGGGTTTGATCCCTGGGTCAGGAATATCCCCTGGAGAAGGGAGTGGCAACCCACTCCAGTATTCTTGCCTGGATGGAGGAGCCTAGCATAGAGAAGTCTGGCAGGCTACAGTCCAGGGGGTCACAACTTTCTAAGATAACACCAACAAGAACAACATTGAGAGCAATTTTCTTTGATAGACAGTTTTCTACATACTAGGCACCGTGCTGAGCCTAGAACACATTTCACATACATTATCTCATGAAACCACACCAAAATCTTGTGGAATAGGCATTACTAATCCATATTACAGAAAAGAAAACAGGCTTATAGAGTTTAAATAATTTACCTGTGGTTTTTTGTACACAGGTCTGTCTGACACTGAAGCCCATGCAATTGATCATATACAGAAACACATATATACATACCAACATGACACAATTTGCATATATATTTATGCATATAGGGACCACACCTATTGCACATTTTACGAGTTCTTCATGCTTTTAAAAACATCTCTTGTTCTCAAAAAATCTCCTTCCTTCAATTATGTTAAATAGATGGAAAGAGACTCAGTCTTCTAGATATTATGTTTCCCAAGCACACCCGAAGATGAAATTCCCTCCATCTGGGGCCACCACAAGCATGGGCGGCAGATATACGGTCTCTATTCTTCTGCCAAGGATTGTCTGGGACCTGGACTTGGGAGGAGGTGGGGTGGACTCTTAACAAGACTTGGCTTGGTCCACAGAAGCCTTCTCCTGGGGCCAGAGGGACTCTGCACTTGATGTTGTAAGACACTAAAGTCACAGAAACAAAGTGATTCTCGAACGTGCAAAAGTAGAGAGCACAGAGCAAGAGACCAGGGCTTGGAAGGGGAGGGAGTGAAGGCGTTGGGGAGAGGACCCTAGTGGAAGCAGGGCCATCTCCAAATATTTCAGAGCAGTGATGGGAGCCGGCTGTGGAAGGCAGAGCGGTGCAGAGGTGGCCCTCCTCATTCTGCAGGGTTCTTACATTTGGAGATTCTCCCTCTTCTGGGGGAGGGGAGTGGGGATACTGAGAAGCTTGCATCTGGCAGTTTCAGGGCAGGAATGATGCTATTAGAGGAGTAAGAGTCTCAGGGCAGAGTGCTGGACTCAGTCATTTAAAACTAACTTGGATCCCTACTCCTTAAAATAGCAGAGACTTCAGTTCTAATCCAGAGAAGAGATAAAAAAAACACAGAGATGCTTCTATGGGGAAGAAAGAAATGAAACTGGTATATATTATTACAATCACCTTTATATAGACGATAGACGCCCCCAATTCATCTCTACTTCCACGTCACAAAAAGTTCCCTTTGTGCAACCTACACCAAGTAGTTGAGTCCAAGGGAGGAAAATGAGATGGGAAATCTTTAAGGGTCACTTCCACCTCCCCACCCACCTTTCTAAGGTTCAGTCCTGAAGCATTGTTTAAAGCTCCTTAGAAACAACTCAAAGAGTATGCTACTCTTGGGGCTTCCCTGGTGGCTCAGGGAATCTGAGGAATCTGCCTGCTAAGGCAGGAGAGATGGGTTCCATCACTGATCCAGGAAGATCCCTCATGCATGGGAGCAACTAAAGCCCCTGCACCACAACTACTGAGCCTGAGCTCTAGAGCCTGGGAACCGTGCAACTACTGAAGCCCTCCGCACCCCTCCGCTCTCTAGATCCCGCACTCAGCAACAGGAGAAGCCAAGGCAATGAGGAGAAGCCGGCACACGTCAACTAGAGCGCAGCCCCGCTCCCCAAAACTAGAGAAAAGCCCGGCTCAGCAAGGAAAACCCAGGAATAGAAGATCCAGCCAAAAACAAATAAATAAAAATAATTATTTTTAAAAAGAATATGCTACTTTGGGGAATTCCGCCATGGTCCAGTGGTTAGAACTCCATGCTTTCACTGTCAAGGGCCGAGGTTCAGCCCTTAGTTGAGGAACTTAGAATCCACATGCCGGGCAAAAAAAAAAAAAAAAAAAGTGTGCTACTTTTACCCATTTTACAGATGGGAAACTAGTTCTGAGCTTGGGCGCCCACTTGCCTCAGCTGGTCAGCGGCAGCACCAGCCCAGGGAGGTAGAACTCTTCCCCATGGCCCCGGTTGGGGCCAGCCAGCGGTACCCTCTCCCCACCAATCTGGGAGTCTCAGGAGCGTCTGATTCGGGAGGGCTCTGGGCGTCGGAGGAATGAACTGCTAAGTCTCCCCAGCCTAGGCAGTGAGGGACAGTGGCTGCGCTCCAAACTAGGGTGTGGGAGTCCCCTCCCCCTCAGTTCTTGCCTGTCTATCCCATTTAATCGCTGACCCCTTCCCCGTGTCCTGGGAACCCGGTGCGGATCCGCGTGTGCGTGTGGTTCCAGCCTGGCTTGGGGGCTCGGGATGCGGTGGGAAGGAAGAGAAGGCTGCCCCCGGCTCTTCGCGTGCAGGTGTGAAGGGTGCGGAGGACAAGGGAGGGTCACGCCGACGGTCAGCGCGGATGGGACGGCTGGGTGGCCTGACTGCAAAGTTCGGGCCAGTCCCCAGCGCGCGGACCCTCTCTGGCCGGCTCTCACCGCGTACCTCCGCCTCCCGGCGCAGCTCCCGGCCTACGCGCTGGGCGTCCAGGCCGCCCCACAGCAGCAGCGGCAGGACGCGGAGCAGCAGGCCGACCCGCGCGGCCATGTAGCCGCCGCCCCTGCGCGGGGCACCGGGCACCGGGCGCGGGGCAGCCGGCCGTCGGTCCGCCGCGCCCCGGCCCCGGCGGACGCTCCAGCGCTGCGCCGGCCCAGTGCCGAGGGGAAAGTCGCAGGGCCTCGCCTGTTTCCCGGCTCCGAGCGCCGGGCGTTTCCTCCGCAGCGCTTCGTCGCGAGCCGGCTTCGAGGTCGTCCAGCCCTGCAGTGCCTGCCCACGGATCCGAGCTAGGGCTCCGGACCTGGAGGCGACGGAGTGGGGAAGACGGGGCGGAACCCCGGCACTCCAGCCCCACCCACCCGGCTCGCCGCCTGGAACGCGCTGTTGTGTTAACAAGCGCCTCTTCCGCAGGCGGCGTGGCCTCGCCCCGCGCGGATCCGGATCTCTCTGCGGAGGGCAGGGGAGGAAACGTCTTCTCCTGGCGCTTGTGGCTACCTAAGACTGCGAGGAAGAGGGATTCTGGCCTACTCGAGGGTCATCGATTGTTTCAGCCGGGCCGACGGGGACGCAGGCCCTGGGGTGTGAGAGAAGGAGCCCTGGACTGGGGTCCGTTCAGTTCAGTCGCTCAGTCGTGTCGACTCTTGGTGACCCCATGGACCCCAGCACGCCAGGCCTCCCTGTCCATCACCAAGTCCCGGAGTTTAAGATTGAATTTGAGCTCCAGATGGGTATCCTGCCTCAGCCACCGCCAGCTCGCTATATGGTCTTGGGCAAGTCACGCACCCTCTCTGAACCTACTTTTTTCTCAGCAGTAAACGAAGATAATAAGAATAGCGACGTCATGTGATATTAGGGAGCATTTAATGAGAGAACAATGCCCGTAGATAACGGAGCAGCGTATCTGGCGTCATGAAGTCCACGTTTTATAAATGGTAGACTGCAGCTTATGACTTTATGGCTGCAGAGGTTCGTTTTCTCCTTAATAAGATGAGCGTGAATGATATTTACTTTGCAAAGTCGCCTGAAGATCGATAAAATGTGTAAAATGCCTAGCTGAATATATCCCACACAATTGCAGTAAGGGTTGAGAGATGATTTACGTGAAAAGCTTAGTCAAACTCGTAGTAAGTCAAAGTAAACTGTTTTTATTATCTGCCTTAGTGACTGCGGACAGGTTACTGTCTCTCATCCAGGCTCAATTTGCTAACCTGTTAAAAAAAAAAGTCTAGTCAAAGCTGTGGTTTTTCCAGTAGTCATGTATGGATGTGAGAGTTGGACCGTAAAGAAGGCTGAGCGCGGAAGAATTAATGCGTTTGAACTGTCAGTTCAGTCAGTTCAGTCACTCAGTCGTGCCCAACTCTTTGCGACCCCACGAATCACAGCACGCCAGGCCTCCCTGTCCATCACCAACTCCCGGAGTCTACCCAAACCCATGAACTGTGGTGTTGGAGAAAACTCTTGGGAGTCCCTTGGACTGCAAGGAAATGCAAGCAGTCCATGCTAAAGGAAATCAGTCATGAATATTCATTGGAAGGACTGAAGTTCCAATAGTTTGGCCGCCTGAAGCGAAGAATTGACTCACTGGAAAAGACCCTGATGCTGGGAAAGATGGAAGGCAGGAGGAGACGACAGAGGATGGGATGGTTGGATGGCATCACCGACTCCATGGACATGACTTTGAGCAAGCTCCGGGAGTTGGTGAAGGACAGGGAAGCCTGGCATGTTGCAGTCCACGGGGTCGCAAAGAGTCGGACTTGACTGAGCGACTGAACTGAACTGAAAAAGCAAATGGTACAATGATACCCACCACTGGGGGTCGATGTGGGGTTTAGATGAGTTAATGTGTGTAAAGGTAATTTGAAATCTATTAAGATCTAAGCAAATGTAACGCAGTGTTCTTATCCTAAGGTCGAGGGATTCAGTAGCACACAAGATACTTTTGTATCGTTTAGAAAAAGGTGGGGGGTGGGGATTCCCTGGTGGCTCAGACGGTAAAGAATCTGCCTGCAATGCAGGAGACTCAGGTTTGATCCCTGGGTTGGGAAGATCCCGTGAAGGGAATGGCTACGCACTCCAGTAAAAATTCTTGCTTGGAGAATTCCATGGACAGAGGAGTCTAGCAAGCTACGGTCCAGGCAATTACAAAGAGTTGGACATGACTGAGCAACTAACACTTTGAATTTAGAAAAAGAGGCCACTTGGATGGAAGGATTCTAAAATTTCCTTCAGTAGACTTAGAAACTTGAGTTCTTGTGGGCGGACTGTTTGGAGATTGGCCCCGCCCACCTTCCAACCAGCCAATGAAGAAGGCGCGCTGATTCTGGGCGAACCAATTAGAAGCAAGAGTTCCTCGGGTAGATCAGTAAGAAAAAAACTCCCGCAATGGTTCACAGTTCCGGGAGCGGGCCCTGCGAGGCAAAGAGTTGAGGGCGGATTTCTTTGTAAATTCATGTTCACTCTTGGCCGGTGCCCTTGTGCACATCTGTAGGGAGCATATCTACCTGGAACGGAGATGATGGACAAAGGCCTGGGTTTTACCCTCAGAGAGCAGGCAGCCTGAAGTCAATGTTCTCTGCTAAGGAACGAACAGAGAACCGATTCAGGCAAAGTCCTGGGGTGAACCTGGGGGAGGAAGATTCTGAAAGGTTCAGAATTTAGAAGGGTTGCTAAATCCAGAAGGGTAGCGTGAATATCAGATTAACAAGTCATTTTTTGGTTTCTTTTTTTAAATATTTATTTTTAGTAGAAGGATAATTGCTTTACAATATTGTATTGGTTTCTGCCATACATTAATATGAATCGGCCATAGGTATATATGTCCCTTTTCTCTTAAACCTCCCTCCCACTTCCCATCCCATCCTATTCCTCTAGGTTGTCACAGAGCATCGGTTTGAGCTCCCTCAGTCGTATAACAAATTCCCACTAGCTACCTATTTTACATATGGTAATGTATATGTTTCCATGCTACTTTCTCTGTTTGTCTCACCCTCACCTTCCTCCATTGTGTCCACAAGTCTTTTCTCTGTCTGCATCTTCAGTGCTGCCCTGAAAATGGATTCATCAGTACCATTGTTCTAGATTCCATATATGTGTCTGTGTGTGTATATATATATATATATATATGTATATGTATATATGTATATGTGTGTATATATATATATATGATATTTGAACGCTTCCCCGGTGGCTCATCGGTAAAGAAACAGCCTACAATGTAGGAGATGGGGTTTTGATTCGTGGGTCAGGAAGATCCCCTGGAGAAGGAAGTGGCAACCTGCTTCAGTATTCTTGCTTGGGAAATGCTATGGACAGAGGAGCTTGGTGGGCTAGAGTCCATGGGGTCACAAAAGTGTTGGACAGGACTAAGCGACTAAACAAAAACCACAATGATGTGTCAATGCAATATTTGGGACACATTTATACTAAAAAAGCGTTTGTCATTTATCTGAAATTCAGGTTTAACTGGGTGTCCTCTATTTTATCTGACAGTCCTAGAGAGTGTGTGGGAGGCAGTGTTAGAAGTTTGCAGTTATGACATGGCATATGGTGCCCTTGACCAACAGATGGACTTTCATAGACCAGATGTGGCTTTGCTTTGGGGGAAGAAGCTCTGAGGAGCACCAGTTGGTAAGGACACCAACGGCCCAGCTGGAATCAACACCAGGTTTGCCAATTCTTTCTCCAGGCAGAATGTTTGCCATCCCTTCCTCCAGCACATCCTTGGGGTCCTCCCTTCAGCTGCACTGGCAGGAGAGGGGAAGGCAGGAAGCAGCCATTCTCCAGAGGCTGAAGGTCTGGAAGGAGACAGGCTCAGCCACATGGAGAGCTGACCCTGCTTCCTCTGCATCCCAGGTTAGCCTTGTCCAGAGACCTGAATACTAGCACCACTTCTGCATCTGGAAGTTGACTTCCTCTGCTTTCCTTTGTGTCTTTAAAATTTTTTTAAAAAAATATTTTTACTTATCTGGCTGTGCCAGGTCTTAGTTGCTGCATGTGGGATCTTCTATCTTCATTGTGGCACGTGGGATTTTTAGATGTGGCATTTGAACTCTAGTTGTGGCATGTGGATCTAGTTCCCCCGACCAGGGATTGAACATGGGCCCCCTGCATTGGGAGCATGGAGTCTTAGCCACTGGATCACCAGGGAAATCTCTCCCTTGGTATCCTTGGTTGGATTATTTCTTTTTTTTTTTTTTTTTTTTTGGATTAATTAATCTCATCCTCACCTCTCCCCACTGCACTTCTGCTTGTGGTCACTTGGAGATGCCATCAGACTTGGCAATGTTTGCAAGAGTTTGTGCAGAAGTTTCATTCCACCCCTACCCCCACATCCATCTGGGCGTCAACTATGCCTTTGCGTGGGATATGTCTGTTTCCCAGAAAGACAGTGTGTTAGTACCTGGGTAGCAGGAAGTTCAGTTCCCCATCTGCCTCTGAAGCTTGCTCATAGATCTCGTAGCACCACATTCTATGATCTTCAGGAATCCAGGGGCATATACACCTCCACAATGGATTTGCCGTATGTTTTTACTTTCCAGGACACATCTTGAGGACACTTTGGATGGTATGAAGGAGGGCGGTTTGCCATGTGAGAGGGAGACTGAGGGGGAAAGGAAAATGAGAAAGGCAGGGCAGTTTATTGGAAAGAGAGTGTTCATAGCAAGGGTATCAGAAGAGTGATGGCAGGAGAATGGCTTTGGAACAGGAATCCTTAAAGCATGAATCAAAATCATCCAAAATAATACTCTGGTGACAAGACCATTTATTTATCCAATACCATTATTTCTTCCTCTGGTGGGAGTGGGGGTGGAGGTGGGAAGTATTTGGAACAAATAATAATGGCTAATGCTTGCTGAGAAATTAACATGTACCATGTATGTGCTATGTGCCTTACATAAATCATCTCATTGTATCTTTTCAGCTTCCTTATGAGATAGCTACTCACACAAGCATCTTTATTTTACAGATGAGGAAGATGAGACACAGAGAGATTATACCACTTGTCCACGATCACAAATCTAACAATGGAGCCAGGGTTCAAACCTGCATAATATAGTTCCAGATCTTGGGCCCTAAACACTATATTATCCTGCCTCAAGTTCAAATTTATAAAGTGGAACTCGTGGGAATTCCCTGGCAGTCCAGTGGTTAGTTCCATTTCAAAGGGCACGGTTTGATCTCTGGTCAGGGAACAAAGATCCTGCATGCCAAGTGGCAAAAAAACAAAACAAAACAAAACAACTTACTTAGGGATATACATTAAAGTCGATTGTAGATTTTGGTTTTTAAAAATGCAGTTCTTGGACACCTGCATTAAATCATCTGGAGACACTTGTTAAAAATTCAGATTCCTGAGCCCTACTCCAGACCTACTAGATCACTAAATACTAGAATCCAATGTTTAAGAGGAAAACAGGGAAACTTCCCTGGTGGTCCAGTAATTAAGAATCTGCCTTGCAAAGCAGGGGAGGAACTAAGATCCCACATGCCTCATGGCAACCACGACCATGCAGCACAACTACTGAGCCCGCCCTGTAACTAGAGAATCCAGGCACCACAAAGAAAGATCCCCCATGACGTCAGGGAGACCCCGTGGGTCACAACTAAGACCCACACAACCAAATAAATATTAAAAGAAAAAGGAGGAAAACAGCTCCAGGTTTTCCCAGATTCTGGCTCTCTCATTCCCTCCCTCCCATCTTGGTTGAGCAGGTTCCTGACCCAACTAGTCCTTTCCAATAGCTCCTCTTCAAGGAGAGCTACTTCCATCCCCCCTCCCTGGACTGAGGCTCATTTTAGGTCCACAGTGCCTCCTAGCCCTCCCAGAGCAGACAGGACTTCTGAGGAACTCATGCTGGGGCCGGCCGGCCATTCCTTCCTCCCTGTCAGAAGGCAGCAGCTGGCCATCGAGTCCTCTTCCGGATCGGGACCCTGTGAACCAGTCAGGATGTGTGGACCTGGAAGAGGCCCCGCTGGGCCTCAGTTTCTCTTTTCATAATATGAGAAACAGTCAGCCTGTCTCTGTCCCTTCCTCCTTCCCAGGAAGTGTGCAGAACACAAAGCAGATATCATCAGAAGGAATTCTGGGCTCCGGAGAAAAGTGCTAATGGAGTGATCAACCTCTGAAAACCACAATAATAGGTATAATCAGAGGAATAATGAGGATGTGAGATTAGTTTAGGAGAACTCAAGAGGATGCATTTCCCAGAGTTGTGAGGACTTTAACTGTGATAATTTAGATTCTTTACTGACCTCTGTGTATTTTAAGCTGTGAGTCAATTTTAGAAGCCCTGACTTTCTAGCAACCCCCTCTTTCTCTGGAAGATAAATTTCCTCTTTACAACACAGATGGATGTGTCTCATCAGCCTGGGTCATATTCAAGAGTATACCTGCCTTTCTAATTGCCTGTACATACGCACACATGTCATGATCCTAAGGGACTGGAAGAAGCAAGAAATTTTGTGCAACACAGACCTGGGTTTGAATCTTGCCTTTTTTCACACTCTGTTGACCTTTGCAAATCAACCAATCTCTGAATGTCTGCCATTTAAAAATGGGACAATAGGGGACTTGCCTGGTGGTCCAGTGGTTAAGAATTCACCTTCCAATGCAGGGCACACAAGTTTGATTTCTGGTCAGGTGGGGAACTAAGATCCCACATGTTGCTGGGTAACTAAGCCTGTGTGCTGCAATTACAACTAGAGAGCTAGTGTACTGCAAAGAAGACCCAGTAAAGCCAAAATTTAAAGGGGGGGGGGCATAATAATAATTCCTGCCTTTTCTGTACTGTGCTGTGTTTAGTTACTCAGTCCTGTTCGACTCTTCGTGACCCCATGGACTGTAGCCCGCCAGGCTCCTCTGTCCATGGGGATTCTTCGGGCAAGAATACTGGAGTGAGTTGCCATGCCCTCCTCCAGGGTATCTTCCTAACCCAGGAATTGAACCCAGGTCTCCTGCATTGCAGGAGGATTCTTTACTGTCTCAGCCACCAGGGAAGCCCAACTAGACAATTAATAGCTGTTCAATTTTATCAGGTGGTGGGGGTTGGCGGTATGGACATAAGTGGACATGCATGTGTTCTTCACACGGGTTTCACACTCAGATGCTCTCATAGCCACTAGATACACACAAGCCTGTCCTGCCACAGGACAATAACGTGAACATTCCCTCCCAAATGCTTTCTGGCTCAGAGTCATACCATCAACTCTAACCTTCATCATGGTTTACTCTTCTGGTTTGTTTTTTTACTCACAGCAGGCCCCAGGGGACTTGCCAGGAACACAATAAAAGCCTGGCCAATCTGGCCATGTGCCCCACTTCCCTTCCACATAAAGGCCGTCTAACCGCCAGGCATCTGGCCTGAAAGGCCGGGTCAGGACCTGTTTGGCATCTGTGGCTTTTCTTAAAAGACCTGCTAACAGGAAAGTGTCTGGTTCCTTTCCACCCCAAACAGGAAGGGCCTGCCTCTGTCCAGAGGACAGGGCAGACAGTCACTTACAAGAAACGTACCTCTGTCCAGAGGACAAGGCAGCCAGTCACTCACAAGAAACGTACCCACCTCCAGGCTCTGCTCTGGAGTGTCAGCCTAATCTTTGTGGGAGGGAGTTTGCTCTCTAGGAAGGTTGGAGGTGTGGGCTGTGGGTGATGACGACCCCTGGCACAGAGCAGGCCTAGAGTGTTCAACGAATACTCACTGAACACTTATTCTGTGCTCTGTGGGGAAGTAAGAAAGCCGTAGACTTGGTTTTTGAGATTGGGGAATTTGTAGATAAACCATACCACTTTTTTTTTTTTTTTGCCATTTATTTATTCATTCAATACAAGTTCTCCCTCTCTCACTCTCTCTCTCTCTCACACACACACACGCACACACACACACACACTTTTTTGGGTGTTTACTGTTTCAGGTGCTGTATGAGGTACCGGGGGTGTTCAGAGATGAACGATGCCACCCAATGACAGAACAAGTTGGCCTCTAAGCAGGCAGGCAAGCCTTGAATTGTGTGGTACAGTTGTGAGTTCCACAGGATTTCACAAGTGGCAAAGGATCCTGTGGTCTGGTTTTTACTCTGGTGGGAGTAATAATCTCTCCCTGCTTCCTCTCTTGCCAGCTAGTCTGTTCTCCAGATAGCAGCCAGAGTAATCCTGGTAAAACAGGTCAGATCCTGTTGACCCTCTGCTAAATGGCCCCCTCTACTGGCTTCTCTTCTCATCCTGAGTAAAATCACAGTCCTTGCAGGGTCCTGCAAGGCTCTATTCCAGTGTTGGAAGGGTTGGAAAGCCAGACTGGGTGGAGGCAACTTAGAAACGACCAACAGCAAGAAGACTCTACCAGCCATAGGTTGGAGGGATGAAGGGAAGGAGCCCAGGAGCCAGGGTCATCAAGGGAAACTGGGTCTCTGGAGAGACACCCCCTATGGCAGACAGAGAAGGCGGGGGATGAGGGAGGAGAAATAGCACTCAGAAAGGAGTCTTAGCCACTGGACTACCAGGGAAGTTCTGATCCTCCCTTCTTTCTACTACCTAATTTCCCACCTAGATGCTCACTAACCATTCTAACTGAAGCTGCCACCTAAAGGAAACTCTAAAATTGAAACCAGCCTGCAGTATTCAACTCCCCAAATGAGGACCCGAGGAATGGATCAGGCAGAAACAGACACAGTACTAAGACCTTCCCAGATACATTCTGCTAAATGCTGATGCGTGAAAAGACCTGCTGTCTTCCCTAAGTACAGTGTACATGCTAAGTCGCTTCAGTCATGTATCTGAAGTGGGAGTAATAGCAACATCTCTTAAATCTTCTGCATTGACAGGCAGGTTCTTTACCACTAGTGCCACCTGAGAAGCCCCCTAAATACACAAAGAATCTGCCGGCAGATACACAGAGTGAGGATTAAAATTTGTTGCAGATAATCATCCTCAGGCAAAAGCCTGGAAGGCAGGAGGGTACAGGAGTCAATCTTGAGTCTGTTGGCATTAGAGAAGAACCCCTGGAAAGAAGCCCCAGAACAATGCGAAGCTGGGAGGAGTTCTCTGTTTCACAGAGTTCTCTGACCACAGACACTGTAAGAAGAACAATGAGTTTGGCCCAAAGGCCTGGTCGTGAGCTCTGCTTCTGTCCTTCATTGACTGTGTGAACATGGTAACGAATTTCACTTTCCCAAGCTTCAGTGTTCAGTCTACAAAATGTGCATATCAGCAATATCTATTTCACAGGGCTGTCCAGATTAAAAGAAATAATGGATATATATAAAAAATTAAATGTCACTGCTCTGATTAGATTTCTCAGAAATTCCCCATTGTTTTATATTTAACATCCAAACTCCTCCACAAGGCACACAGGATCTTCAGGATGTGGCTTCTGCCTACTTCTTTCACTTATCACCATTCCCCACCCCTGCAACTCCGCAGACCAGCCAGACTGAATCACTTAGAATTCCCAGAACTTTGCTCTTCCCTGGTGTTTGCAAATAACAGCCCTTTCTGCCAGTTCCTGATATACAGCCCCCAGTTAATTCCTGTTTTTTCTTCAAAGCTCAGTTTAGGAAGCATCTCTTGCGGGAAGCCTTCTTTCATCACCCCTTCACACTTCACATGGGCTAGGTGGTCTTCCTCTGTGTTTTCAGAGCCTCTGCACCCTCCAATTCTAGGACATTCAGTAGTTGACTGGAATCACAGGTTTTGCTGTCCCTCTTCTGAGAAAGCAGTTCCTGGAGGACAGGAGTTGCCTTGCTTTCTGTTTCTCTATCTCTAGGCCTTCTAGGGCCTGACACTTAGTAGACCTCAGGAGATGGCAGCTGAGAGAAGAATGCATGAATGCAAGCATGCATGAATCGTGGTACAAATGTAAGGGGTCCATGATGAGCAACAATTTTTGTATATCCATCTCTTCTTAAATTAGACTTAAAGTGAAAAAAAAATTAGACTTAAAGTGGATTAAAAAATAATTTTTATTAATCAATTAACTTTTGGCGGTGCTGGGCCTTTGCTGTTGTACGAGCTGTTCTCTAGCTGAGGCCTGCAGGGGCTACTCTCTGGTTGTGGTGCGTGGGTTTCACGTTGCGGTGGCTTCTCTTGTTTCGGAGCACAGGCTCTAGGGCACTCGGGTTTCGGTAGTTGTGGCACGTGGGCTCAGTAGAAGTGGCTCCCCGGCTCTAGAGCACAGGCTCAGTAGTTGTGGCTCACAGGCTTAGTTGCTCCTTGACATGTGGGATCTTCCTGGACTAGGGATTGAACCCGTGGCTCCTGCATTGGCAGCTGGATTCTTTATCACTGAGCCACCAGGGAAGCCCTATCCATATCTTAAAATACTTCAATTCTAAAAAAATTTGAAAAGAGGAAGAAAAATCTAGAAGTCCTGTCCTCTGCTCTCCCCACCAGCAATAACCCAATTCTTTCCTCCCTGACTTCTCCTCTGGGTTACCTTCCTTGATATATAAACTGAATGGCTACATCGTTTTTAGTCATGAAAGAATTTTTATTCCTGGGACTTCCCTGGTGGTCCAGTGGTTAAGACTTCGCCTTCTGTTGTAAGGGGTGTGGGTTCGATCCCTGGTTAGGGAGCTAAGATCCCACATACCTCGTGGCTCCTCATGGCTAAAAAACCAAAACATAAAATAGAGACAATGCTGTAACAATTCAATACTTTGAAAATGGTCCACGTAAAAAGTCTTTCAAAAAAAAGATTATTTTTTTCCTTTAACCTTGCTTATTTGAACCTGTCTATAGAGCTCTGTGACCCTCCACATCCAGAGCTGAGCTCACATTCACATTCACATTCAGCATAATGAATAAAGATGACCTCTTGCCTCCTTTTTTTACCTGAAGGCAAAAATTCTCTTTTTTTCTTTTACAACAAGAATTTATCATCCAAATATTAACAGTAATGGCAGCGTTTGTCTTGAGATTCTAAGGTCACAGCGGTCTCTAGCACTAACTATTTCAAAAGTACTTTTGTCCATCTGTTCTCTGTTGTGTGATCCCAATCCAGATGATCCTTTAGCGCCTGAGATTGCTTGAATCATTGGACTGGTCTTCTCATAGTTCTTATGGAATGGCACATAGAAGAACATCAGAGCAAAGACATACAAGTTCCATATGCCATAGATGCCAGTGAAAAAGGCACTATTCCCTTGGACTGTGACATTGCCCCTCTTCCAATGACCTTCAGTCACCTAATGATGAAGAAGATGATGTCATGGCAGCACAGGCCAACGTGATAAGCATGAGGAACTCGAACTTGAAAATTAGCCCTGAATTCTCCTGGCTGGTTTTGCCCATCCTGATGAATCTGAGGTTCTTGCTTCGTTGGGAAAGAATTTGGATACAAAGTGATAGATAAGAAGTGGATTTATTTAGAAAGAAACACACTCCACAGACAGACTGTGGGCCATCTCAGAAGGCAAGAGAGCCCTGAAGGGAGTAATTCTGAACATATCATTCCACCTCCAGCCCCACATGCTCCTCCTTCTGCTTCCTATCACACAGTGAATGACTACCTATCCACCTGTTCAGTGTGGAATTTACCCAGGACTTCTCGCTTTTTTCCCCACTCAAACTGGTCACCAAATCTTGCCCAGTCTAGTACCTTTGTATGTCAGGGATCTTTTCACTCACCTCCATCCCCGCAGTTAAAACCTAAGTCCAGGCCAGTATGATCCCTGACCAGAACTATTCCATTGGTCACCGAATTGGTTTCTCTGCTTTTAGGCACCTCTCATCTCCATACATTCTTCCTATTGCAGCCTGAAAATGCAAATCTGATCTTCCTTTAAAATCATCTGTCAGGAGGTACCCACTGCCTTCAAGATAAAGCACAAACTCTAATGAACTTTACAAGATCTCAGCTCTTTAGCCCCCTACTCTTCTGGCTTCATCTCCTACCACACCCCCCTTGCCGGTAAACTTCAAACATATTGAATCATTTGCTTCATAGCTAGTGAAAAGCACTTTTCCCTTCTAGAGAAGTGACTGGCTTCTAGTCATCGTCTATAGTTTGCTCAGAAGTCACGTCGTCTTTGGAGAAAGTGTACTGTGTGCTCCCTGAGCTTTCACAGACTCATTTCACTTAGGAGAGCTGGAGCCCCCTCGAGCCCCCTCGAGCCTGTACAACAGAATGATCAGACGCACGGGCAGTGGTGTCTGGTTACCGGGATTCCAATTCCACATTGGCCATTTATCAGTTGTGCGACTCAGGGCAAGTGAATTTTGCCTTCTTGTCTGTAAGGTGGGAACAGTATTTCATTAGTCAATTGTGAGAATTAAATGAGATGATGCAAGGTGCCTGACAATTAGAATTAGTTATTATCCTAGAACTCAAAACTAAAGCTCGATTCCTCACCCTGACACATCCTCACGGTTCAGTTTGTGTGTGAATTTTTTCCCCCCAGTCTTTTGGCCTCGCAGCATGTCACATGGGATCTTAGCTCCCACACTAGGCATCAAACTCGCGACCCCGGCATTGTAAGCGCGGAGTTCCAACCACCGGACCGCCACAAGAGTCCCCGTTGTGTGTTATTTTAAGGCATACGTTTGTTCCAGGATCACCTCGTAGTCTGTTACTCGACAAGGTAGTTAACCGGGAGGCGACTTGGTCCGTCAGGACTTTCCTTCTGGGAGCAACTTCCAACGCCCCCAGGTGGTTCAAGCAGTGCTCAGCCAAAACCTACTGAACTAGGGCATACCATTCGAAATCTGAGCGAAAGAAAGGCCTTTTCTAACCATATAACCTATGTTTATAAGGCCTCTTTCTCTTTCGCTTCCTAACCTCGATTTATATTAGATCAAGTCAAGTGAGAAACAAGACTGTAATCAGGACCGAGCGGGTAGGCTCAGCTTCCACCCCCATCCCGATCGCCGCATTGGTACTTCCTCTCCTCAATTCCCTCTCAATAATGGTACCGTCCACGGAGGGGGGAACTGGAAGGGATTCTGAAGTCCTCCGAGTTCGGAGGCCGGTCCTAGCACAGAGTCACCCCTGGAGTCGCGGCGCTGTCGTACCGCCCACTGCCCTCTGATTGGCTGCCGAGGCCCCGCAGTCGAGCCCAGCGCGCCGCGCCGCCTTCACTACAGCTCCGGCCGCCGCGCCGACTGGGTTTGGTATACCTTGTTCTCTGCGGGCTGTGGGGGCTTCACGCCGCGGCCGTTAGTCATGTCGGGTAGGTGACTTCTTCAGCGAGCAGCGGCAGCGGCGAGAAGGGGCCCGGCGGGGTTGGGCCGTCTTCCCGCCCACCGGAGGGCCCCGAGGGAAGCCTCCGGCCCTGAGGGAGGCTGGGGTGGGGGGGCGGCCGCGGCCGCCGCCATGTTGGACTGAAGGGACGCACGCTCCCAACGCTCTCCGTCTGCAAATCTCGGCGGGAGTGCCTCGAGCCCCCTGTCTCTAGACCCAGCCCTTGGAACTTGAGGCGACGTGCCGCCCCCGGGGGAGGGTGTGTGAATCGGGGTGGGGGCGGAGGCCGCTACGCCATCGTAGGGGCGGGGGGAGCCCGTGATTAGAGCATCAGCCGGAGAGAATCGGTGCTTCTGGTTCTCCGCTTCGCCTCAGATCTTTCAGCGAGGCCTCAGGCCAGTCGTCTCGCCGTCTCGTCCCTCACTTTCCCCATCCGTGAAGTGGAGCTGGGCCTTCCTGACTCACCCATTCATCAGGTGCGGGCCTTGATGCTCTAGGAGCCCTTTTTAAAAGGATGTTGCCTGACACGAAATCCTACATGTCGTCATTCATGTAGTAGCCTCCCGGATTCGAGTTGGGGGTGTTTGCATCTAATTCAGCTTCCTGTTCACCCTCCTCTGTCATCTTCTCAGACCCTCTAAAGTTGTCTCCTCACGAGCTTGAAAGTGAGCCTTGTCTATTATTAATGGGCTCGTGTAGATGCTTGTTGCATTTATGTTGAAACATACAAATGAAAGGAAACGCAGTCTTCTACCAAGCACCTAAAATGATTCGGGGACCACCCCCCCGCCTCCCGCCCCCCGCCCCCGACTCCTTGTGTGGAGGAGACAAAGGCCTTGGTCTCATCAGGACAGCCCATTTAGATCCTGCTAAAGCAGAATATACAGTCTGGGAGGTGGATCTGCTCTTTTTTTTTTTTTAATTCAGACTTTAAACGTTTTACTTTGTATTGGAGTATAGCCGATTAGCAGTGTTATGGTAGTTTCAGGTGAACAGCAAAGGGACTCAACCATAGATACACATATATCTATTCTTCCTCAAACCCAGATCTGCCCTTGATTTAGCATTCTTAGGTGCCACACAAGGTCCTCTGTCGTTGGGTACATCACAGGCTGCAAAGACAGACTCAGCTTTCCACTTACTAGAAACCGTCATAAGAGGTGGAAAAGCAGAACACGTCCCTGAAAGCCAGGTGATTGGGATGAAAATGACAGCTGGCTGAGTATTTTACATTTTTTTTTCCCAAGGGAGAACCTGTTGATAGTGAAAAAAACAACCCCTTTTCTCCAAGTAATCCAGTTTTGCAGAAGGGTGGAAATGTGTGACAAAAAGAAGGCAGGCTAAGAGGAGACCATGTTAGCAAGAATGGTTGGATCGAGGAATGATAAACATTCCTTATATTAACATGGATATTAAATCAGAATGTTGATCTTTTGGGGAAAGGGGCAAAAGATAGCTGATGTAAGAGGGTATTAATTGCACAGAATTAATCTCTTTAATTCTTGCTCAGGTGAGAAGTAACTTCTTACCCCGAAGTAGATGTTGGGGTATATTTAATTAGGTGCATAATTTGGAATGAAGTCTGGTAAAGTTCCACAGAAGAACATGTAAACACACTCTAAGGAGGGTGTGAAACCCCTCTATGATTTAAAAGGTTCTTCTACCTTCAGGGAGAAATTTACCATTTCAGTGGATATAGTTCTCATTAGGAACTATTGACCTGTCTTGATTTTTGATGTGATTATTGGTTTAAAGCAGTGGCTTATTTTTGTAGGACTGGGTAGCCTTTATGGAAAATTAAGTTTTAGAGGTGTACTGTTGGCAAAATCTAGGATTTTCAGCGTGTCATAATAGTGTGTGAGCTGGTTAATGCATTATTACTGCTCTTCAAGATTACCAAGACAGTACACATCCTTGTTGTTTGGTAATTTGAATGTTTTTAATACTGAAATTGACTTTTCATGTCAAAAGGAGCTATTTAGTAATTTGCTTGTTTCTACATTAAGTCTACTAAATTTAGAATTAACGTCTACTTAGTGTTAGATTTTGCAATTTGTGTATAAAAATAATACTTTTGACTTGATATAAAAATAGGAGTGATGTTTTTGACTTATTCTTGATGAATGTTCAAGTTAATAAATTTAAAAGAGCAGACTCCCTCCTAAACAAACAGTTTAGGTAAATCTGTTAAACATTGCAAACTATACTTACAAATTTATCAAATTGACTCAACCACTCTAGGTGCCTGACAAGACAGATTTATAAATCTAGTAAAATAAGTGTGTACATAATCAATAAGTCAGAATTGTAAATATTGTGAGTCAGACTCTCAGATAAATATTAGCTGACACCTTTTAAGTTAAAGTCAAATCTGAAATCACTTACACATATAAAAGTTACAAAGTCAAGGTACTTCTTTTGGCAATAGTGCAGACTAAGATAACTTGCAAATATTCTGTCTACAGATAACTAAAAATGCGGGAGCTTAACATAAAACAAAGGGTGGGCTTCTGCTGCCAGAAGTGAAGTAGAAGCCAGCATGGTAGGCATAGAGCTGACTTGGTAGTTTCCCTGAAGAGGAGGGTGTAGGTCACAGTATTCAGAGAGTTGAGTTTATTGCTCAAGTAACTAAGCACAGGAGATGAAGTCTTGAGACCTTTAGAGCCTTGTAGTGGGAACTGAGACTCTTACATAAACCTTGGATGTTTAAAGGACTGTATCTTCAGTGAAAGAATGAACTAGGAAAAAACCTTCGTATCAGCATAGGAGATAACAAACCTGGGCCTTGAGTAAGAGGGAAAAAAGTCTTTCCAAGAATTTGTAACCTGGGAACTGGGCTTCATAGTTTCAGTGTACATTTAGACTAGTTATGAGATCCAGGAAACCTCAAGCCAAGAAATTTAATGTAAAAGTTTGTTCTAGACTGGCACTGATAACCTTGGGGTTCTTAGTAGAAACAAATGAAAACCTTTTTTGAGTAAATTTCAGGGTTTGGATCACTAGGAATTTTATGGGAAAAACCTTGCAGTTCACAGTAATACATTGCAGAATTCTGGGAAACAGCTCACCGAAATGAGTGACAAATGGTATTTGAACCCCTAATTAGATGGTTTGGACAAGAGTATTAAAGGTTTAAAATTATTGAAAACCTAAAAAGGAATCAGCCCTAAGACCAAGACTTGAAAAAAGGTTACATAGATTTGAAAAAGAACCAAGTGTAACTTCTAGAGGTGGAGAAAGTGTCTCAGTTGAATTGCAGATAGACCTAGCTGGAAGAAATAACTAGTGAGGTAGGAAATAGATGGGGTTTAATTAGCAATTACCCGGGATTCAATTCAGAAGGTTAAAATGAAGATTGAGAAGTTAGGGAATCTGGGAGGAACTGTCCCTGGTGGTCCCGTGGTTAAGACTTGGCGCTTCCAGTTCAGAGGGTGTGGGTTTGATCCCTTGTTGGGGCACTAAGATCCCACATGGTCTGGAGTGCAGTCAGAAAGTTTAAAAAAAAAAAATCGTGGAAAGTAGATTGGGAAGCTCTGATATACATCTGAGTTTGAGAAGGAGAAAATGGTAAGTGATAGTTGAGAATTTTCCAAAATTGATGGATCAAGAAGCAGTAGTCTCAAACATGAGACATAAAAGTCAGTTCATACTCATACATAAATGTGAGACTATGAATTTATGAAATACCAATAGCAAACCTAGCAGAAGAAACAGGGAAATGGTAAGATTGGTAGATTTCTTAAAAGTTTTAAGAAGCTGCTAAATACTGAAGTGATCTTTGAAGTTTAGAGGAAAAATAATGTGTGACCTTGAATTTTTTATCCAGATAAAAGACAGTACCACTTTCAGGCGTTTACTGAAGGAACTCATAAAAAGAAATCCAGAAGGGAGGAGTAGGATGCAAAAAAATGTAGAGGAAGTAAATGCAGTAGATAAAAAAGTATTGACTGGGATTTTGAAGATTAAAATGATTACATTTAGAGTTTTTACAGTGGAAGCAAATGATACAGGAAAAAACATGGAAACAAAATAATAGATGAAGGCTGTAATTGGCATTATAGCATTAAAATTCTTATATTCTAGTGGAGGTTGAAGATCATTTTGAGCTTTGTCAAAAATGTATGTTAAAAATTGAACATAATCTTTAAATTAATGAATGGTAATTTATTACAAGAACAGAATTTGAGCATCTAAAGCAATAGAGGGAAAAAGAGGAAAATCCAGTAGAAGGAAGCTAAGGAGTTGGGGGAATAAAGGCCCTGGTAAGTAGAGAGTCCAGTATAGGCTACTAGGAATAAATAAAAAGTAACAGTAGTGAAAATATGAAAACATCAATTGAGAGATTTTCCACATTGGGAAAAATTGATCTAGATACATGCTTTCAAAAATGATACAAAAAGTGAAAATGTTAGTCACTCAGTGATGTCCCATTCGACCCTGTGGACTGTAGCCGGCCAGGCTCCTTTGTCCACGGGTTTATGCAGGCAAGAATACTGGAGTGGGTAAGAATTCCCTTCTCCAGGGGATCTTTCCGACCTAGGATTCGAACCACGAGCTTCTGCATTGCAGGCAGATTCTTTACCATCTGAGCCACCAGGGAAGATGTCTAAAGCATCAGAATAAGAAATGTTAACAAATATAGAGATAGAAAAAGACTAATCAGGCAAACATCAACCAAAAGGAAGATTGCTTGGTTACCAGTCAAAAGAAAGTTTGGATATTTTTTTTTTTTTTAGTTTGGACATTTTTTTTTTTTTTTTAGTTTGGACATTTTTAATGATAGTCTTCATGTAATGTTAAAAGGAAATTCACCAGGAAGGTGTAAATATGTACTTTTATGGGCCTGACAGTATAGCCTCAAAATGTAGAAGCAAAAAAACACTGTTAGAAGAAATTGACAAATACAGAGTCAGACAGGGAATTTTAAGTTTAAACATACCTCTCTGTGTAATTAATAGATCAGGTAGATGAAACAGGAATAGGAATGATAGAATTAACAAGCATCTTACAGACAGAATTCTTTGAACATTTAGAAAATGCAGTTCTTTTCAAGCACATAGGGGGCATTTATGAAAGTGAAAGTATTTACCAAGGGGAAAAGCAAAATCATGACAAATACCTAGAATAGAGAAAATACCTTTTCTGGCTGCAGTGGAATATAATTAGACAGAACCACAAAGAGTATCAAAACCCTATACACTTAGAAGTAAAAGCACTTCTGAATAATTCATGGGCCTAGATATAAGGCTCAAGTGTCAAGTGCTTAATAATGAGCAGTTGTTTGAAATGCCTTAGAATTTAGTTTTTGTCATACAGTTTATAAACTGATTTTCTCTGAAAGCAAAACATGTATACTTTTTTAGTCAAGTATACTAAGGGCTAGACTTGTTGGTCAATATGCTTATTTCTGTGTTCTAGAGTTTTAAAGTCAGCCAGCTAAAGAAGTCATATTTACACTTTCAGAGAGCAGAAGTGACTGGGTTAAGAGGTCTGATTCTTAATAGATTAGGGTCCTGTAACATGTATGCTGTGTACTTCTATGATTCTTGCCTAAGCCAAAGTATAATAAGATCTTGGACTCTGTTGCTGGGAGAACCCACATCAGTGCCTTGGGATATAATTTAACCTAAAGCTTTATATCCCCAGTGTTGTATATTTGTTTCACTTGTACAGTCCCTCCTTCCACTGTAATCCTTTTTAGTTTCTGAATTGGTTGAAACTAATTTCCTTTGCCATTTGATAGAAGCATCTAATCTTTTAGATACATTTGGTCTTTGAGATACGTCTAATCTTTTTATGATCCAGGTAGATTCTATATTCTTTTCGTATATTTCTTATTTGATTGTTAGCTACAAATCTAGTCATTTTATTATTACAGGCTTGTGTGTGCTAAGTCACTTCAGTCATGTTCGACTCTTTTACAACCCTATAGGCTGCAGCCCACCAGGCTCTTCTGTCCATCGAATTCTCCAGGCAAGAATACTGGAGTGGGTTGCCATGCCTCCTCTAGGGGATCTTCCCGAGCCAGGGATCGAACCCATGTCTCTTAATGTCTCTTGTGTTGACAGGCAGGTTCTTTACCACTAGCACCACCTGAGTTATTATGGGCAGTGATGCACAATTTTTTTCCACCTTGGTTAGCCACCAGGGAAGCCCACTTCTCTTTGCTAGTAGCTAAGTCATGTCCGACTCCTGTGATGATACTGTGGACTGTAGCCCACCAGGCTCCTCTGTCCATGGGATTTCCCAGGGAAGAGTACTAGAGTGGGTTGCCATTGCCTTCTCCAGGGGATCTTCCCGACCCAGGGGTCAAACCCGCAACTCTTGCATTGGCAGGCAGATTCTTGACCACTGTGCCACATGGGAAGCCCCAATTCTTTTACTCATCACTAATAAAGGTATGTCATTCATTTGAATCTGAGGAGAATCCCAAAGGATATATACTAATTGCCCAAGTCCCTGAAAGCTTTGATAAAGTTGGGGTTAAACAGCTGACTTAGCTTTTTACCAAGTCTTCAGAGATGTTTTTGTGGCTACTGACAGCCAGAGCAATCCATTCTAATCCAAGGGAGTGGTGTATGTTCTTAGACTGTGTATTTTCCTTTTTTTAATCCTGATTAGTTTTAACAGATGTCTTTTTGTATATAAAGATAATATAGCTTGAGCTTTTGAGTTTCTGTTAAAAGGATGGGTTTTTCACTGATTGTTTCTCACTTATTTACTTGATTTTTGTGACATCAGGACATATTTGTAGAGTAGTTGTTTTCAGAGATATTACTGTAAATAGCCAATACTGTTGACACAGATTTTTCCTTGCACTGTATTTTTAACTTCTAGTTTTCCTTTCTCTAGTTACTTTTTATAATATTTTCTTATCACATTTCATCTGTAAGAGCTAAAGTCAGCCTTTGAGGGAAGCCTACTTTTAAATAAGATTAAACATTCTTTTTATGTGTTTTAGATTCTGGAAGTTACGGTCAGTCTGGGGGTGAACAGCAAAGGTAAAGTATATGCACATTTCAATAATACCATGAATGAGTAGAACGGAGAAAAAAAGATATATTTAGTCAGGTGTCCCTCTTGAGATTTGGTATCTTAACATCTTAAAGAGTTAAATATTAGCTTGTCGAGGGGAAAGAATTGACCTAGGTACATAGGTGGTGTAAAATATTTTTCTTTTTTTAAAAGGCTATTTGAATCAGTAAATATAGATGCCCCCTAGAGATTAAAACAAATCTCACAGGTATTGTAAAGATTGTTTCCTTTAAGAAAGTTTTTCGCAGAAATCATTATTAAAAGGATTTAAGCAGTTAACTATAACAGCTTCTTAGAAAAAGAATCCATTTTTTGGATTGTGTATAGTATGCTAACGTGTTTCTGGAGTGGATTTTCTTGAAGCGCTATGATAGAAATGTTTAGTGTTTTTAAAAGGCTCCTTGCTATGCTCACAATAAAAAGTCTGTTTTTATGTGAATACATTCACATGTAGTAGGATTCTCTTGCTTAACAGAAATATAGCCTTTAACTTGTACTATAAATGTTTTGTAGCTCGGTGTGAGATTTTCAGGAGAGCATCTCAGATATCTTCTGTCATCAAGTTTTAAGCTTAGTGAAAACAAAACTGATTTGACTTTTTTATTCTCACAGGATAGACTCTCGTAGTAGGCAACTGGCAAATGTTTATTCAATGAAATATATTTTATAAAGTTAAATTCTTTTAGTACTTGATAGCTCTAAACTAATAATTTATTTGGCAGATGTTTTTATTTTTCTTTGGCATATATTCAGAAAAGTTTATTTCTGACTTGTTAAAGCTTATATACAATAACATTAAAGAAAGTTCAAATATGAGGAAGCTATGCGTATTCATTCAGTTAAAAACTGTATGCCAGGCTGTGCTGTAACGCGGCGGGTACAACATACTTTTACTCTGTGATAGTGCTCTGAAGATATACATACCTCTATTACTGAGGCACTAAAAATTGGACATTTAGTGCCACACTGTGCCTTTTCTAGGATCTTAGAGGCAAGTTAAGGTAAATGGTAGGAAGAAATTAATCTGTCAAAGCACAGTTAAATTGATTGAAGCTCTACTTAGAGTCTTTTTTTTTTTTTTTCTTTTACTTCTCATATTTATTATGGGTCTTGCTACCATTCTATCCCCAGCCTCCTACCCATCCAAGCATAATTCTCTTGGGATTTTCTAGCTCTGGTGGTAAAGTTTTTTTTTTTTTTCCCTGCACAACAAGCTTATTTTTATTTATTTTTATCTTGGGCAGCGTTGGGTCTTAGGTGTGGTGAAGTTTTTTTTGTGGGAGATTGTCAAAGCAAAACTTCTGGTGATTGACAATTCAAGAGGTCTTGAAATGACTTTATTTATGTCTTTGACTGTCTTTGGTTATCACCTTTTGGTTAGACTTTAAGAGGTAGGCAGATTGACCATTTTTCAGGAAAGAAGATTGTATTTGAGTTGATAGTTGAAAATAAGGATAGAGTTCTTTTAAGCTTTTAAATTCTAGCACATTTCTTTCAAGTAGTATGTCTTTCTTTTACAGTTATTCTTCCTATGGAAATCAAGGCAGCCAAGGTTATGGACAAGCACCACAAGTAGGTTAAATATAAATTGAGTTCTTTATAAATAGTTTTAATCTTAAATATGCAATGAAACTTGTATTTATCTAAATTTCAGAGCTATTCTGGCTATGGGCAAACTACTGACTCTTCATATGGACAGAACTATAGCGGCTACCCCGGTTATGGACAAAGCCAATCAGGTTGGACTAATTTGTTAAATTTACTGTTTTAGATGTTAAAAAATCAGAACCTTTCCTAAATGTGTATCCATTCAATCTTTAGGTTATTCACAGTCCTACAGTGGTTATGAGAATCAAAAGCAGAGCTCATATAGCCAGCAACAGTCTTACAATAACCAGGGACAGCAAAACATGGAATCATCAGGAGGGTAAGGAAACAGTAAAGTACTGAGGTTGTGTTGGGAAGTGAAAAGAAGACTTTGGGCATTAAACAGTTTTCCCTAAAAAGTCCTTGCTTTAAATACTTTTTTCAGAAAAGTGTTGATGAAGTATGAATTTCATAGTTTTGTGTTATAAAGAATGTGGAAATTATCAGTTGATATTTTGTTCTTTTCATGTGTTACTTATAAAACTAGTGCAGCTCTAAATGAATGCAGATGATTTAAATGTTAAAAAGTAAAATTTGGACCTCTGCTTTATATGTGAGATGAAATAAAAAAGCTGCCTATAAAGACTTACCAATGTTTACTTTTTATTTCCATTTTATTTTTTAACCATTTTAATGTCTTACCTTTTCAGGGACAAAAATATTAAAGAAAAGTGCCAAAAACTATCCACATATTTCAGATACCTTAAAAAATGTTTTAATTGTTAATATAGGTAGGTGAATATTAGCAATTTTACAGGTTTTTTTTTTAATAATTTTTGGATTCGAGGAGCCTGTCCTTGTTATTAGTTTTAATAATAGCAACTTTTTTTTACTGTGCTTTACAGTTTCTGAAATGCTTTTGCATTTGCTAATTTAATTGATTCTGTTTTAATTACCACTGAGATTGTTAAGATTATATTAAGCTAAAAAGTGAGACAGAAATGGAAGTCACTAGTATTTTTGCCTCTGCAGGGAAGAAATTATTATAAGTGAAATTCAGTTAAATAAAAGCATTGGGAAAAAAAATTAGGAAAAGATTTATGACATCACATTTATCAGTCTTAATAGATAGGAGAGTGCTTTGAAAAGTAGAAATGGAATACAAGCATAGGGAATACTGTCAAGAAAGCATGTTATATTAGAAGGTTCTTCAAGTCCTTATGGAATACAAGTGTAGGGAATACTATCAAGAAAGCGTGTTATATTAGAAGGTTCTTCAAGTCCTATTGGTTAGTTTTAAATTTAAGGAGAATCTTTTTATAAGGATACATTTTTGGAAATGAGACATCTAAGTGTGGACCAAAGAGAAATGTTAGATTTGGTTTAAGTCATTCTCAAGGAAATTGTAGGATTCTGACCATTGTTGTGATGGTCTTTGGATAGGGAGTTGGGGAATATACTGATCTTTATTAGATATTTTGATCATTTGATGTGACATAAGATGTGACAATTAAGATAGGAGGCCAGTTTTGTTCCCACTCCCTTTTTTTTTTAAGTAGCTCAAAACGTTAGAACTCAAATCCAATGAAGTATTTCTTTCAACACTCCCATCCTGAGAGCAGGTAATTAATAACCATATTGCTCAGAACCTGCTTAGAATTTTTTTTTAAATGGCCAGAGATAATAAAGCAGTCTTCTTTGATAGTTAGACTTCTTTTCAGTTAAAAAGTGGCATCAGAAAGCAACTTCCTTCTTCCTACTCAACAGACTAAAAATTTGAATGATTTATTACTATTTTCTAATAGCAATATTTTGTACTATTGGAGATGCTTAGAAGAGTATACTAATGATAAGGTTCTAAAGATAAGAAAATAGTCCCCAAAATATTATTAAATATGATTTTCTTGCTTCTCTATAGTTTTCAAAGGTGTGTGCTTTTTCTCATAATGCAACACCTCTTCAGTGATAGTAGAATTATTGTTTGAAAGTCATTCCATTGATGATAAGTTTCTCTAGATGTAAAAGCTAGATGATTCTCACCAGAAAGGAGTAGTAAATGTGGTTGAGGTCTTATAGCAATCACTCAGTCAGCTTAACTACAGTAAACAGTCCTGTAAAGTCACTTAAGTTGTTGATCTCTGTTTTAGCCAAGGTGGAAGAGCACCTTCATATGACCAGTCAGACTATGGTCAACAAGATTCATATGACCAGCAGTCAGGCTATGATCAACATCAAGGCTCTTATGATGAGCAGTCAAATTACAATCAGCAGCATGATTCCTATAATCAAAACCAGCAGCCCTACCATTCACAAAGGGAAAATTACAGCCACCACACACAAGGTAAGATATGCCGACCCCTTATTTTTTTTAACCTTCAGAGAATTGTTTGTATATTGAACTTTGTTTTGACAGACCCAATACAAATTACAGATTTCAACTGTAAACATTTGGAGTTACCTTGAACATATGTTCTCTCTCATATCCATCAAAGTTAGTTTCTTAGGTTGATATTTCTGAATTTCTTGGAGACTCCAAATAGTCATGTGATTTTTTTTTGCTGGCTAATTTAAAAAATTTCCTTTGTTGTCTCAATAAAGTGATCAGTTGACAATGCTGCTACTGCCTTTTTTTTTTTTTTAATTTGAAAATTTTGTATTTTTTGGCTGCACCATGAGGCATGTGGAATCTTAGGTTCCTAACCAGGGATTGAACCCTTGCCCCCTGCAGTGGAAGCACAGAAACTTAACCACTGTACCACAGCAGGGAAGTTCACGCTACCAGTTCTTTTTGGTGGTGGTGCTGTATGTGATTTGAGAAAATTATGATCCTCTATTAACCTTCTCTAACATCATACCACTTTATCTTTACTGTGGTGTTTAAGAATCTGACCAGCCATGGAAATGAATGCTTCAAGGGCAAAGGTCCTGCCTTACTCATTTTTGTACCTGCTTAATATTTGTTGACTAGTTGAATGAATGACTTAGCAACTGAGTAAAAGAGAAAGTTCATTCACTAAATACCTTACTCAGTGAATATATTCACTACTGTTTCTCAGTTTGAAAATCTGGTTATTCCTTATTTGTGTTTTATTTACATTCAGATATTTTTGATGTAGAAAAAAGTAGCTTTTAAGATTAGGGTGTCCTTTTAATTAACTAGGATTCTGTACCTAATGTACTTAAACTATTTCATGTTACCATCACATGAAAAGGTGATAACTATGTCACCATTTTGCTGTCTGACTTTGGTAGAATGGAATTTGACACAGGTATAATTCTCATACATTTAATTCCAGATTGTGTTATGGTGACTTGCATTTGAGCTTTGTGCACAAGTGCCATTTTCTGAAGATGATTTAAAGAGCCATTTAGGATTGTGTTGTGGAAAGCCTTTGTCAGAAATTTCAAGTTACTTATGTTTGTTTGTATTAATTTTCTTTTCTGTAGATGACCGTCGTGATGTGAGTAGGTATGGAGAAGATAATAGAGGATATGGCGGGTCACAGGGAGGAGGTAGAGGGCGTGGGGGATATGACAAGGATGGAAGAGGTCCTATGACAGGATCAAGGTAAGTTTTTAGATACGGATGCCTACGTTACTTTTTCTTTTTTGAAAACATTATTTAGCTGGTTTGATTCCAGATGATTTCGTTAAGATGCCTTAAAAAGAGATTATGTTCTAGGCAAGAGGACAGAAATTCAAATTTTATTTTCAGTGTTAAGATGTCACATAAATTACCTCAAAATAGATTTTCTTAGCAGTTAGTTTTTGTTGTATTAAAACCAGTGGAGAAGTCCCCTGCTGTAATGTGGTTAAACCACTCAACTATGTTTTTCATGCCAGAGCTATAGACTCTAAACTCATTTAAAAGATGACTCTGGGAAATCCAAGTGTTTCAATCTGTAGAAAGTAAAAGGTAAGTTTAGAATTCTAGATTAGAAGGTAGAGAGACTGTTTTAATCTTGAATCCCTTTGGGATGGGAAAATATTAGGAAGCAATAGCAGAGTATAAAGTTGAGGTTGGCAGAGGAGAGAAAGATTGTATATAACTGAACTATTTTGCTCCTATTTTTAAGTAAATAATTACTGAAATAATTAGTACACTGTCACATACCATTGTGTATTTTGTCTAGACTAAGCTGTGGAAAAGGAATGACTTTAATTCAGCTTTCCTTTTTTTTAATCGTTATTTTTATTTTAGGTTTTGGTATTTACTTATGGCATATGTTATGAAAGCTGATTTTAAAATTACTTTCAAGTATATCTGTAAATTTAGCACTTTTGCTCTAAAAACAGGAATGAAAAAATAGTTGGCACTTACTGTCCTCAGATGAAATTTGTACATGGCAAATTTCATGTATAAAATATACAGGCTTAAAGGATAATTTGTGTTCTTTGGGAATTGAAATTGTCAGCAGCATGTTAACTGACAATAATATATCAGTACTCTTTTGCTTCTTAGGGACTGAGTGTCTGTTCCCTGAGGTGACCTGAGAAAATCAGTTACATACAGCACTGTTAATTTTTCAACTGAGCCAGGAATTGTATCTCACTGACTTTTTCTGTTTAGTGTACAATGCTTTGATCTAACAAATCTAAAGTCTAAACATATTTGAAAAACGTTTGTAAGACTTGAACATTGAAAGTTTTGATTAATAGCTTAAGTCAGTGTATTAAGGTAAAGCAACTATGTTGTATGCCTCTTTGTTATCAAAGAGGATAGTGTACCATCATGTGGATATAAATGAACAGTGTACAGTGACACAGTGCTTACTGTCTATCCATAGCTTCCTCCCCTCAAACAGCATCCCAGACAGGATAACTAATAGGTTATGTGATTTTTCCAGGTAATATGTTTTAGATCAGTGGTCCCCAACCTTTTTGGCACCAGAGACTGGTTTTGTGGAAGACAATTTTTCCACGAACTGGGATCAGAGGGGGATGCTTTTGGGATGATTCAAGTGTTTTTACATTTATTGTACACTTTATTTCTATTATTCCATCAGCTCCACTTAAGATCATCAGGCATTAGATCCTAGAGGCTGGGAACCCCTGTTTTAGATAATTGGCTGCCTTGGGATGCTATATGTTTTATAGTATATCATAAGTTTAATTTTCTTCATAAGGAGGTTATAATTATATGTATAGATTGCCTGTTAAATTATGTCTGTCTGAGAATAGTAGAATCCCACTTTTTAAAAGCAAGAGGGTAGGGAAGTCTTTAAAAATATGTTTTCAACTTTGATAGATGACTTATCTTAGGATCAAAGAGTTGAAGGACCTTTCCTAATAAAGGAGGGAAGATCCGTATCTTAACCATCCCAAGCGTTTTAAGCACTTTGTTGATTCTTTGGCAACATATTTCAGTATAATTTTTGGCCCATGAGCTAAATTTTTGATTTTCAAACTTTTATTTAACCTTAGAAACTCTTCAAACAAAATCTTACATACAAGCCCAGTATATGTTAGGTCAAAATGTCTGGTTCAGGTCAGGGTAGAATTTGGGGGTGGGGAGGGGTTTTGCCCAGTTGCTGTCTATATACATACATATATGTGTATATATATATATATATATATATATATATATATATGTTTATACACGCCCTCCCTCTCCCTCTCCCCCCCCCACCCCACTAGTAAATGGAATGTACATAAAAGGCCTTTTTAAGAAATTTATGTGGTCGATTATGTTTATTTTCTATATTGGGTTGGCAAACTATGTGAAAGGCCACATAACAAGTAATTTAGGCTTTGCAGGTCGTGCGTTTTCTGTTGCAGGTGCTCAGCTCTGCTCTTGTAGCACCAGAGCAGCTATAGACATTATATAAGTGAATAAACATGGTTTTGTTCCAATAAAACTTAATTTATGGGTACTGAAATATGAAGTTCATGTAATTTTCATGTGTCACAATATCTTGTTCAGGATATGATTTTTTAGCTTACTTATAGGAGTAAAGTATTTTTTTTTTTTTTTTTTAGGAGTAAAGTATTTTTTTTTTTTAAAAAAAGGCCCAGTTTCAAGGCTTGCTTTCCTGTACTTGGTTTTACATTTAAGTACCAAAATACACAAACATCTTTTGTTAGTCTTCATTAACACTCCCATTTTTGTTTGTAATCATCTTATTTAAAAATAGCAAGATTGAAAATATCCTTTCAGGGCTGTTTGAAGAATATCTGACATTAGTTGGGTTTATAATTAAAGAAGGGGCACAGTTTGCTGGTGAAGGTGGGATGGGTGGTGAAGGATGGGACATTTCTTAGACTCAGGTTGTTGCTGGACTGCAGGAGGAATTCGAATCAAAGAGATCTGTGAGCTTTCCAGTTACGAAAGAGAAACTTGTGAAGACTATAGGAAATAATGTTTTTCTTGGGAAAAGCACTTGCAGCAAAAAAGATTGAATTTCTAATTGTCATCTGTTAGGTTGGTGCAAATCTAATTGCGGTTTTGAACTGAATTTTAAATCATTATAACTAGGTTCAAACACGTCTTTATTAATCAAAGTAGAAGCCATTACAATCAACCATTTTTGCCAACGACAGATAAGTTTGTTTACTCCTGTAGCATAAAAATCCATGCTTTGGGATTCGATAAAGGCTTGGAAAGCGCTTTCTGCCTTCTGGTTATGGAAGCATTTTCCCTTCAAAAAGTTGTTGAGATGCTTAAAGAAGTGGTAGTAGATTGGCAGGAGGTCAGGAGAATGTGGCAGATAAGGCAAAACTTCTGTTGCCTAATTCATTCAGCTCTTGAAGCATTGATTGTGTGATGTGTGGTCGGGCCTTTTCTGTTGACCAATGCCAGCTGCAGGCATTGCAGTTTTCGGTGCGTCCTGTCAATTTGCTGAGCATCCTTCTCAGATGTAATGGTTTTGCTGGGATTCAGAAAGCTGCAGTGAATCAGGTGGGCAGCAGGCCACCAGATAGTGACCATGGCCTTTTTTTGGTCCAAGTTTGACTTGAGAAGTGCTTTGAAGCTATTTCTCAGTCCATCTACTGAACTGGTTGTCACCAGTTGTCATATAAAATCCACTCTTTGTCCCACGTCACAATTCCATTGAGAAATGGTTTGTTGTTGGCGTCAGAGATGATGACACTTCAAAATGAATTTTTTGATTTGTGGTCAGCTTATGAGGCATCCATTTATCAAGCTTTTTCACCTTTCCAGTTTGCTTCAACTGCCTAGTAACCATAGAATGGTCAACGCTGAGTTCTTCAGCAACTTCTTGTGTGGTTGTAAGAGTATCGGCTTTGATGGTCCTGTCAGTTGGTCGTTGTCAACTTCTGATAGCCAGCCAAGCACTCCTCATCTTCAAGGCTCTCATTTCATCTTGACAACTTCTGCACTAATATGTTTGTTAGCAATTCCTGGGCCAAATGCGTTGTTGATGTCATGAGTTGTCTCTGCTGCTTTACAACACATTTTGAATAAGAAAATTGCCCGAACTTGGCCTTTTGCCCAACATCATTTCCCTAGTTTAAAATAAATGTAAAATAGACAGCAAATAATAAGTCATTAGCAAAACAACATAGTGAGAAATATGCATTAAAATGATGTATAACATAACCACATTTTAGAGTGTATTCCAGTATCAAATGGCAAAGTTCAACAATGCAAAACCACAATTATTTTTGCACCAACCAAATAAAATGCCTCTGACCTTCTAGTGTACTAGAAGCTTAAGGCCATAATTTTTCTCAGTGTTTTTAACTTTATCATTGCAGTGAACGCTTTGCAAAATTACTAAAACTAGATAATCATTTTCCATTATTAGTATGTCATCACATTAAGTAGTTTTTTAGGCTTTAACATCTCAAGTCTCAAAAAATTATCTTGAATTTTGAATGTTCTTAAAAGAGTTTTTGAGTAGCTGTGCATGTGTGCTAGTGATAGTCCAGACAGTGCCGCACAATAGAAATATAATGTGGGTCAACAGTGAGCTACCTGTGTAATTTAAAATTTTCTAGTAGCTACATTAAAAAAAATAAGCAAGTGAAGTTAATTTTAATAATAAATTTTATTTATTCTAATATATCAAAAATATTTTATCATATTATCAGTATAAAAATTGAGGTATTGCATATTTTTTTTCATACTAAGACTTTGAAATCCATTTTGTATTTTACATTTAGAGTACATACATGTCGATTTAGATTCTCCATATTTCAGAAGGTCAGCAGACAGCTACATATGACTAATAAATGCTATATTGGACAGTGCAGCTCTAGAATGATAAGATTCTTGGCCTTCTGAAATGTTGATAAGTACTGAATCCAGAAAGCCTTTTTACCACACCTATATGGAATGGGAGGAAATAGAACATAAATACTGAAACTTCCCTGTGGTCCAGTGGTTAGGACTTCTCCTTCCAATGTAGGGGGTACAAGTTCATCCCTGGTTGTGGAGCAAAGATCCCACATGCCTTGTGGCTGAGAAACCAAAACAAAACAGAAACAATATTGTAACAGTTTCAATAAAGATTTTAAAAATGGTCCACATCGAAAAGATCTTAAAAAAAAAAGAGGAACAAATACAGCTGCTGTTGAGAAATGGGATCTAAATCCACTTGAGTCATTTATGTTTGGAATTAATATTAGTCTGGCATGCTGTAGTCCATGGGGTCACAAAGAGTTGGACACAACTGAGCAACTGAACTGAATTGCATGTTAGTCTTCATATCCAAAAAATTACATTCTGGACTACTGATATGAAAAATCAAACATAGGTTTTTTAAGAACTAATCTTTTTCAACTTTTGGCTAAGTTGCTTTTTCTTTCTGGGTATTGAGTTTTCTGGGAATAAAGATTCCTGTATTGTCCTGTTACTTTTTGCAGGTTTTAGTCCTTGAATATAGATATTTTGGAATTCTAAAAATTAAATTTTGGAAAAAAAATTAAATTTTGGAAATAAGAAACTCTTTCGAAGAACATTTTCTTTCTTGACAAGCACTTGAAGTTAAATCTGATTGTTTTCTCTAAATATGTAATGCTGTAACAGTGAAGAAACCCTCAGTCTACCCTTAAGTAGGCCTCTCGTCATTTTGAACCTGGGACAGCCATTTCTGTAGCTGAGTCAAGGACATACAGTTGATTTTCTTATGCAGGGGACACTCAGTCATAAATTTGAGTATGGTTATATTATATCTCTAGTAAATACCTCTACTTTTTTACTTTAAAACATTCTTCAGAAATTCTTTGTGTGTACAGTTTTGCTTTTTCTGGGAGGAGAAAAAATTTGTTGTGGCAACACCTTGACTCAGATGTTCATGTGCCTTTGTGTCTTATTTTGCTAGCGAGGCCTTAACTTGCTTTATAGAAAAGGGACTTGTAACTTGACTGTAGATTTCAAAGAAAGATTCGTAACCAAAGGCCTGTCTTCTATTAACTGATTTGGTAGTGGTACTACTTGAGGTTTGTTTACTGTATTTAATATAATATGTTTCCTAGTAAGGAACTGTAATTAATTGAACTTTGTTAATAAGGAAAGAAAAGTGTTGAAATACTGGAAATTGAAAGAAAGTCCCACAGAGAAGTATAGATGATCTAGACCAGTGCTTCATTAACTGTAATACACATATGAACTCCTTGGGGATCTTATTAAAATGTAGATACTGATTCAGTGGGTCTGGGTGCACTTGCTTTTCTGAGACACTTCTAGGCTCTGCCTTTGTTGCTGTTCTGTAGACCACCTTTCAGATACTAAGGATGTAGACCAGTGATCCCCAACCTTTTTGGTACCAGGGACTGACTTCATGGAAGGCAGTTTTTCCATGGACTGGGGATTAGGGGGATGGTTTGGGGATGATTGAAGTGCATTACATTTATTGTGTACTTTATTTCTAATCTAATGCTGCTGCTAAGCTGACTGGAGGTACTGGTTCCTGGCCTGGAGGTTGGGGATCCCTGGTGTAGACCCTTATTTTGTGAAAGAGGAAACAGAAGTCAAGGGAGAATTACTGACTGGTTTATATTTTCAAGATTGTTTAGTGATAGTTAAGATAGTTAAGATTATATACCCTGAGTTTCTTAATTGGAAGACTGGTACTCATTTAATAGACTTATTCTGTTTCCATATTTATGGCCAGTGTGTTTGAAGTGTTCAGCTGTTGAATTTTCAAAGTGCTCAGTAATGATGACTTCAGTTAAAATATTATTATATGGAGGAATAGGCAATTATAAACCTATTCAAATATTTATTTTATATCCTTTATATTGAACAGGGATTATGTCCTTTTTCTTTTTTTTTCCTCTTTATTTGTTCAAAGTTGTATTGCTGGCCAGAATAGATATTATAGGAACTAGATGATGTATGAAATTGTGTATTTTCCCCCCACTGCAGCCAGATATAAACAGTTTGGTTCTTGGTTAAGGTGATAGCAAAATAATTCAGTGGTATCTCTTCCAGCACTTAGTTGTGAAAAATTTCTATTTAAAAAATAAAACAACTTTATCCTGGGTGTTTTAATGTCCTGACATAGGAATATGGGCTTTATATTTTCACTAGTTCTTTTCTCATCATTTCTAATGATCATCTTTGAAGAAATCTGAGATACCTTGTTTCTAATAAGATTTTTAGCCGTTTAATCTCAGAACTCTGTTTGGCTTCCTCTCACTAAAGAGTTAAGCAGTGATAAAAAAGGCCATTTAGAAGCATGGGCTGACAGGAGGGCTTGGGTAATGTTCTGAAAGAGAGGTCTTAGATACTCAATAGGAAACTATGTACATGAAAGACCTGAGCTTCACTTTGTCTGCATAGCCTTGAAATAGGCTTATTCTCCTTTTTAGATTTTCTGGGTATCAAGTAAAAATTAATAGCAAATTGAGATGCTTGTGTCTATAACTGTATACCAGTTGCAAGGGAGTTCTTTTTTTTTTTTTTAACATCAAGGTAGTTAGACTTTAAAAATTCTTTCTCATTTAGTCAGAGTGATTTTTCTCAGGATGGCTCAGAAAATCTGTCTCGAGGGCAAGGTTATTATTAAAGGGACATTAGTGTATTGGACTAGTTTCTTGGGTTATAGTAGAAGATGAGTAGTAGTAGAGAATTAGGTATTACCATCTGAAAACTTTTTGATTATTTTTATATCAATATCAGCACATGAAACTTAAGGGGATTACATGGTTCAGTTAAGAGAAATAGGCTTTTAATGTATGAGTATTTAAAGAGTTCCTTGATAAGAGATTTCTTATGTAAAGCTGTGCCCACAAGGGGCATTGACTTATTGGCAGTGGAAATTGCCACTTAAAGTCCTTTCTTGTGGAGTATGTAGCATTCTGTCTCTGACATAGTCTCCTGATTGGTGTGCAGAGCACTGGCTAGCTTGAATTTCAGCAGTTCTGTGATGATATCTAGCATATGGCAGCTTAAAGTTATACTTTCTGCTAGTGCTCATTTTGCTCGGTGTTTGAATGATTTGAATTTTTTAGACTGCTTTCATTCAGTCTCACTTTTGTGTGTATTTGTACCTCGCTTTTTCCCTCATCTCATAAAACCCACTGTTTGATATCACAATAGAGCAGTGTTCGAGCTTTTTCCTCTCCCATTCTGTCAAAATTTTAACCTTGCTTTATATTCTTCTAGTCCTTTTCCTTTTTCTCATATTTAACAAAAATATCCCCTTGGAAGGAATGTTTGCTCTAGTTTAGCATTCTTCCTGTTGTGTCTTCAGTTTAAGTTGATTTGAATCCCTTTGGCTTGGGGTTGGGAAGATTTTAAAGTAAGAGTATATTAGATATGTTCTGTAATGCTCTTGAAAAGGCACCCTTGTGGAAATAGATCCTTGGGAAAACATTTAGGTGAAAACAACATTTTGAAGTCTATGAAATGAAATTTACTGGAAAGTTAGAGGTGCTACTGTTTTCCTGGGCACTCTACTTGAGACAGTTAAGTGTAGATGAGCCCAGGGCTCAGCACATTAGAGACTTAAGGAAGAAATCATTTCTTCAATTTTTCCTCTGCAGTGGTGGTGACCGCGGTGGCTTCAAAAATTTTGGTGGTAAGTGCTGAGTATCCCAAAATGTTTCAGTGGAAATGCTATATAAATCTAAAAGCCACCAATATCCCGCAGACGTAGTCTAAGCCCTTTCTTACTCTGTTGAGGCTGGTGTGTGTTGTGTGCTTAAAAAATTATATACATATTTATCTCAAAATATTAAAAAGACAGAGTTGATCTCAAATAGTCCAATGGGTTTCTACACAGTGAATTTGCATGAGAGTCTGTGGTGACCAATGAATGAGACCGTCACTGGATTTTGTCAATAACGTTTTTTAATAAAGGTAGCTGACATGGTGTTTTTAAATTATTAGGGTTTTCCAATCAGCCTTCACAACCAGAGCTTAACAAAAGTGATATTAGCATAATGCCAAAGTGGCTGGTGCCGTCTGGGACAAGCTTAAGGGAATATTGACATTCATCTTGATTTCTTAAACTTTTAATAAAACTTAATTTATATATTTACTTTGTAAATCTGTGATGGTTACTTACAAGGGTATTGAAAGTATTGACTTTTCACGCCTTGGTTATTATTATTGTTTTAAATGATTTCTAATGAGTCGCCTTAAATAGCTTTCTTTTTCTTTCTCTTTTCTTTTCCCTTAGGTCACAGGGATTATGGACCCAGACCAGATGCTGGTAAGGTTTATAATAGTTTGTGACTTTGCCATTAAGGAAATGTTAGTTTTCCATTTTTTCAAAGGAAGAATATGTGTGTGTGGAGGAGTTAGTACAGGAGGAAGATTTGATTTGATAGTATTGCCAGAACCAGGAAACTTCACTTTTAAAGATGTTCTAGCAAGAAAAATTCAAGGAGTTTGGAAAGTTTGCTAAGGAAAATCACTGTTTGTGCTTTCCCCTGCTCCCTCCTCTTGTTTTTGAGAAGAAACACTTGATTTTGTATTTCTCATTAGTATTATTTATTTAATGACTACAAATCAGGTACAAGAGGATTCATATCATTGGGGAATTAGAATAGCTGTGTTGAAGAAAATATGTTGGATTAATAGTCTGCTTAATGAGCCTAAGAAACCTGAAATCACATATGAGAGAATTGTCTTATTCTGGGCAGAAGTCACTAATTTCTTGTGCCTTTTTATTTTCAAATGAGGTTCATGGCTACCTGGAGCATTTTGAAAGTTACGATTTAGATATTAAAAATTTGAGTTAAAAATTTTAATATATATTGAAATCAGAACTTTTGTTTTTATTAAGATGCTAAAGTACTCTATATGGATGTCAATTTCTGAATTATCCCTTGATGGACTGAATTTTTGTACATCTTTCTTACTTTGTTGTACTAATCCAAAAGTATGTGAGTAAGGTAAGGTGTGTGTCAAGGTGCCTCTAATAATCTCATAAATATTAATATATTCTGCTTAAGATACATAGATTATGTAAGAAGTCCACACTCCAGTATCATTTGTCTCTTATTTATACCCTCTGGTTTATATAAAGCTTATTATAATGAATGGGAAATGGGCAATTCTGCTTGGCTTGCTTGGAAGTCCAGAGTGTCAGATTTGGGGAATTTCTACCAGAGAACCTTAAAAGTATTGATTAGCCAGAAAGAATTGAAGCCCTCCAAAGAAAGGAATTCTACTTTATACTACCTTTCTTCATCTCTTCCTGAGCTTGAGTCCTATATCTGAATTTGAAGAGTAGGATTTATAAGATCTTCCTTAATTGGTCTGTGTATTTGGCAGAGTGTGGACTTGAGCCACTTTTCATGAAGTTTAATTGCAAGAATTGACCTACCAAACAAATACTGTGACCACTTTGCATGTTTATCATAAGAGGTTTCCTATATTGGTCCTTCTTCCTTTTGGTCTTAGAAATAGTTGAATATTGAACAGTAAATTACTGTTCTTGGTTACTAAACAGGATGTAGTTAAACCTAAGCAGTATGTAAAATTAATCATATATATTTTTTTTCTTTTAGATTCAGAATCTGATAATTCAGATAACAACACAATCTTTGTACAAGGACTTGGGGAGGGTGTGTCTACAGATCAAGTGGGGGAGTTCTTTAAACAAATAGGAATCATCAAGGTGAGTAAGAAGTTGGCTTATGTTGAAAATCTCATAGTTATTAACATATTCTGGTTAAGATACATAGATTATGTAAGAATTCTACACTCCAGTATCACTTGTCTCTTAATCACTTGTGCTTACCCATGGCTGTAGGCCTTTGCTAAATTTGCTAAATATGTAAAGATTTTATTCCTTGCTTGTGTTTACCTTTCCGCAGCCTTCCACAGCTTTGGTTTTCAATCTTAGTACTCTAAACATAGTCTCTGCCTACCTCCTAAAACTGTGAGAACCAAATGAAATTGTGTGGCATTTTTATATTCTGAAATACCAACATATGAAAACCCAAGTTATTACTAACAACTTTTTATGTTGGTATATAATGTCTGCTATATACTTGCCTAATATAGTAATGCTTTATTTCATAACTTTATTGTACTTAAGTGTCTTGTACACTGTCTATTTCATGCATATATTTTCATCTTCAACTAGAAAGCGGCATTTAGAGTAGTGTTAGTAGATTGTAGCATTTGCCTGAAATCAGGGTTTTTTGGGTGTTTATGGAATTACTTGAATTATTTTTTTTTTTCTTGGGGAGCAAACATTTCTTAAGATTATTATTAACACATTAAATATGTTAAAAAAATTCACATAGTTTCGAAAAGTAAAAATTCTTGTCTTCCACTCCCTTCTCGGCCAAATCCAGTGTGTATGCCTTAATGGTAATTTATTTGCTTGGTGAGCGTTATTCCTGTTTAGTTTTGTTTTTTTTTTAGATTTACAAGGTAAATGTTTATATGAAGCATTATGTTTATTTTTTTGTGGGTTTGAGGGAATTATATATAGATAAAACAGTATAATTGTATCATTTTTATAGTTTGGTTTTCTCTTAATGTATTTTAGAATTTTCCTTTTCAGAACCTATAGATAACTTCATTTTTATGTTAAGTTGATAGTATTTATAGTATGGATATGTGAATTCCTTTAAAAAAAATAAATTTTTGATTATCTGTGTGGTTCATCACTTTTTCTTAAAATACTAACACCAGCTTTTTTGTTCCTCAGACAAATAAGAAGACTGGAAAACCAATGATAAATCTGTACACAGACAAGGACACAGGAAAGCCAAAAGGGGAGGCAACAGTATCGTTTGATGACCCTCCTTCAGCTAAGGCAGCCATTGACTGGTTTGATGGTATACCTCATTCATGTACTTTCAGTGTGTGGTTTTGATAAATGTTTTCTGGTCTTGAAGTCAAAATATATTCTGGTAGACAATGATTATCTTCATATTTACTTTTTTAGATATTCTATTGAGACTACAGGCCAAAATTCTTACATATCTTTAGAAGTGAGATGAACTGTTTGTCTAAAATATTTCCTAATGTCATACTTTGTGCTTGAGGCCACCCTCATAGAAATGTAAAGTGTTGGCCTGGTTGACTATATTATTTTAAAATTTAGGTTAATTTCTCTTCAAATGCAATGTTAATATGTACTTAGAAGACTTGTACAATAAGACTTTTTCCCCTGAAAATAAGAAAATATGAAAAGTAGAAGAAAGGAGTAAAGCTTCCATAGTCTTCTACATAGAGAAAACTACTGGTGTTTCTTCCAGTTTTTTAAAACGTATTTTTTAAATAGTTTTATCATTCAACTCCAAATGTAGTTTTGTCTCATGCTTTTATTTGCTTTTTTTCCCTTGACGTCTTATCACAGTCATTTCCCCATGTTGTAAACTTATTGTTTTTGCTGTACCTTGTAATGGGGCTTCCCAGGTGGTGCTAGTGGTGAAGAACCCATCTGCCAATACAGGAGAATAACACTGCATGTTCACTGTAGTTTATGAGCTAGGCACAGTTCTAAGAACTTTATGTGCATTAACTCAGACCTTCACAGTAACCCTGTAAGATGTACCCTTTTGTTACCATCTTACAGATGATGAAACTCAGGCACAGAGAAGATAAGTAATTTCCAAGATCACAGAAGTGCAGAGTCAGGGCTCAAACTCAGGCAGTTGTGCTGCACTGTCTCTGAAGAAGTAAATTGTTCCTGATTGATAGGCACTTGGGGTTTCTCCCAGTTCCGAGATTATTGCACCTGTGTCTTCCAATACATAATTGCATTTTAATTTCTTGCACTAAGCAGACCCTGCTTTTGAATGGCCAGATCCATCCTCCCTCACTTTTCTGTTTGTTTCATAGTTTCTGTGAATCGTATAACTATTTAGCTTATAATATGTTAAAACAATGACTGTGTCTTTCCCTCATAGGGCAAATGAGGCTTTTAACAGAGACTCCATAGTTCAGATCTTAATTACCAGGTTTTTGTAGAGCTTTTAAAATATTTATCCGTGGTTTGTTTCCTGTGTCAAAGAGCTTGCTATACCATTTGACGTTGTGGAAGGTTGCCAGTCATAGCAATTAAGAGTTTTGCTGAGAGGGCTAAGACTCCTAGATTTCTAACTATTTTATGAATCCTTGGGCACCTTTTTCTGGTAAGTCTGTTCTCTTGTTTAATACATAAAGTGAAAAGACTAATTTTTATCTCTAAGGCCCTGGGACAGCAGAATATGTGTATATGTATATAAATAATCACAAATGCACACATTATTTTTAAAGATACTACTTCAAACGTACCAAGAGTATATAGTAAAAAAATGCGTTTCCTTTCTACCTTTTCACCTACTGAGAGTTAAGCAACAATAGTCAGTGTATGAATGGGCATATGTGTGCATGTGCATGCATGCACACACATACACACATACTCTCATTCCCTTAAAGAAATGGAAGCATACTACATTCATTGGCTTTTTTCATGTAAAAATGATTAGACACTAGCTTTTTGTGCTCAGTAAGAAATGACTGTCTCCCAGTGATAAATATGTTCTATTCAGTAGATTGTGTCATGTTCTAGTACAGTTACCTTGACTCTTGAATGCTATTGTGTTTGAATTTCTGTGAGAACATGTCAGTTATTTCTCTGAAACTAAAAATTTCCGAGGCAGTTTTGTCTTTTGTTGAGAGGTGGAGATATGGAGTATCATTTCTTCAAAGCTATTTTCTTTGTTTTTTTTTTTTAGGAAAAGAATTCCATGGCAATATCATTAAAGTGTCCTTTGCCACCAGAAGGCCTGAATTCATGAGAGGAGGTGGAAGTGGAGGTGGGCGGCGAGGTAAGATTCTTGTTGTTCACAGGCTTGGGTTTACACAAAGGGTTTAGATTTTCTGTCTTAAAGTGAGATACAGAATAGAAGATTAGGTAAATAAAGTGTCATAACAACTAGGAAAGTGATGGGAAAAGGTTCTAGAAATCACTTTGGAAAGCTATATAATGCAATTTGTTTCATTTGGAAATTAGGAGTCAGTTGTTTAACTGATAGCTAATTTGGTAGTTAATCTGACCCGTTTGTGAGTTCCCTGATACAGTTACTGCCAACTTGTTTATTTCTGTTGTGTCTTAATTTCTTAAATTTGGAATATGTCTTCTCACCTAATCTTTATCACTGAGATTCTCAAACTGAGGAGGGTACTGTAGAAAATGGACTTTGAAGATTTTTAGCGCATTATTTGAACTATAATGTGCATCTTGGGGCTTCTTCCATATTTCCTACGTTGACTGAATAAGTCAAGCCCAAATCAAAGAATCATGGAGTCCTGCCATAAGAGGATAATTTTGGGGGAGCTTCCCAGTTATTGATGAACACTTAGTTCTTTCATCCTATGCTTCTCTGGTTTGTTAATATCTGCTACTGATTCATCCCTCCTCCTTACTTACCCCAGGCCGTGGAGGATACAGAGGCCGTGGAGGCTTTCAGGGGAGAGGTGGAGACCCCAAAAGTGGGGATTGGGTTTGCCCTAATCCGTAAGTATCCCGTTTATTTTGGTGGATGTAGGAGTTGGGATTGGATTTGGAAGGTGCAAGAGGGGGCTCTGAATCCATTGGAAACTTGAGCGTTAGTTTCCCTTCTTTCTCAGGTCCTGTGGAAACATGAACTTTGCTCGAAGGAATTCTTGCAACCAGTGCAATGAGCCCAGACCAGAGGACTCCCGTCCCTCAGGAGGAGGTGGGTCAGCCTTAGCGGCGTCTGCCTGCTTCCCGTCTTCTGACTAGCATTAAGCAGGCTTTCCATGATTCTGCTGGCCTTACTGGTTTTCATTTCTACCTTGCAGATTTCCGGGGAAGAGGCTATGGTGGAGAGAGGGGCTACAGAGGCCGTGGGGGCAGAGGTGGAGACCGAGGCGGCTATGGTGCAGACAGAAGTGGGGGTGGCTATGGTGGAGACAGAAGTGGCAGTGGTGGCTACGGAGGAGACAGAAGTGGGGGTGGCTACGGTGGAGACAGAAGTGGGGGTGGCTATGGTGGGGACCGAGGAGGAGGCTATGGTGGGGACCGAGGAGGCGGCTATGGAGGAGACCGAAGCGGCGGCTATGGAGGAGACCGAAGCGGCGGCTATGGAGGGGACCGAAGCGGCGGCTATGGAGGGGACCGAAGCGGCGGCTATGGAGGAGACCGAAGCGGAGGCTATGGAGGAGACCGAAGCGGAGGCTATGGAGGGGACCGAGGAGGCTATGGTGGAGACCGAGGAGGCTATGGAGGGGACCGAGGAGGCTATGGTGGAGACCGAAGTGGGGGCGGTTATGGAGGAGACCGTGGTAGTAGCGGTGGCTACGGTGGGGACCGAAGTGGAGGCTATGGAGGAGACAGGAGTGGTGGTGGCTATGGAGGAGACCGAGGTGGAGGCTACGGAGGAGACCGAGGTGGCTATGGAGGCAAAATGGGAGGAAGGTAGGTATTAGAATGTGTTTGCTAACGTTTCTACCTCACTGCTCCTAGATTTTAGAGTCTAAGCCCCTTTCATCACGTTTTCTTCTTGTCCAGTTTTTTATAACTTGAATTTCCCATTGTCAACTCTTTCAGTTAGGATGGAGAAGATCCATTTAGTTCCCTACTTAGTAATTTCCAAAATTTATTTTGTTTGGAAATTCTTACTTGTGATCCTTATATTTGAATAATGTATGATAGGTGTGTGCATTCTTTCTTATAGCTAAAGATAATCGAAATTGAGAGATGATTTGAAACTGTGTGTAAATCAGGGATTTTTAATCTAAGTGTGGGGCAAGCATACCTTTTAGAGCGGTGTGCTTTTTCAGTCACATGTGCTACCTTGCAGTTGCTTCTTTGTAGATTGTTAACACCTTTTCCAGATTAAAAATCACTGGTGGTACTGATGGGAGTGTGTGATACATGTGGAAGGTGTAGAGACAAAGAGTTGAGTAACCAGTGATGCAAAATAAAATAACTTCAATTACTGTACTAAGCTTCTCTATGTCAGAAACAGAATAGGGCAGCCAGAATTAGTATAGCATAGAGTTAAGAGCACAGAGTTTGGAGACAGACTATCTTTGAAATCCTGGCTCCACCACTTCTTAGCTGTGTGACTTTAAGCAAGTTACTTAACTCTTTGGAGCATCATATTCTGATCTGTAAAATAGGGCTAATGGCATTTAGCCCTATTTTGTGGAGTTGGATTAGATTATATTACAGCTGGCCATGGTAATCACTGAATAATTGTTACCTATTAGTGTAATTATTATCTACTGAATACTTCTTAGTGTGTGGCAAATCATGAGAAAGTGTCTTTGTATATTGGAGTTCCAGTCCTTCTGTCAACCCCAGAAGTAGATGTACTTTCCATTTTATGGAATAAGAAATGTTAGGTAACTTTTCCAAGATCACATACTAAGTGGCAGATCCAAAATTCTGAGGTGAAGGTGTTTGCTTGCTCATTCCAGTAATCTACTCTCTCTAGAGTGCTGGAATGGCAGGGTCTCCAACCTGAAATACCACAGTGGTTTAGAGTCTTTATTCTAGATGGAAAATTTTTTTAAGAGAATTAGTCATAGCAAAGCTTCTAGGAACTTTGTGTGTCTTAAAGCTGATAAATTAGACATTTAGTAAGCGCCTTCTAGAAGTAGAGAACTATACTAGGCATATCGTCATCCTTATAGAAATTTGTCAAGCAGATGCTAGTCAACAGCATCCTGAAGAAGTGTCTGATGCTCCCTCTTGGTAGAAAATTAGAATTTAGTCTGGCTCTTTATTTTTCATTCCTAGAAACGACTACAGAAATGATCAGCGCAACCGACCATACTGATGACTATTTTGAATGTTCCTTTGTCTCTGACATGATCCATAGAGAAATTGCCAGAGTTTTGCCTGCTGCTTTCCTCGTGGCCTCTTCTTGAGTAGTGAAATTAAGTGACATTTGAATTTTTATTTGGGTGGGAGGGTGGGGACAGTTTTTCTTTTAGAAATGTCAGTTGAAATATCCCCCTTTAGTTTTCAGCCTTTTCCTTCTCAACTCTTGAAGCTAAGTGCGTTGTAAAATATTGCCAAAATGGAAAGTGTTTTGTAATACTGCAATAAAGAATGCTTGTTTTGTGGACTTTTGTACATTAGTGCATTGTTCTGTCACACTTAGGGTGCAACTGCAGCAGACTTGAACCCTAAAGAATTAGGAAATGAATTCTACTTCATGAAATTAAAGTGTTACTTCCAACAATATTTATTGATCTCCTACTCCGTTAAAAATAGTAGTTTCCAAGCATGACTGTGTGCCTGAACCACCCAAGGAGGTTGTGAAAATTCCGGATTCCTAGACCTCACCCCAGGTCTGCTGGATTAGAAATTGGTGGGATGTCGGGAGGTAGAGCTGGGAACCTTATTTTAAGATCACCAGGTGATTTTGATATAGTTAGTTTACAGTTGAGAATCATTTATTTAGGGGAGTGTTCTAGATGCTGGGGATATGGAGGTACAAGAGCTAGGTAGAAGAGTTAGGGTTTGACAAACCAGGGTTAAGATATCAATGTACATAGCATGTCATTTGACATTCTTTAAAATATTTTCCTACCCTTACCAAGGATAAGGCACTGCGTCGATGCTGGACATATTGCTCATCAAGCAAACAGTATATAGTTTGATTAGTGTTCCATTGAGAATAAATGCAAGGTGCTTTGATGGCTGGTTGAAAGGATACTTAACCCAGTCAAGTGCGATGGGGAAGGCTTGATGAGTGTTGAAAGAAGACTAGGAATTGGTTACTTAGAGAGGCTGGGGTGAGGAAATGATGTTCCCAGCAGAAAACTGACATGAACAAATCAAGAGTTAACAGAATGAAGAACAGGCTATTCACTTGAAAGCTGTATGTAGTAGATTGTGATTGGAAGAAGGAATTTAAGAATGGGCATGCAAAAGTTCAGATGGAGAGGTAAATCAGCTCTATAAGGCCCTTGCATTTTGTTTTCCCCTTGCCTCCATATGGAGGCATCATTAAAATATTTTAAGCAGGAGAGTGGCCTGACCTGAGTGGCATCAACTGAAAGATAATTCTGGCTGCCTTGTAGAGAGATTGGACTGGAGACAGAGTGGTACACCAGGTGAGAGATGATACTGGTCTGAGCTCATGTAATGACTGGACAAGGAGATAATAGATTTGAGAAATGAAGGGGGAAGTTTGATAGGATTTGGCTGGATGTCAGAAGTAGTGGGGAGAGGAGTGAGGTTTCTGGCCTGAGCAGTTGGGTAGATGTGCTGCTTGTTAAAATTTTAGGAAACACTGGAAAAGGAAACGAGAGTAAGATGAAGGAAATGAATTCAGTTGTGGCTAAGTAGAATTTTTGACACTTGTGAAACTTTGACATAGGGACATTCAGTAGGCAACTGGGTGTGCAAGTCTGCAACTCCAGTTCAGTGATTCAGTCGTGTCCAGCTCTTTGTGACCCCATGGACTGCAGCACACCAGGCCTCCCTATCCATCACCAACTCCTGGAGCTTGCTCAAACTCATGTCCATAGAGTCAGTGATGCTATCCAACCATCTCATCCTCTGTCGTCCCCTTCTCCTCCTGCCTTCAATCTTTCCCAGCATCAGGGTCTTTTCCAATGGATCAGTTCTCATCAGGTAGCCAAAATAGGTGGCAACTCAAGAGGACAGCAGAAGTCAACATAACGCTCCACTGATTCCTTACTGACTTCTTTCTCCGCAAACTTCCTTTTATCTTTTCCTTCGCTGACTTCATGCTTTTTACACGTTAGAAGTTTCTCAGCTTGTTCTGATCCCCTTTCTTCTATTTATACTCAATTTTATCCTGTGTGAACTCGTTCAGGCTGTGGCTTTAAATATCATGTAATATGGTGATGACTACAAATTTGTGTCTCCAGTTCTGTCTTCCCTTAACTCTGGATTATATCCAGCTGCCCACGTGACCTTTCCACCAAGTTGTGTTGAACATAACTTTTGAAGACTGCTTGGACCAAACAGAACATCTCCAAATCAGTTTCTCTTTCCCTAGTATTGTCTCAGTCTTCACCACCCATCCAGGTTGGATCAGATAAAAAACTTACAACTTATATTTGATTTCTTTTACTCATTCTATACTTGCAAGTCCTTTTAATCCTGCTTCTAAAATACAGGCTTGAAACCATCTTTGTATTCCTAGTTATAATCCTAGTATGAGCTATAGTCTCTGGTAAGTGCAGTTAGCCCATTAATAGGTCCCCTCCCCCTACAGTCTTCCACCTCTAAAAACCATTTTTTATACAGTAGCCAACAGTATTGTATGTCATGTCTCTTTAAAGCCCTTTCAATGACCTCCTATTGTATGTAGGCTATAAATTCCTTACCTTGGTTTAGGGAACCTCCTGTGGTCTGCCCTTTGTTTCTGCAACCTCATAGAACATTTACCCATATTAGCCTTCCTTAACCACAGCAGTCCTAGTTCTTAATGGTTCCAAGTGTGCTTCTGCTTTAGTGTCTGTATATATGGTTTGTCTCAGATTCTCTCGCCTCATGCTTACCTGGCTGACTACTTTTCACCACAATGTTGGGTCCCATTCCACCCTCCTTCCCAGGTCTTTGCTGGCCTTCCTATGTATAATACTTCCTCTTCCAGTCACACTCACATCACCTCTTGTAATGTCATCATAGTACTTAGCACTACGTGAAATCTTTTTGTGGTTAATTTTTCTCCTCCATTAGAATGCAAGCTCCAAGAGAGTAGGGAACCTCTTCTCTTGATCACTGTTCTACCCCAGTACCTAGAACAGTAGCAGACACAGAATAGGTAGGTACTCGATAAAAACTGACTGAATCTATTACAGATTTGAGTCGTCATAAATGGTAATTAAAGGGATGAAAGGGGATATGATAAAGCAAGACAGTAGTGGTTTTTCCATTCTCAGTGAATACTAGAATTAGCTAGGAACTTTTTTACAAGGCGAAAGATGTCTGGACTCCAATCCGAAACAATGGAATCTATGAGGCCTGGCACATTTAAAAATCAAAAGCCCCATTTGATTCTGATGGTTTTAGAGACTGTAGAGAGAGAAGAACCTAGGACGAAACTCTGAGAAATAGCAACATTTAAGAGATAGAAGAAGATATGGAAGAAGACAATGACCAGTGAGGTGTCTGTGGAACCCAAGCCAAGGGTGGATTTCAAGGAGAGAAAAAGGACTGGGGTCAGGTTCTCAAGCTGGCCAAGCTATATAAAGACCAGGGGCTTCCCAGAGAGTGCACTTCGTAAAGAATCTGCCTGCAGTGCAGGAGACCCCAGTAAAGAATCTGCCTGCAATGCTGGAGACCTGGGTTCAGTAAAACCTGGGTTTGATCCTGGGTTGGGAAGATCCCATGGAGAAGGGAAAGGCTCCCCATTCCAGTACTGTGGCCTGGAGAGTTCCATGGACTTATGGCCTGGAGTATATAGTCCATGGGGTTGCAAAGAGCTGGACACGGACTGAGCGACTTTCACTTTCACTATAGGAAGCATTTGTTATATATAGCAACATGGAGCTGTAAATTATCTCTGTACAGGATTTCTCAACCTTGGTGCTACTCACATTTTGGGTTGGATAATTCTTCATTGTGGGGGGCTCCCCTGTACTTGGTAGGATGTTTGGCTGCATCCCTGCCCTCTATAAGACACTGGTAGCAATCTCCAGTTGTGACAACCAGATGTGTCTCTGGACATTACCAAATGACCCTGGCTGGTGGGGGCAGGGGGTGGGGAGGAATTACCCCTTTTGAGAATCTCTGCCTTAGCAAAAGTGGTTTTGGTAGAAAATTGAACCCAAACTGAAGTAGGGTAATACATAATAGAGAAATGGAGACCGGTGATGCGAACAACGATTTAAGAACCTTGATTATGAAGGGTGATTAGAAGTGGGATGAGGTAAGAAGGGGAGGCATGTAGACCAGCGATACAGATTTTTATTTTTAAGATGGGTGGGAATTGATCATGTTTGTGTACTACTTGGAAGGAAGTGGGGATAACTGGTATTTAAATTCCTTGGAGGAATGGCATCCAGAACACTGGAGGATTTTGCCTCAGAAGAGGAAGAGTGCCCCTTGCATGGTAATCGGAGGTAAGAATAAGTGCAGATGCTGATAAAAGTAGTAACAAATGACTAACATTTATTGGGAGCTTACTATGTACCAAGCACTTAATAAGAAATCAGTGTGTGTTAACTCATTTAATTCTCGTAACAATGCTATGAGGCAAAGAGGTATCGGGAAAAATAACTCCCTTTGAATATGAAATCACAGGAGAGGTGAATGGTGTAAATGATTTTGATTGCTACTGGAAGGGGCTTTCAGAAGATACACTGAGGAACAGAGACTGAAAGTTTAAGCAACTTACCCAGTATCACATCTCTAGTTAAGTTACAGAGATCAGATACTAACTTAGAGTGTCTGGCCTTAGTGCCTATGCTCTTAACTACTGTGTATAAGGATTCTTAGAGCTGTCAAGTATTTGGGATAATTTTCATCTGATGTGTTTTTTTTTTTTTCCCTCCCTGCAGAGAAATAATGGTCTACTGAGAGCTGAGGAGGTAATGTGATAGAAAGTTTGAAGAGACTGTAGGAAATGTGACGAGAACAGAGAACGCTTGAAATAAGTTGTAGGAAATAGGAAAATACTGTCACTCAGCACCCATAAAGTTGCCAGAGAGCAATAAGGGCTCAGTAAGATAGGCAAGTATTTTCGGGGAACCAGTCTGCAGGTGTGTGAATTCTCTCCACCATAATCAGCAACCTGGTTATAGGATCAGAGGCAATTTGATTCAGGGTTGGGAGTTTTACTAGTCAGGGAGAGAGATGCTAGTGGAAGTATGAGACTAGTGAGGAGAGTGGTTGATGGATAGGATCGGGGCTGAGTAGAAATTTATACAGTGAGAGGGGGGCTGGCTAACAGAATGTAGGAAAGTCAAGAGCTTAGGGTTATTGATTGATGAGATTCAAAGGACTGGTAGTGGGGTTAAAAAGAGCTAGATAGATGGGAGATTGGGTCAGAAAATATTACAGATGTTCATGAGTATTTTGGAGATGGAGCCATTCCTGGGGGTGACGAGGGCTAAGTGTGGCCACAGAAATAGCTAGCTGGAGTAACTGGAAGGGAAAAGGCTTTGTAGCTGAGCTTAAGGACTGAGGAGCTTAAGGAGGGTTGTCTAGGGATGGTGATAGCAAGACTTAATATTCAGGCAGTGAATGAGAGGAAATAGGGAAGTGGACAGAGGGTGGGAGAGCTAGTTTGAGAGCCAAGACCCTCAGGGAAACAATGACAGGACATTGTGACATTGGAAGGAATGCAGGAGGAACAATATCTGCTGTTTCAAGAGGAGGCCCATTCAAGAGCCAGATGTCAGTTACAACACAGAGATGGGTGAGAAATGTTTGAAGAGGTAGAGAGTATAAATCTGTTTTCCCCTATTAGTGGGAGTATCTAGAGATCCCATTAGAAAGGGAGGAGAGAAAGGAGGGGTCTTACATTTTGGATGGTGTCCAAAATCAGCCCCAGCAGATCCGGACGGCTGAGAAGAGTGGACAGTTCAGGCCTCAGAGAAGTTGCCCCAGCTTGGACTAAGCATGTTTCTAAGAACATTGGGTCTAGGTAGCTCTAGTACTGGGAAGACTGGAATGTGGATGGTCTACCAGATGGTAGACACTGTATGCAGACCTTTGTGCTCAGTGCTGTCTTAAATCTGATGAGGGGTGGTGGAATTAGGATGGAGGGCCTGCTGAGCAGAGACTGGTATTTGGCTGAATAATGAGACCTGCCCCCCCTGCCCCCGGAGAGATCCAGAAGTGTGGAAGAGGAAGGGTTGGAGATCTGTGGGCAGAACTTTGCTGGAGTGGAGAGCCTCAAGTATACAGTTAAGGACTCATTTTGTACCCACAGGCTGTTAAAGTGTAAAAATGTTAGTTGCTCAGTTGTATCCAACTCTTTGTGACCCCATGGACTGTAGCCCACCAGGCTCCTCTGTGCATGGAATTCTCCAGGCAAGAATACTGGAGTGGGTAGCCATTCCTTTCTTCAGGGGATCTTCCTGACCTAGGGATCAAACCCCAGGCTGTTTCATTGCAGGCAGATTCTTTGCCATCTGAGCCACTAGGGAAGCCCACTTTCACTTTTCATTTGAACCCACTGTTAAGGCCCCGGGAAATTTAGGTTAGGATGCTCACTGGTGCAAAACTGCAGAGAGGACAAAAGAAAAAAGGATCATTTTTCCATCTTTGGCCTTTGTACCATGCGCTTAGAGACAGTGTTGCTTATACACCAGAATAGTGACACTATTCCTTTGGTTTTTACTTAAAATTCTGTGAAGCAAAGCATGAATTTATAAGTGGTAGGGCAGGTGGGCAGATAAATCTCAGTGACATACACCACGTTGGATTCAGAATAACTGGACTACTATAGAACCTGGAATGTGGGGCAGTAGAAGGGAACATTTGTTTCACTTTGGCCTTTCCTGCTCAGTGGGAAGAACTTGACCTCTCATTAGACTGCTCAATAAGATGGGAGGGGTAAATGAAGGTCGCAGAGCTTTTAAAATCTCTGGTGGTTACAGGCTCACATGGCAACACTGAAGAGAGGAATAGAGAAAAGAAATCTCCACTTGAGTGCCTTCTATGGAATACCAGGCACCAGTAGGTTTTGTGTTATTCTGGCTTCCCAGGTGGTACTAGCCAGGTGGTGCTAGTGGTAAAGAACCTGTCTGCCAATGCAGGAGATGTGAAAGATGCGGGTTCAATCCCTGGATCGGGAAGATCTCCTGGAGGAGGGCGTGGCATCCCACTCCAATATTCTTGCCTGGAGAACCCCATGGTCAGAGGAGTCTGGCAGGCTACGGTCCATAGGGTGGCAAAGAGAGGGACACAACTGAAGCGACTTATCACACGCGCTCGTAATCCTAAGAGCCCTCAGAGGTAGTATGCATCATTCCCTTCATTTTGTAGGTGAGGACGGTTCAGTAACTTCTCCACAGTCGAAGATCAAGTGAATGATGGAACCTGGGACTTGGCTTCAGATTTGTCTGACTCCAGAGTCTGGGTTTTTCCTTTTAATGGAGGACATAGCTTGTTGGGATTGGTGTGACCAGTCCTATTGGCCAAGGAAAACTGAAGCATTTTGTAAAATGAGGGAGGCACTAAGGCACCTCTTAGAGAGTAAATAGAGTCTCTCAGAGGGAATGACCCTAAGGGAGTTGGAAAGCAGGTGTGGGACAAGAGACAGCGGAGAGGATGGTTGGTCTTGATTAAGCCTAATTTATCTCTTGACCACCAATAGGGAAATGGGGGTGGGGAGGGACAAGTTAGTAAGAGGAAATGGTCCAAGAGCCAAGCTCTCCAGGATTTTCTCCCATTTCTCCCCTCAGCAGCCCCCTCTGGACAGAGGCTCAGCTCTGGCTTTGTCATCACATTCTGGATGCAGAAAAAGGACTTGATGTAGGAAGGCAGGCTGGCCAGCCAGAGCAGGTTTGCCTCATGGAAAGGACATGTGGCTGAGAACAAGGAAGGCCCAGCCAGGAGTGATGATATCTGTGTTCCAGTGCAGCTCATGATGAAGGGAACCATCATGGTAGGTAGAGTGATGCTTATTTATTCATGGAAGATAGGTACTGATCATTTTCTCAGGCGAGCCTGAGAAGCACCCTTAAGGCAAGAGCAGGGACTCGACCTAAACAACTGACCTAGTTGGGGGTCTCAGCAAAGATCTGGAGCTGTTTTCTGATCCCTTGTGTCCAGGACCCCTGTGACTTGTGTTTGGGGGATATATAGAGAGAGGGTAGGAAGCCAGGGGTATCAGACCCTTTTGGGGGGTTTAGCTTTTTCTGTTGGTCTAACGTGGCACTGGACTTTGTAAGAAACAAGGGGTTCAGCTCTGTAAGTTGAAAGTCTTGGATATTTGACTCTTCAGGGTTCTCAGGCTCTTTCCGGAACCTTGTGAACTCCACCTTCATGCTGGTCTTTGGCATCTCACATACGAACAGAACCTTGTTCTTTAGCTTGTTATGGATCCAGGGATCAATGGAGGCCAAAAGAATTAATGTTTCTTGTAGCTGCATTGAAACAAAGGCCCCGTGGCTGGCTCCCTTCAGGCCAGCCCTGGGTTTGGGGGCGGGTGGGGGGGTGGTAGTTCTGGTCACAGGTCACTCTGGGTCCCAGGGAATGAGGTCAAGGGACAATGTCTAAGGGCTTATTCCCCTCCTCTCCCCGCCGGCAGAGGGCATGTGGTGTGAGGAGAGTGGGAGAGGCTGCAGGAAGAGAAGGGCTGGGATGCCTTACACTCTTCTTCACAGACGCATTCTTCTCCACATCCAGCATGTCCAGGACCAAGTGGAACACCTGTGGGCTGCGGATCCCCAGGACACTCTGGCAGAGGCAGGATGAGGGCACCTCAGTAGATGGCCCAGGAAGATGCCCCATCTACGCTCTCTTCCATTCTAGCGCCCTCGTGATGACCCTGTGCCTGGGCAGGAGATGTGGCTTCCCAGCTGCTTCCTTACCTTTGAGGGCCTGCCTCTGTACTGGGTTCCGGTACAATTTTTTTCACCAGAAGAGTCAAGATAGTTTCTGTCACATCTGAGCAATGCCCCTCACACCCTTCACCTGTCCCTTCTCCTACCCAGCTCCAGTCCTGCAGAAAAGCTTTCCCTGAACTCCTGGTAGGGCGGAAAGTCTAAAATAAAAAAGCTGGCAAACCACCTCCCCACACTTTGCAGCCCTTTTTCCCCCTCAGTAGCTCTCCTGGACTGCCCACTCCGCCAGCCATCAACACCTCTGGTCAGAGTCGTGGAGCTGGCCTTACCAGAGAGATGACTGCTTCCTGGCGTTCAATGGCATTTGAGCTCATCAGCTGCCTGAAGAGAAGGGAGTGAGTGTTTTGTGGTCCAGTTAAGGGGACGAGGAGGGAGACTGGCTGCTTTTTACAGTCCAGAGTGAGTCAGGCATAGACTGATGAGTGATGTTAATTTCATTATGTCCCCTTCTTGTTTCTTGGGTCAGGAAAGGGACTGGGAGGGGAAAGGGTACAACAGTTTTTCAAGGGGCACTCCGTGATGATCAGGACTGACATTTGTCCAGAACTTTACCTTTTACCAGCCCCTTCCAAGTCCTCATCTTAACTTGAGCTTTAAATAGCAACACTGAGTGGTAGGTATTACCAGCCCCTTTTTTACAGGTGAAGAAAAGCCCAGAGGTCAAGAGTGATTTGGCCAGTGGCCTGGGCAATGCAACTGAGAACAGGCAGTAGGTTCTTAGCTCTCACTGACCCTCTGTCCCCTTCCCACAGCCTAGGATTTGGCCCTGGCAGCTCCCAGCCCGAGCCACTCACGCCTCCACCAAGTTCAACATCGTGGACTTCATCTTGAGCTCTTCCACAGTTTCAGCAACAGCCTGCCTTATGGCCTGAAGAGAGGTTAAGGTGGGACAAGGACTCAGGGATGTGCTCTTAAGTGCTTCCCCCCAATTTTTTTTTTTTTTTTTTTTTTTGATGTGGACCTTTTGAATTTGTTATAGTATTGTTTGTATTTCATGTTTTGGTTTTTTTGGCCTCAAGACATGTGGGATCCCAGCTCCCTGACTAGGGATTGAACCCACAACCCCTGCACTGGAAGGTGAAGTCTTAACCACTGGACCGTCAACCTTCATTGAGTCTTTACTTTGTGTTGTGTGTATGGTCCTTGCCTCAGGGAGCTCATGGTCTGGTGGGGGAAGCAGACAAGTGAACAGGCAGTCAGACTCCTGAACTAAGTGTAAGGACAATAGGAGGGTCTCCTAGCTCAGTCTGGGTACCAGGAAGACTTCCTGGAGGAAGTGATGCTGCAGCTGAAACCTGAAGCATGGGTAGGAGTTAACTAGGCTGAGAGGCTGGGGGCCAACTTCCCCAGGCAGAGGGAGAGCAGGTACAAAAGCCTGAGGCAGGAGAGAGCACAGAGAGATTAGGGAACAGAAAATAGTTCAGTTTAGCTAGGTGACTGTACAGAGTCTTCAGAGTGGGACACTCTTGAGTAATTACACAGGGACCATGGGTATAAGTCAGGACAGGGTGCTCCTAAGCACTGCTGGTGTGTGGCTGGGCACAAGTGTGAGGCTGGAGAGTCAGGCGGGCCTTGGGTGGCGAAGGGCTATGTAAGCCCTCCTGAGAGCTTGGGGAGTAACTGAGAAGTTCTTTGCAGTGGTGAGCCGCAATCTGATTCACAGCTTAGAAAAATGTCTTTAGCAGTTCTGTGGCTGGCTTTGTAGCAAGCTCTAAGAAAGGTAAAAGCCAGGGAGGCAGGGTGATTCTGTTGGTGGTGAGGGGAAGGCTTCCCGTAGGAGCTGTTGTCTGGGCTGGTCTGGAAGGGGTGGTCCTATTCTAATAGGCAGTAGGAGAGAGGAGCTACTCACTAGTGGAACTGAAAGCAGAGGCAGTTTCCCACCTTTCAGAGGAGGGAGGAATGGCAGGGCCTTCTCAGCTGAGCAAACTGCCGGCACAAAGGCCAGACGGCTTGGAGACAGGAGCTGTCTGGGGGCATGCATACACAGAAGAACTATACAAGAAGGATCTTAATGACCCAGATAACCATGATGGTGTGATCTGGAGCCAGAGAAATATCAATAACCTCAGATATGCAGATGACATCCATGACAGAAAGCAAAGAGGAACTGAAGAGCCTCTTGATGAAAGTGAAAGAGAAGAGTGAAAAAGCTGGCTTAAAACTCAACATTCAAAAAACTAAGATCATGGCATCCAGTCCCATCACTTCACGGCAAATCAATGGGGAAACAATGGAAACAGTGACAGACTATTTTCTTGGGCGCCAAAATCGCTGCAGATGGTGAGTGCAGTCATGAAATCAAAAGACACTTGCTCCTTGGAAGAAAGCTATGACCAACCTAGACAGCATGTTAAAAAGCAGAAACATTAGTTTACTGACAAAGGTTCGCATAGTCAAAGCTATGGTTTTTCCAGTATGGATGTGAGAGTTGGACAATAAGGAAAGCTGAGTGCCGAAGAATTGATGCTTTTAACTGTGGTGTTGGAGAAGACTCTTGAGAATCCCTTGGACTGCAAGGAGATCAAACCAGTCAATCCTAAATGAAGCCAGTCCTGAATATTCATTGGAGGGACTGATGCTGAAGCTGAAGTTCCAGTACTTTGGCTACCGGATATGAAGAAGTGACTCATTGGAAAATACCCTAATGTTGGGAAAGATTGCAGGCAGGAAGAGAAGGGGACGATAGAGGATGAGGTGGTAGATGGCATCACTGACTCGATGGACATGAATTTGAGCATTCTCCAGGAGTTGGTGAGGGACAGGGAAGTCTGACTTGCTGCAGTCCATTGGGTTGCAAAGAGTTGGACAGAACTGAGCGACTGAACTGAACTGATCTTTGGGGGGCAGTGTGGTGGGAGCCAAGGCAGGGTGGGGGTCCTTTAGAGAAAGGGGAAGAGACAGGTTTGGGCTGCCTGGGCTTGGGAGCATTGATCTTACTTACGAAGAAAGGTTCGTTGTATGTCTTCTTCCTGAGTAGGTCAAATGTGAGTTCTTCCAGACCATGTGCCTGGATCTGTTCCAGCCCAATGGCCTTGAGCATCTGGGTGGCTTCAAAACGGTGCTGAGGGCAGACACAGGACAGACCAGCTTCCTCATCTCCCAGCACATCCTTGTGCTGGAGCAGGAAAGGTACTAGGCAGTTGAGAGCTTACCTCCAGGACGCTGGAACAGGACAGCTGGTCCAGGATGCTCCTGACAACTGTGGCTGAGTGCACACCCATTATCTTGACCAGCACAGTGAGTGCCTGTGGGGGTGGGCAGGGCAGGTGGGGTATACCAGACCAACAGGCATTTGGGTGGCCACGCGCGCTTGAGGGCTAGAACTTGCAGGAAACAGGCAGAGTCCTTTCTCCTCCCTCTTGGCCTCATGAGTGAGAGCACAAGTTCATGTGTGTGCACATGTGCACATACGTGGATGAATGGAATATACACAGATCTGTGTACATTTATGCCCGTGTGACCCACATACACATTCACAGACACACAGAGGACCCTGCTGTGCTCCCTGCTGAAGCTCCTTTTCTCTGGGATGAGGATGGCAGGGTCCAGGGCCCACCAGAGTCAGCAGCGTTTCCCCAGGGCTCCCCAGGGAGCCCGGCTGCCCGCCCCTCACACCTTCATCTGCTGGGTCTTCGGCCCTTGGCACAGGCACTGCAGCAAGTGCTCCCGGGCCACGTTGCTGTAGGGCCTCAGGAACCCCAAGCACAGGGCCGCCTCCGCCGCCGCCTTGTACCCTGACTTCTTTATCAGCATCAATAGCGCCAGCGCCAGCTTCTCTTCATCCTCCACCTGAGTCCTCTTGAGAGAGAGACAGGGCGGTTGGACTAGGTTTCTGGTCAGGCTTTGTTAGGAGGGCAATTCATGACTGCTTCCAGACCATTCTCCCTCTTCTCTAGAAGGAATTCCTGCCAAGAGCTTAGTTTACCCACTTCCCTTCTTGCTGCCGTCTACTTGCTCCCAGCTCACATCCTTTCACTTCTCTATGACTTTTTTCTTGTGGGTGGGTCAGCGTTACTGTCTTTAATACCTCTGCTGTCTCAGCTCTTGGCGTCATTGATGCCTCTCCTCCCATAACCTTGTCCTCAGCACTATGTCAGTCATTAATTCCCGCAGAGAGACTTTATCGTGACCTGTTACTGCAACTTCTCTATGACTCCCTCTCCTGTCCTGGTTCTCTGAGGTCAGCAGTTATTGTTATACCTACTGTAGAGCACTGGGAAATCTGCTCAGTGCTGTGTGATGACCTAAATGGGCAGAAAATCCAAAAAAGTATGTATGGGGCTTCCCTGGGGCCCAGAGGTAAAGAACCCGCCTGCCAATGCAGGAGACATGGGTTCGATCCCTGGGTTGGGAAGATCCCCTGGAAAGGGAAATGGCAACCCACTCCAGTATTCCTGTCTGGAAGATCCAATGGACAGGGGAGCCTGGTGGGCTGTAGTCCATGGAGCTGCCAAAGAGTTGGACATGTTTTGTCCAAGTTTGTTGACTAAACATTAGCAATATATACGAATGACTGATTCACTTTGCTGTACAGTGGAAACTTAACATTGTAAAGCAACTGTATGCCAATGAATTTTTTTAAAAGGGGTACATATTAAATAGCTTTACTTTGAACTTATTTCATTACCTGTATGTGAATATATATGTGGGTTAGTTATTCATGTATTTTTTTCTATCATAAATTGTCTATAAAAGTTCCTTACATTTGTATAGTGTGGTCAGAGTGCTTTTTATTTATTCTTATTGTTTTTTTTATTCTTATTGTTAATTGAATTCTTCTAAACAGGAATTGGAGTTTTTACTATCTAGTTGGCTATTACATAAAAGATGAGTTCTTTTATGTAAGTATAAATGTACGTGCGGGGGATTGTGAGGGTTTGTAAAAGTACATGGTCAGATCTATCACTTAGGCATTTCGTGTTATCTCCATTGCTTTTTTATTTTTTAAACTTTTCTTAATGAAATGATTTATCTGTAATTTTTACATTCTTTACTTTCAAATCCTTATAAATAAAAATGAAAGTGAATGTTTTTTGAATATTTAATGCTAATAAATCACTCTGTTAAAAAAGTAGTTGGACTGCACAAAGACTAACAATTCATTGAGCAACTTTGCCCTCCTCCTCACTTTCTTGCCTTTTTACCCAGCTTCAATTCCATGGTCCCTGAACTCCTTTACCTCCTCTTTATTGTACTCAGCTCGCCACCGAGTCTATGCCTGCACTTCCCAGAGGAAAACAAAGTTATGATGGCTAATCTTGCTTGAAGTATATGAACACACACGTTATGTAGACCCTTAATGATGCCTGATGGTCATACTGCTTTTCCCTGGGCAGTTCTCTTTCCCACCTTCCTAATTCATATTCCTTCCTCTGGACCCTCTAGCACGTCTTCCTCCATTCTCTTTAAGTTGATGACCTTGCTCCCTACTTTACTGAGCAAAATAAAAGCAACTAGAAAAGAAGTTCCAGAGACACTTGTGTCCAACTTCCAATACCTGAACCCATATTTCTTCCTTTCCACATTACTGTGGACCATGACTATCTATCTAACAAAGTCAATCTTGGGGACTTTCCTGGTCGTCTGGTGGCTAGGATTGCACACTCCCATTGTAGAGGGCCTGGGTTCGATCTCTGGTCAGGAAACTAGATCCCACATGCTGCAATCAAGAGTCTACATGCAGCTAAAGATCTCGCATGCCACAACTAAGACTTGGTGCAGCCAAATAAATAAAAATATTAAAAAAAATAAACTTAATCTCTCATGTGTTTACTCTCATCTCTTCTCATCTTCTCAAGAACATTGCTGCACAACTCTGTCCCACCCTCTTCAAAATGATCATTTTCCTAACGACTGGATCGTTACTCCTCAGCTTTGAAACATGCTGCTATTTTCTCTTTTTCTAGAATTTATCCCTGCTGCTGACTACAGCTCTGTCCAGGAAAACTTGGACAGTTGTCCATTCTTGCCATCTTGCACTTCTTTCCTCCCATTTTCTCTTAACCCTACCCCACTCAGACTTTCACTGCCCCATCAGAAGAGTTCTTATTAGGATAATCAGTGATCCCCACACGGTTAAATCCATTGTGTGGATTCTCAGTCCTTATACTATTTGATATGGTTGATTTGTCTCCTTTCCTTGATAAATGTTCTTCACTTGATTTTCAGAATACCATACTATTGGTTGTCTTCCTACCTGTGGACTACTTCTTAGTATTCACTGGTTCTTCCTCTTATCTCTGACCTCTTAACACTGGGCTGCCCCAAGTCTTGATTCTTGGTTCTTAGTTCTCATCTCATTGAATGACATGATATGCTACCTATATGCTGACAACTCATAAATTTCTTCCATTAGTTCAGGTTTCTGAACTCCAGATTGTATATCCAGCTGCTTATATGTTGTTTCCTTTGGATGTCCAGAAGACATCACAAACATAACTTGTCCAAAATTGGACTTCTGATATTACCTCCAAGCCTGTTCCATATGTAGCTTTCTCCATCTTGAAGTGAAGTCATGTCCCCATGGACTATACAGTCCATGGATTTCTCCAGGCCAGAATATTGGAGTGGGTAGCCTTTCCCTTCTCCAGGGGATCTTCCCAACTCAGGGATAGAACCTAGGTTTGATTGAACCCAGGTCTCTGGCACTGCCAGCAGATTCTTTACCAGCTGAGCCACAAGCGAAGCCCAAGAATATTGGAGTGGATAGCCTATCCTGTCTCCAGGGGATCTTCCTGACCCAGGAATCGAACCGGGGTCTCCTGCATTGCGGGCAGATTATTTACCAACTGAGCTATTAGGGAAACTCACTCTCCATCTTAGTTGATGACAACTCCATCCTTTCAATTTCAAGGCCAAAAGCCTCGGCTTCCTCCTTGTTGCCTCACTTTCTCTTACAGCTCACATTTAACCTGTCAGAGTTTTACTTTAAAACTCTGGGGGTTTCCCTTGTGGTCCAGTGGCTGAGACTCCACACTCCCAATGAAGGGGGCCTGGGTTTGATCCCTGTTCAGGGAAGTAGATCCCACATGCTGCAACTACAAGCTCCTGCATGCCGCAACTAAGACCCGACACAGCCAAAACATACCAACAAATTTTAATACTTATGTACATATTCAGAACTTAATAGCTGCTTACCAGCCCCACTGCAACCACTATGGCCCAAGCCACCATCGTGTCTCACCAGGATTGCTTTAACAACTCCTAACTGGTCTCTCTGCTTCCACTTTTGTCTTTCATCCCCTGCCCATCTTTCTTGAACATAGCAGTCAGAGTGAACCTTTTTTATTGGCCACTGTGCCACATGAGGGATCTTAGTTCCCCGACCAGGGATCAACCAGGGACTGAACCCAGGCCCCCTGCACTTGGGAGCACAGAGCCCTAACCACTGGACAACCAGGAAAGTTCGCCAGAGTGACCTTTCGAAACATAAGTTAGATCACATCATTGCTTTGTTCAAAAACCTATTCCACTCAGAAGAAAAGCTCATCCAGAAGGCCACATATGCTCTAGTCTTCTGTTAAGGGCTTTGACCCAACTTCATTTCTTCCTGCTTTCTCCAGTCCCACTCCACTTCTGTCACATGGCCTCCTTGCTGTTCCTTGCCCGTACCAATCCTGCCCCTGCCTTCGGGACTTTGCCTTGATTCTTCCTTTGCTGGGAGTGCCTTCTGTCAGATATCTGCAAGTGTCACCCCTCACCTTCTTGCTTGAGCTCAGACGACGACTTCCACATGAGGCCTCCCCTGTCCTCCGTGTTTAAAATTGCAACTCATTCCATCTGCACTCAGCATTCCTGATCACTCTCATTACTCTACATAACTCTTCCATTGCACTTGCTGTATCTAACATACTGTATAATGAAATTTATTGGTTATTATGTGTCTTCCCAGGCTTCCCTTGTGGTTCAGCTGGTAAAGAATCTGCCGGCAATGCAGGAGACCTGGGTTCAATCCCTGGGTTGGGAAGATCCCCTGGGGAAGGGAAAGGCTACCCACTCCAATATTCTGGCCTGGAGAATCCATGGACTGTATAGTCCATGGGGTCACAAAGAGTCAGACATGACTGAGTGACGTTTACTTTCATGTGTCTCCCCTCCACCCTCCCCCTGCCCCACTGGAATGTAAGCTCTACAAAAGCTGAGATCTCTGCCTGCTTTGGTTTGCTGACGTATCCCAAGGGCCTAGGATGATGTCTGGCCCATGATAGCTGTTTGATATATGTTTGTTGAGTAAGTGGATGTAATGAATTCTATCTCATGTGGAGCAATGATGGGGTCAAAGTAAGAGGACCCTAAAGGGGAAAAATCTCAAGTAGTGTCAGCAGACTTTCTTGGTCCCTGTCCCCTCTGGACAGAGGTTTTCCTTTAACGGTTATTTTAAGGATGTTAATAATGATGATGTGTGGTCACTGAAAGAACACAGGTGCTGGGACTTCCATGGCAGAGCAGTGGCTAAGACTCCACGCTCCCAGTGCAGTGGGCTCAGGTTCGATCCCTGAACGGGGAGGTAGATCCCACATGCCACAACTAAGAGTGTGCAGGGTGCAAATAAGACCTGGTGCAGCCAAATATATATATAAGAATCTAGGCAATGAAGTAGGTGCTTTACATATATTATCTCATTTAATCTTCTCAACAATGCTATGACTACTATATCCATTTTAGAGATGGACAAATGACAACTCTGAAAGCTGGCTTTTCAGAGGTGGTATGACCAGTTCAGGGGCTACGCCAGTGATTCTGTCCAGGGAACCTATTCCACAGGGGACTCCACAAAGACATCGTCCCCATCCCATCAGAGCTAGAAGCTAGGTTACACTCTCCCTGGCTTAACCCCAGCCAGCACCATTGATGACCGGTCCGACCTTGCCCCAGGGACTGACTCTTTCCCCCCAGTCACCTGATCTCTGGGGACAGTAGCCCAGGAGTTCAGAGCCGTCTGAAGTGCTATCAGAGTATCCATCCTCTGTCCCTCATTTTGCCCCTTCAACTTCTTGATGAGAGTCTGGATCACGTCCTTTTTCAGGCATCCTGGGCAGGGAGGGGGCTCAGGTCAGGGTGGAGCCTCCGGGGGTGCTCCTCTCCGCCAGCACCCACCTGACTACTTCAGTTCCAAGGACTAGGTCCCACGGTCGCCCGTCCCCCCAGGACCCCAGAGCAGCTGGCTAAGCATGACCGCAGTTCCCAGAGCCCGCTCTCCGTCTTCCTCCTACCTCTTCTCCCATTTCACCCCACCTTCCTCTCTCTACCCAACAATCCCTCGGATAATTAGACCTGCCAGTGGCTAAGTTGCAGTGGGGAGTGCCGTCCACTCCTTCTGTCCTTCCCTAAAGGTGGATTGCGGCTACGCTGCCTCCTTCCTCACCTGACCCTACTGCCACCCGGGGGAGGACCTACTCACCCAGGATGGCCAGGGCTCGACAGGCCTCATACTTCAGTTTCTCCGGACCGGCTTGGGCCTGATTTAAGAGGTAGGGGGTGGAAACATGCCCTAAGGTGGTGGAACATCAGGAGCGTTCAGCTTAACTTCATCTCAGCTTAACTTTTCATTTTACAAACGAGGAAACCGAGGCCTAGAGAGGGACCTGTTTATGCTCAAACACGGGGTGCAGGCAGGGCGATGCGATGGAAGGACCATAACCTAGGAGTAAGACTTTTGTTCACATCCCCATCCGGGTCTGAGCCATGAGGCCTGGGGCAGGTCACCTGGCCTCTTGGAGCTTCCAATTTCTCATTAGAAAAATGCAGCTACCACTACCTAGTTCTAGTACCAAAGGGTTTAAATGAGATTAAGGGTAAGAACACAGCCCACCCCCACCCCCAAAGTCAACTTCTCTGCCAGACAAAGGGGATCTTCAGAGCCCCCCTTCCCCTTCCTTTAAGATCAAGCTGCCCTTTAAAGAAGACAAGGGCATGAACTGGGCACAGCCCGCACAAGGCGGCTGCCTCCTTCCTGCATCGGCCCCATCATCCTTGACCCTGGTGGGCCTTGTCTGTGCTCAGGTGCCAAGGCTCTACAGACTGCGGGCCCTGTGTCCTCTTCTCCTGGACTCCGTGCAGCCCCAGACTCACCACCTGCTGCAGTGCGTCCATGACAAACTTGTCTCTGACCCCCAGGCACCCCAGAGCCTGCAGGAACAGGGGGAGAGGAAAAGGAAGCGAGCCTGGGCACCAGCGCCGGGAGCTGCCACTTTCTGGACCCTGCTGGAGGTTGTTCTTGGAGCATCACTCCTCCCCGCGCTCCACCTCCAGCATCTTGCTCCTCTCCCCAGCTCAGTCAGCTCCTACCTGGCCTGTAGCCACACCCCTCTACCCTTGCTGCTCCTCACCTGTGCTGCGTAGAGCTGATCATCCTCCCTGGGAGATTTCAGGCTTTCTGTGAGTTCCTGCCCATCCAGGGAAGCCAGTGGAAGGGAAGAAGGGGACAAAGTCAGTTCTCCCACGCTTCTTTCAAAGTGGAAGGAGCTCACCCGATCCACTCTCCTCCCTGCCCACCCCTCTGCCCCCGCTCCATTTTGCCGGCAGGGTCTGAGGGCGGAAGGATGGTGTGAGCCCGGAATAAAGGCATCTGCAGAAAGAGTCTCCCCATTCTGCCCCGGCCCCCGCCATGGCCCCTGACCTTTAACCTCTGCCACTTCAGGGGGTCCCCAGCAGGGTCTAAGGGCTTGGACTCCACCGGAGACCTGCGACTCAGCTTGCTCATGGGGAGATGGAGCTTTTGGCTGAGGGTACCCTCCTTGAGGTACCTCGGGAGAAATCACACAGGTAGCCCTGGTCCCCTCATTGCCTTCCTCCTCACTTCACAGACTCTCCTCTGCCTCTGGTCCTCAGCCCAGCTCAGATCAACTTCCTTCTACCCCAGGGTCTCCTCTGGGGTCTGTAGGCTGATTTGCAGCTGCCCCCCCGCCCCCCGCCCCAGCCCCATCCACCCCTTTCTTCTCTTTCCGTCCTTTCCTAGAAGATGGGGAGGGCGTGGAGAACAGGAAGGATCGAAACACACCTGGGGTGATCTCTCATTTTCCGCAGTATCTTCTGGGACTCCCGTTCCTTTCGGTGATCATACAGGGCGCACCAGTGTGTGTAGATCTCGGGCTTCTTGTAGTAGCAGTAAGGTACGGCATTCGGCTTGCTCGGGTGCTCCCTCCAGCACTCCGGACTTGGGGGGAGCTCTTCCTTTGGTGCCTGGAGGCGGGTGTGAGTGGCAGAGCAGCCACAGGGGACATTTCTCAGCCAGGAAGAGGGCCAGGGTGAGAAGGGACTAGACGAGGGAAACACCCTTCAGCCTCTCGTCTGAGCTGAAGACACAGCCACCTCCTCACCAACTGTGTGGCTCGGGCAAGTGGCTTTACCCTTCCCAGTGCTCAGGCTTCTCATCTGCACAATGGGGCTAATCATCCTTGTTGTGTACCCCTCCCAGGGTGCTCGTGAAGGACTGACGACATAAAGAGTGGGAAACCGTTGTTGGTCTGTGAATTCATCTGAGTACAGTTGGCCCTCCGTATCCACAGGTTCCACACCCATGGATTCAACCAACCATGGGTTCAAAATATTTGGGAAAAAAAAATGCTCAGAAGTTCCAAAAAGCAAACTTGAATTTGTCATGTACCTGGTAACTCTTTACATACTATTTACAGTATAAATAATCTAGAGAGGATGTGTGTAGGCTATATGCAAACACCACTCCATTTTATACAATGGACTTGAGTATCCGTGGAGTTTGGTGTCCCCTGTGGATACCAAGGGACAACTGTCTACAGTTCAGTTAGCTGAGAATCTCAAGGGATCATCTGGGGACTTCCCTGGTGGTCCAGTGGATAAGAATCTGTCTGCCAGTGCAGGGGACACAGGCTTGATCGCTGGTCTGGGAAGATCCCACATATCAAGGAGCAACTAAGCCTGTGTGCCACAGCTACAGAGCCTGCGCTCTGGAGCCCATGAGCCGCAACAAGAGGAGACACAGCAGTGAGAAGCCCACGATGAAGAGTAGCTCTCACTTCCCATGACTAGAGAAAGCCCGTGTGCAGCAATGAAGACTTTGTGCAACTAGAAAAAAAAAAAAAGTCATCTGGGCAAGGAGATGAAGAGGCCAGGGGCAGGGGAGATGTGGAGTAGAGAGGGGTATTTTGGGCCCCCGCTCATTCGCTCAGGCATTCAGCAGATTTTTATTGAGCACCTACTATGTGCCAAGCACTCGGTGCTGGGGAGACAGTTATGCCTGTCCTCATGGAACTTAATAGTTTCATTGGAAAAACAGGATTTCTTCAAATAATCTATCTTAGACATGTGTGAAACTGAAGCTCTGGTTGTGGCCAAGTGTTTTTGATGGGTCAGAGGATTTCTCTGAAGATTTGACAAGGATTCATTCTTGTCTCTTCTCAAGCCTCTCTTTCCCTACAACAAGTCTCTGAAAAAGGGCTTTGGCTAGTGGTTCCCAGTGGGGTGACCGAGATGATCATAATGAGTTTGCAGGTGATCATCATGACTTCAGAAAATGGGACATTGACTCACTATAAGTAGGGTTGTCAGATTTTGTAAGGACCAAGCAAATAAAAAACAGGATTGAGACTTCCCTGGTGGTCCACTGGCTACGATTCCAAGCTTTCATGGCAGGGGACCTGGCAGCGGGGGGTGGTGGTCAATCCCTCGTCAGGGAATTAGATCCCACATGCCACAACTAAGACCCAGCGCAGTCAAATAAATCAACTTTTCTACTTCAATTAAGAACAAACAAAAAACCCCCCAGGATGTCCCATTGAATTCTGATTCCAGGCAGCGAAGGCAATATTTAGGACATAGGCATATTGAAAAAAAGTCATTGTTTATATGAAATTCAAAAATAAATCATTATTAAGCAACTGCCTGCACAGCCAAAACCTTACAGATGTTATCTCATAGCCACTAGACAAAGGGAGCGGGGTAGGGGTTGGCTTGTGACAGAGACTACTCCTGCAGTTCAAGGAGGGAAAGCCGCTTGTCCAAGGTCACTCAGAGTTAGTGGCAGCCCCAGGGGTGAGAGGAGAGTTCTAAGTGTGTGTTCGTGTTAGCCATTCAGTCGTGTCCGACTCTTTGTGGCCCCAGGGACTGTAGCCCGCCAGGCTCCCCTGACCATGGGATTCTCCAGGCAAGAATACTAGTGTGGGTGGCCATTCCCTTCTCCAGAGGATCTTCCCGACCTAGGGATCGAACCCAGGTCCCTTGCATTGGCAGGTGGACTCTTTACCATCTGAGCAACCAGGGGGGCCCGTAGCGTTCTGTGAACTAGCCTTAATGGGAAGGGGTGGTCTGCTGACCCTCCTCCCCCAACAAGGCTCCCAGGGTGGTGGAAGTCAGGGGTCTTACCTGGTGACAGGATAAGGGCAGTAAGACAGGAGCTGCAGCTCTTCTGAGTTCTGTGGTGCAAAGAGCCCGCGTGGACAAGGGTGAGCTGAAGAGCTGTCCTTCCGGGCATTCATTTATCAAGCATTAGCACTTAGCTGACCTGCTATCAGGCACCAGGGAGGTAAAGAAGCCATAATTCCTGTCCTTAAGGGACTCGTATGTTTCTGGTGTCTTGGTCTGTGGAATAGCAGGATTACCACAGCCTGGGAGCTTCTCAGAAATGCAGAATCTCTCAGGCCTACTAAGGCAGGATCTTTATTTGAGTAAGATTCCTACGCATGAAATTGCATAGCCACACTGGTCTGACAGAGTGGTTCTCATCCCTGGCTGCATATTAGAATTATTTAAGGGAATTTTTTAACATGCCTCAGTCCTGCATCAGACTAATTGAATCAGATTGTCCAAGGAAGGGACCTAGGCATTTCAGAAAGCTTCCCAAAGTATTCTAATGTGCGGTTAATGGTAAAAATGCTCAGTGGTTCTCAAACTTCAGTGGCACTGGAAAAAACTGGAGATCTTGTTTTTCATTTGCTTGTTTGGGGCAGGTTGAGTGGCATGTGGGATCTTGGTTCCCTGACTAGGGCTTGAACCCGTGCCTTGCTTTGCAGTGGACGCAGAGTCTTAACTACTGGACCACCAAGGAAGTTCCTGGAGGGCTTATTAAAATGCAGATCTCCTTATCCCCAGATGAAGACTCATCCCCAGAGTAACTCTGGGGTGTGGTCTGAGAATTCACTTTTTGGGTGGGGCGGGGTGTGTGGTGTACACAGCACGTGGGATCTCAGTTCCCTGACCAGGGATCGAACCTCTGCCCTGTGTATTGGTGGCACAGAATCAACCTCTGGATCGCCAGGTAAGTCCTGAGAAGTTGCATTTCTAATGAGATACTGATGCTGCTGGTCCTGGGAACATATTTTGGGAATCACTGGTCTACTGGTGAGATAGAACCGTTTACTGGGGATTCATGAAGGGAAATAAATGTGAGGATGGATAAAGGCATAGGTGGTCTCGATGAGGGGTCCTAAACTGGTGGGGAGGAGCAGGGAGGGTTTCCAGAGGAGATTATCCACAAGCTGAGTCTTCAGTGTAAGTAGGAGAGGTAGCCAGACAGATGAGAGGAAGGACAGTGGGCAAGAGGAGCACCTTGAAACCTTGGAGCTGTGAGAGTGCAGAGCAGATGAGGAAGCAGAAGCTGGGGCGTCACAGAGACATCCCGCCTTAGAGGGCCCTGGGAACTTACCTTGAGGGGTGTACGGAGTCTTGGAAGTACCCAAGGATCCGCCCTGACTCTTCCCATAGACTTGCTGACATCACCCGGACTCCTGCCTGGGACTGGGGGCCAGGGAGATTTCCTTTCCAGGTCCCTATCCCCGACTCCACTCCTGTCCATTCTAACCTCACCTTTGGTCCTTCCTGGATATTCCAGCCATGGGCACTTGAACATCGCCCTGTTGATGTCAGAGATGTCGACCGATTTTTCGTAGGCCATCCTCTTCGTCTGCGGGGCGGGGGGCAGAGGGAACCTGGGTGGGCGAGGGGACTGCAGGGACTGCTCCCTTGTGAGATTTGGGGCAGAGCTCGGGGAGACCTGTCGTCTGTGGCACAAGAGGGACTGGCGAGGTGTCTGGGCTTCTAGAGCTAGAAGCCTCCGAGTGTTGAGTGAGCAGATCACCTAGGTGCATGGAACACTCTGGTTCTACTGTGGAGCCCCAGCCCTGGCATCTACTGGCCTGTAGCTTGAGCTAGTTGCTTTCCCTCTGGGAGCTTCACTTTCCTCATCTGAAAGGAGGAAAGCTATGCCAGTCTGGCGAGCTCGAGGGGCAGGGGTGAGGCATAAATTAGAAAAGAAAGTCAAAGCACTTAATGAACCTCAAGCTCACGTAGCCCTTGTTATTTGTCTCCTCTGAAGTGTTTATTTTTTTTAAAAAATTTTCAAAAACTTTTCCTTTTGTATTGGGGTATAGCCAATTAACAAAAAATGGTATGCCAATATAGTATATTAGCGCATATATACGGAATTTAGAAAGATGGTAACGATGACCCTATCTGCAAGACAGCAAAAGAGACACAGATGTAAAGAACAGACTTTTGGACTCTGTGGGAGAAAGCGAGGATGGGATGATTTGAGAGAACAGCATTGAAACATATATATTACCATATGTGGAATAGATCACCAGTCCAGGTTCCATGCATGAGACAGGGCGCTCAGGGCTGGTGCACTGGGCTGACCCTGAGGGATGGGATGGGGAGGGAGGTGGGACGGGGGTTCAGGATGGGGAACACATGTGCACCCATGGCTGATTCATGTCAATGTATGTCAGAAACCACCACAATATTGTAAAGTAATTAGCCTCCAATTAAAATAAATATAATTAAAGAACAAACAAACAAGCAATGGCGTGATGGTTTCAGGTGAACAGGGAAGGGTCTCAGTCATGCACATACATGTATCCATTCTCCCCCAAACGACCTCCCATCCGGGCTGCCACATAACATTGAGCAGAGTTCCCTGTGCTGTCCAGGAGGTCCTTGTTGATTATCCATTTTAAATATAGCAGTGTGTACATGTCCATCCCAAACTCTTTAACTATCCCGCTCCCAATCAGACACATACCTCCTTCTTTGGCAGCAAGACATAGAACTCTTTTGGTTGTTGTTCATGAACACATTTATTTTATTTCATTTTAGGAAAAAATGTGAGTTTTTAAAACTACATGAGGACTTCCCTGGTGGTCCGTTTTGCTAAAAGTTTTACTTTTGTTTTAGGTTTGAAGTCTTTGTTAACAAAATAAGCCACTTGATACAAACACACAATATGCAATTCCAATATTTAATAGAGAATTGTTTGCTTTAATTTCAATATGCAATCTCGGAAAGTAAAATAAAAAGAACAGGAAAAGGTAATAGCATATACATCACCAACTTGGACTGAAAACCTGCATCCAGACTTGAATGCTGGGAAGTCCCAGATGACAGCAATCTGAAGCCTGAACAAGACTACCTCCATTTTAATTTTCCTAACATGGTCTGGTGGTTAAGACGCCATGCTTGCTTTGCAGGGGACACAGGTTCAATCCCTGATTAGGGAACTAAGATCCCACATACTGCCTGTGTGCTGCCAAAAATTAAAAAATAAAAGAAACCCTTGGACTATTAAAAAAATATGAACAGCAATAATAAAAATGCAAATGTGGATAGACACTCAATTAACACTGGTAAGGAGAAATGTTATCTCAAAGTCTTGCCTTGCCACCAGCAGCCCCCGCTGTAGAGTCCTGCTTGCTGAGCCTCTGCTTCCGGTTGAAGGGTCTGTGTCGTTTGCACCACAGAGAACTCCTTTTAATGCTTGCAGTGATTGCTACACCGCACCCCAGCGCTCGGCACACAGGGAGCAGCTCACCGCGGCCGCTAGGTCCTCCGACGGAACCATCACTTCCAGTAAGCGGACATCACGTGCCCTGATGTGCCACGTTAAGAAAGACAGCGTCACCTTGTGGTTTTCCGCCGAAAATACTCAAGCTGACTCTCCTCATGGAGAAGCAGACAAACCCCTCTTAAAAAATATTCTACAAAAATCCAATCTGAATTCCTACGAAAATAACCATGTACTTAAAGACAAAGTCTGTTAAAGGACATGTTAGCTAAATTCAATATGTACTTGTAATTGGATCCTGGATTAAAAAAAACAATGACTATAAAGTGCGTTACTGAACAGTTGTGAGGATTTGATCATGGATGGTATGTGAGAAATTAATACCTTACCAGTGTTAAATGCTACTCATTCTGTGGTTCTGTAGAATGTCTTGTTACTAGAAGATGTATGCAAACTGTTAAGGGGGAAATGATAGCTCATCTGCAACATTTATTTCAGAAAGAAATAGGTATGCCAACCACCCATATGACACATGTGTGTCACACACACATATTTGCACAGATAAAATGAGTATGACAACCATCCATGTGATATATGTGTCACGCAGGCACATATATGCACAGATGAAGCATATAGATAAAGTAATATTTGAATCTAGATGGAGAGTATATTCTTGCAAATTTCAGTAGGTTTGAAATTTTGCAGATTGAAGATGGAAGAAAAAAAAATCAGCTTTGGCATTGGACCTTGGACCTGGTGGGTCTAAATGTTCATTGTATCCCCTCCCACGTCCCATTTTTTTTTTTTTGCTGTGGGACCTTCGGCAAGTTATTTCCATCTCCTGCCAAGGGTTTTCACCCACTATAAACAGTGTTAGTAATACCCTGTCCCAAAGGGTTGTGAGGATGAAGGATGGTGGATGTAAGATGCTGGTGGTGCCTGGCACAGAAGGAGTGCTCAGTCAATGCCAGCTCTAATTATGAACATATATTTTGCTAAAACAGGCTCACGGGGAGGAACACGTCAATGGGAAAGTTGGAATACTCCCACCTGCAAAGTGCTGGTACCATTGCAGAAAACCACAAAATCCCCCCTTCTCTTTATTTGAAAGAACTGAGGTGTTTGGGAGCACCATGAAAACCATTCCAGGGGCTTAAAGAAACCCACTGCAGGTAAGGGATTGGGTGGGCTTGGGAGGAAGCCAGCAGAGTAGGCGGAAGGGTCAACCACCGTCTGGGGAAGCAGGGAGGGGTGCAGCAGGGAGGGACAGAAACTCTTGGGGCTCCGGGGCTGGGAGACATGACTGTGGTCTTCGCTCAGAGTAGAAAAGCCACTGGCTCACAGAGCCTGCTCCCCTGGCTCTGCTCACAGTCCCCAGATCCAGGCTGGACGCCCAACGGGACAAGCCCTGGATCTGAGGCTTGGCTCACGAGGGAGGGGCTTGGTTCTGGAGAGGAAATCAAACCAAGAGCCAGTTTTGTGATCGCTTTGAGAATTTTAATGAAAAGCTGATTTCTCCACATTTGCCAGTCCAGCCCCCCCCCAGGGAGCGGCCGAGATGGGGGCTCTGGTCACAGGCCATGACCAGAGGACTCCAGTCTCCCTCCCTCCTTCCCCTCCAGAGACGCCGACATCCTTTCCGACTGCAGAGCGGTGAGCTTAGAGACCTCCTGTGCACAACGGCAGAGCCCCCGGAGCCCTGGGGGGCTTTTATAGCAGCTGCTGCTGCGAGGGGTGGAATCTGTGCCCTCCCAGCAGAGGGTGGGAGGAGGGCACTGCGGGGGAGCCTCCCAAGCTGCTTAGGACAAGAGCGAGAAGCAGAGTTTGCACAAGTTCAGGCTGAAGGTGTCCTCCACTCTAGCTCAACTCCAAAGTGTTGATGTACTCTCGTACCCACTTCTTCTCTGGGTTGGCACACACCTGGCGGTTCTTTCTGGTGATAAAGCTGCGGGAGAGAAGAGAGGGGGACCTGGTCAGTGTGGAGACAGCCAGGTTTGGGGATGAGGGGGACCGAGGCCGGGAGGAAATGATACCGGGTGGGTTATTTTCGGAGCTCCACGATTGTGTTTGTGGCTTTCAAGGAAAGGATGTTTTCTCTTCCGTTGGGTCAAAAGGCTACAAGCCAGAAGCAGCTACGTGTGCACTGTAGCCCCTGCGCCCCTGCACAAACACACGTACCCTGGAGAGCTCAGGGAATACGGGGCTCGAGGCGCCCAGAGTTGAGCTGGTCAACCACTAGCCTTTTCTCGGCACTTCTGTTTCAGAACCTGTGCTGGCTGCTGAAGACGCAGAGGAAAAGAGGCACCCTCCAGAACTGAGTCACGGCTGACTAAGTGGGAGACGAGGTGGCAAAACAAACGCGCGGTGTGGTTTTAGGTAACAGTGCCTGCCACACGTAGACACTCAACGAAGGAACCCGTCTGTGGGTGAACGGAAGAAGGACTCAAGTGAGTCTTGAGTTCACACTGACTGGTTAGATCACCTTGGGCAAAATCACTTAGGGCCTTTGAGTCTACATTGACCTCTAACATATGGAGAGAAATAATTCCTACTTTGCACAATTGCTGTGAAGCTCAAATGAGATAAGTGAGTGTGAATGAGCTTTGGAAAATACCATATATGTGTTGTTACTGGGGTGCTGTGGGGCCTCTGTTTTAGGGTGGATCAGAGCAGCATGAGAACAGAGGTCCTGGTAGTGGATGTGGTGGCTTGGAGAGGTTGAGGGCCCTGAGATATGAGCACTTGTCAAAGCAATTAACCGGCCAGGATGTGGAGGCCAGTCTACAGGTGTCCGTGGTACAAGTTGGAGTTCGCTGGGAGCTCGGTTCTCTCTGGGGGATGCCCCGGGCCTGGCCAGCAGCACTTCTTGAGTTATTGCTGTTTAGTCGTTAAGTCGTGTCTGACTCTTTTGCGACCCCATGGACTGTAGCCTGCCAGGTTCCTCTGTCCATGAGATTTCCCAGGCAAGAATACTGGAGTGGGTTGCCATGCCCTCCTCCAGGGGATCTTCCCAACCCAGGGATCGAACCTGCATCTCCTGCTTGGCAGGCGGGTTCTTTGCCATGGAGGCACCAGGGAAGGGGCCGGCAGGGTCGCCAGTTCACTCACAGTTTCCTCTCCACCTCGCCCTGCCTCCCTGCACCTTTCTCACTTTGCCTTCTCCTGCAGGACGCTTTCCTGCGTCTTTCTGGGATTTTTTTCAGACAAAGTGGAGGCCTGGGTTGTTTGATGAGGAAGAGGATCACTTGGCCCCTTCTCCTGCTCTGTCGTGGAGAGCATGTGCTCTCAGGGGAGCTGCTTCTCCTTCTCTGAGCCGCACCCTGAGCACCCCACTGTCTTTCTCCCCCTTTCTCGGCATGCAAAGAAGAGAAATCCAGCTGTTCTGAGCTGTCTTCTTGTTTGGGGTGATGAGGGAGCTTCCGACGCAGACCCTGCCCTGGACCAGCCAGGTGTCATACAGGAAATCCTGCCGGCTCACTGTCCTGTCTCCTCGGCCCCGCTGGCTTGTGGCCAGGAAATTAAAGGCCAGGAAACCGCCATCTGGAGGGTGGGGTGCCCAGGCCTCCTGCTCCTCTCTGATGAATGTGAGACTGGACGGCAGCCTCCCTTGCCAGGCCATCTCTCTCCCTCACCCCCCGCCTCCGTGGGGACCCTGTCCTGGCCCGACTACCTTCCACCTTCACCTGCTCCTCCTGGGGAGCAAGTGTGCTCAGCATCGCTGCCCTTTCATCCCGTGCATTCCCTCAAGTCTCTGGCCCCGGGTGTGGCACACCGTGGGTACCTAATGAATGCTTATCGAACGAGTTAGTGACTGGATGAATTGCATTCGCTCATCAAGTTTCACTTGTCACTTCTATGTATCTAAGAATACATTTGGGGGGAGAAAGAGGATTAGTTAACCAGGCACCTACCTGTGTGCCAAGAGATAGTCTAATCTCATTTTTCTCTTTATTATTCTCACTTTGACCCAGGGAGGGAAATACCTCTATTCTACTCCACTTTGCAGACAAAGAAATTGAGGCTCAGAGAGGTTAAGTGATGAGCCCGAGCTCACACAGCTGCTAAGTGGAAGAGCTGGGGTTCCAGGGAAGACAGACTCGCTGGAGCTGCCGAGGTGGCTGAAATGCCACTCTGACATCAGAAGACCCCCTCCTCCTTTAAAAAGTGTCACACCTCCGGCCCCAGCCCCGTGTCCTCAGCTCCTAACCCTTCAGCTCACACTCTCTGCTGGACCCTTCCACAGGGTCATGGTGCTGACACCTTCGCCCTTTTCCTTTTTTAATTGGACTATAATTGCTTTACAAGGCTGTGTTCGCTTCTGCCGTACAGTGAAGTGAATCAGCTCTCTGTATACACATGTATCCTCTCCTCTTGGACTTCTCCCCACCCCACCACCCCACCCTCCAGGTCATCACAGAGCACCGAGCTGGGTTCCCTGAGCTACACAGCAGTTTCCCGCCAGCTATCTATTTTACACATGGATATTTATGTCAAACCTAATCTCCTAATTCATCCCGCCCTCCTGGGATCTTAGTTCCCCTCTCAAGGATGGAACCCGTGCCCCCTGCATTGGAAGCACAGAGTCTTCACCACTGGACCACCAGGGAAGTCCCAGTCCTTTACTTTTAAAACAGCTCTCCCTTGGGACTTTAGAGGGCTCCACGCTTCACCCTTCTCCAGGTGTGGGCTGAAACCTCAGCGTCGTCACCCTCAAGCCTTTTCTCTTCCTTGCTCCTGACCTCACATCACCTCCCGGGCTTGCTGATTCCACCTTGGAAGTTTCCTCACCCCTGTCTCTCCTTCCCTTCTCTAAGTCCTCTTCAACCTCAGTACCACTCACGTGGACAACCTCTCCACTGGACCCCTCTTGCCTAGACTTTCCCTGTTCTAGCTCATTTCACACTTTTGATTCTCTGTGCTGAGCCTTGAAGCCCTCAATACCTTTCTACATGCATACTCTACAAAAACCTAATGAGAGTTCTGACAATATCCTTGCTGCCTGATATGCCCCATCCCTCAGTCCGATCCCCAGTCAAACAGCACAAACTTGCCCTAAATCCCTTCTCTTAGCTAATTCCCAAAGAGCTGTGTATTCCGTCTTTCCTTTTGTCACGTTCTTATGTAGGCTGTCCTGGCCATTGCTGTGTCTGTCTTAGGCTCTGAGTCCCAGAAGGGCAGGGATGGCGATTTACTCCTCTCTGCCTGCCCATAATAGGTGCTCAAAGAATGTTTTTCTGTTTTGCTTTTCCATCCAAAAAATACTTGTATTCAGAAATAAAATTAGTAGTACTAGATAGCAAATATATAGTATAGCAATAATTTGAAGAATTCATCAGGACCAAAGACCAACTCTGAATACCTACAACTCTGAATCCTACAACTTTGCCAGTGTCACAGGAATTTTTGGATTAAAAAACTTCATCGTGGGTGGTCCAGTGGGTAAGACTCCACGCTCCCAATGCAGGAACCCCAGCTCTATCCTTGGTTAGGGAACTAGATCCCACATGCCACAACTAAAAGTTGGTATGCTGCAACTAAGAGGATCCTGCAGGCCAGCAGCTAAGCCCCAGTACAGCCCAACAGATAACTAAATATTTAAAAAACCCAAACAACAACAAAAAAGTCATCATTATACAGAAAACGTCATGAGTGCCCCATTTTCATTCTTTAAGTCTCTATCATCTTAAACTCCATAAGCAACTATCACTGATGATCTTACTAGCTTAGAAAGAGGAGGCTCCAGAGACAGGCCCCCTCCCTCACTTACTGAGCAACTTTGAGCAAGTCACTGAACCTCCCTGGGTCTCAATTTCACTCTCTAAAATGTGGAGAGAATTCTTCATACCTGTCAGGGATGCTATGATAAAATGTAGACCTAATGCATGTAAGACATTTGGCACACAGCAGGCACTTCCTAGGTAGCAAAAATTATAATTTTTCCAAATTGCGTGTTTAAAGGAGAATCTCATTTCATTATTTTTTCTTCATCAATCAATAACTTTTTTTTTTTTTTCAACACGCTGCAACTAGGGCCTTGACCTCTGACCTCTCCTCTCTAGTTCCTCTGAGGTTGTGGGTGGCTTTGATTGGGGGCGGGATGTGGGGGACTGTGGGGTCCTTGTCTGGAAAGGGACGTATGAGTCGATCTTCTCCACCCAGGCAAGTAACAGTCACATCCATAGAGATCAGAGACCTAACCTAGCCCATCAGAGTCAGGGGGCGCCTCCAGGAACACGTTGACTAGCTTTTTCCATGATAGCTGGGGAATCTGAATCCAGAGAGGGCGGAACCAGAGCTATTTGAGCAGCTGGAGGATGGGTGGGAATGGATGCGGCACCCTCTCTGAGGGCTCCTGGCTGGGGAGACTGATTCTGGGGCGGGAGTTTTCCCTCCCTCCCCCTGAGGTTCCCACAGGGCTGAGACTCACACCACTGCTGCCATGGAGCACTTGCTGCTGGTGTAGAAGTATTCCTGGACGTGGTTGCGGGGCAGTGGGCGGGAGAGGTAGGCAAAGCAGCAGGGTGTGGTGTCCGAGGCATCTGGGAAAAGCAAAGAAGGAGACTCCTGGATCCATCGCCAGCACACACTGGGAACTGCGCTGGGAGCTCTATAGGATTTAGCTCCAGCAGACTATTTTCCTCCTTTGGCTGAAACTGAGGCTCAGAGAGGTAAAGACACTTAGCCGTGGACACCCAGTGCCAGAGTGGGGATTCTCTCACCTAACCCTTGAGGCCAACTGGCTTCCATCTTTCTACACCACAACCCCATGCCTTGGGCTCTCAGGGCATGCTGGGTCTCCTCTGGGCTGGTCCTAGTTCCTCCGCCCTTATTCTTGCCCTCCCAGGATCCTCGGTGGATTTTGAACTTGGTTTCTTTGAGACCTAGGCTGGGTTGTGGGGAGGTTTTTAAAATTCAGACTTCATGACTCAACCAGGACTCCAAAGAGGGGCCTGAAGATGCATACTGCATCGTGGGAGCCTCTGGCTGAAGCTACTGAGAGAAGCAGGACTTTTTGTTGGTTAGTGAATTCAGGATGCCCCCGGGAAGGGTCAGTTGCCATTTCCGAATAGAGTAGTTGTGTTTCAGAGCCAAGAAGAACTGGGCTTGAACTCCACTTTTCTTACTTCCCAGCTGCGTGACCCTGAACAGGTTACTTAACCTCTCTGGGCTGACAAGGACAGGTACTCAAAGACTGGATGCAAATATTAAGTAAGATGAGATATGTGAGGCAGTCAGCACAATACTTGACCCATAGTGGACATTTAATTAGATTTTGTTATCTGTTCTCAAAATCTATGAAATGGGGAAAATATGACTGTCCCAGGAGGGTTTTAGTCAAGAGCTTAGAAACTTCTTAGAAACCCTGCCGGTGATGACTGACATGAGTCAGAGGCATTTGCAGGTCAGCTCGAGCAGCCTTGCCGGCTAGTAACCTCAGTCCACACTTGGTGAACACCTGCATGGCTTGGGGTGTAGACTTTGAGGACACAGACAAATTGATCAGAGGGGTCCCTGCCATGGAGTGGCTTAGAGATCTATCCAGGACAGCTGGACATCTGAGTGAAGCAATGCGGAAGAATATAAACCATAGGAGTCAGACGCTATAAAGGCTGCAGTTGAAAAGAGGGCGAGAGCTTCCCTGGTGCCTCAGTGGCGAAGACTCTGCCTGCTAATGCAAGAGACACAGATTGAATCCCTGGTCTGGGAAGATCCCACATACCCATGGGGCAACTAAACCGGGGCGCCACAACTACCGAGTTTGTGCTTTAGAGCCCAGGAGCCCCAAGTACTGAGCCCAGGCACCCTAGAGCCTGCCGTCTGCAACAAGAGGCCACTGGAATGAGAAGCACTGCAACTAGAGAGTAGCCCCCTGCTTACTGCAACTGGAGAAGAGCCAGCAATGAAGACCCAGCACGGCCAAAAAAAAGGAATAAAAATAAATAAATAATTTTTGTTAATATAGAAAAAGGAAAAAAGGGCGAGATCCGGGCGAGTCTAAGGGCTGGCCCCGGGGGCTGTGGCGGTCAGGACTTGGACTTACATGGGGAGGCAGACGCAGGAGCGCAGAGGGCGGCCGCCGTCAGAAGGACAGCGAGGGCAGCGGCGGAGACCTTCATGGTAGCTGTGGGCAGAGTCTGGGGCGATCCACGCGCTGATCCTCTGCAGCTCCGACTGGCCCTTCACAGGGTGCCAGGCGGCCCTTTATAGGGAGGCAGGCCGGCAGACGGGGCGCCCCCGCTCGGGGAGTTTCCAAATAGCAGCCACATACTGCTGCTGATATCATAAGTGAAATTGCACAAAACGGAAAAGAAAACTGAAATAGCCTCCGGAAATCTATGTGTGTGTGAGTGTGGGTGTGTGTGTGAGAGGGTGTGTGTCTCTCTCTCTTCTCACGGCCTTCGCATCCAGAGTGAGCTCATCACTTCCCTCTTGGCCCTCGAGAAGAGCCAGCACAAGCCGCGGTGGCAGAAAATCTCTTCCACCACAAACAGCCCGGGATTTGTCTGCCAGGGCGGTGCCTGGTCCTCCCAGAGGTCGGGAAGCTGGAAGCTGCTTCTCCCGGGGCAGGAGGAGGGGCAGAACGACCAGATGGGAGCCCGGGTGCCTTGGCTCCCATCCATGAAGTACCGCTCATCGTGATGAGACGCGTCACTGGGGCATCCTTGAAACTGAACTCAAGCGGTGGTCTGGATTAGACCCGAGGTCCTCCATCCGTTTCAAAGCATTAGATAAGTCGATGTTCATCACCTCCTATTTGGGTAATTCAAAATCAGTGACAGTATGGCCTGGGCTGAAGTTGACTTCTGAGTTATCTAAACGAGTCTATTGACAGTGACAAAGGCAAACACATTTTAAAAAGTGTAATTTTAAAAATGTAATCTTATACCAAGGATATAAGACAGCTAGCTACTATCACATATGTAACTTGGAGGCTGAGGGGGACTGAATCACCCAGAATGGGGAGAACTTGTCTCTTTTCTTTCTTTTGAAGACTTTGAGGCAGGATGGTTATTATTCTCCTTTTATAGACATGAACACTAAGCCTCAGAAGAGGTCATTAAGGTCCTCAGATCACACAGCAGGAAGTGGGGCTTGAACCCAAATATTTCTTTTTTTTCAGACTGACAAAAAAATGAACCATAGTTGATTTACAAGCTGTGTTAATTTTAGGTGTATAGCAAAGTGATTCAGATATATATGTATAGAAAAATTTATATCTATCTGTATATACATACGAGCTTCTCAGGCGGCACAGTGGTAAAGAATCTGCCTGCCAATGCAGGAAATGTAAAAGACTCAGGTTTGATCCTTGGGTTGGGAAGATCCCCTGGAGGAGGAAATGATTACCCACGCCGTAGTTTTGCCTGAGAAATTCCATGGACAGACGAGCCTGGTGGGCTACAGTCCATGGGGTTGCAAAGAGGTCGGACATGACTGAGCACACACACACATATTGTATATTCTTTTTCAGATTCTTTTCCATTTTAGGTTATTATAAGTTAGTGGACATGGTTCCCTGTGCAGTACAGTAGGTCTTGTTGTTTCTCTGTTTTGTAGACGGTAGTGTGCATCTGTTAATTCCAAACTCCTAATTTCTCCCTACCTCCGCCCGTTCCCTTTGATAAGCATAAGTTTGCTTTCTATGTCTGCGAGTCCGTTTCTGTTTTGTCAACAAGTTCATTTGTATCATTTTTTAGATTCCACATATAATTTATATCACATAATACTTGTCTTTCTCTGACTTAGTATGATAATCTAAGATATCTGACTGACTTCACTTAGTATGATTATCGTTAAGTCCATCCATATTGTAGCAGAATAGCAACATTTCATTCTTCCTTTACGGCTGAGCAATATTCCTTTGCATGTACGTACCACATCTTCTTTGTCCATTCATCTGTCTGTGGACACTTAGGGTACTTCCTTGTCTTGGCTATTGTAAAGTGTGGTTATGAACTTTGGGGTGTGTGTATCTTTTCAAATTAGAGTTGTCATCTTTTCTGGATATATGCCCAGGAATGGAATTGCTGGATCGTATGGTAACTCTACTTTCAGTTTTATAAGGAACCTCCACAGTGTTCTCTTTAGTGACTGCACCAGTTTATGAACCCAAGTACTTATGACCAGGTTCGAGCCCTTCCCACTGACCCACATTAAGTTAAGCTGTTCATCCTCTCTAGGTGCCAGGTGTTATTGTTCTAAACCTATAAGGATCCTCTTATTACCTCCTGACCTATTAATCAATTAGCAATAGAAAACATAGTTTTGGAAAGCATAGGCCACGTAATTTAAATAAATAAATTGCAAACACTTAAGGAACATCCAACCGTCTACACAAGATGATCTGCCTGTTTGAACTGCTCCCTTCATGGAACCCCCTTAGTCCCCAAACACATGGGAGGCTGTGTGGCCTAGTGGTTAAGGGCAGCTGCTTTGGTGTTATTCTCATTTATGAGCCAGGTAGCTTCCTGCAAATTACTTCATCTGCCTGGCCTCAGTTTCCTCATCTATAAATCAGGAGTAATAATACTGGCTCCTTCCACAGCTGCTGAGACAATTAAGATCCCATAATGTGCTCATGCTTGTAAAGGTCTTAGTATAATTCCTGTTAAGTACTTCATACCATTAGCTAATGTTATTAGCTATTATCATCATATTATTATTAACGGTAAGAAAACAGCAGTCCCTTTAAGGATTCTATACTGAAGGTTTTTCACTGACTTAAACCAGACCCCCGACTGTTGATACGGATTAGTGACCTTTACTGTAGCTGTTTAGTCACTAAGCCTGTGTTGTGACTCTATGCACTGTAGCCCGCAGGCTCCTCTGACCATGGGATGTCCCAGCCTATAATACTAGAGTGAGTTGCCAAGCTATTTCCTTCTCCTGGGGTCTTCCTGACCCAGGGATTGAACCTGTGTCTCCTGAACTGGAGGTGGATTCTTTACCACTGAGCTACCAGGGAAGCCTGAATTTATTACAGAGACTAGTTTGAAGCAGGGGGTCAGTTGAGGCTTAGCGAGGTTAAATGACCTGCTTAAGGCCACGTAGCCTAAAGTGGTAGAATTCAATATGGAACCGAAGTTTGCCTGGGTTCCTAGCTTGCTACCACACTTCACTGTTTCTAGAGAAATCCTGAAACTTTGGCTAAGGCTCAGTTTTCCCATGGGAGCTCTATTTCTGTTGCCTTTCCTCGGTCTCAGTTTCCCTCTTTCAGGAAGAAAGGAAAGTACTTTCCCGGATACCAAATCTGCTGAGTTGGGACACGAGCTGAGGACAGAGACATGAGAACCACAGATGGACCAAACTCATCCCCATTTTTAAATCCCAGTGAGCCTTTCTGCTGTGTGTATGTGTACCTGTCTGTATATAAGTGGTCATGGAAATGGGGATGTGGTTGCAGGGCTGATTGCTAAGCAGTGGGCATGTCAGGAGTATTTTCTTCCCTTTTGGTGGTTCCAGTGGATTGTGGGGTTGCAGAGGAGAGAGAAGAACCCAATTGTAATTCACTTCTGCCCTTCCTCCTGTGCGAAATCAGAGTTCGGACTCATGGAGTCAGTGTATCTGTGGCTCCAAGGTACTGATTCCAGGAGGAAATCAAAACACCTGTGTGAACAGTCTGGTACCTGGTACAGGGTGAATGTCCAACGAATGGCAACTATCACCAAGACTCACCCAGCATTTTATGTTCCTGAAAACCAGGGCTGCCTGCCCATCTGACCCAGCACACGGTGGTTGAGAGGATCCAGGGAAGTGATGATGGCGGATGTGCTTGGGGAACAGGTCCGAACATCACGAAGACGCCTCTGCCCTCCCTGCCCTGCCAGTGTGCTTTGCCAACACCGCTCCTTCTACAAATTGTCACTGACAATTGCTGTGAGCCAGGCAACCCTCTCTTGGGACATCAAGTGAGCCAGTCAATGGCCTGCCCTCTGGAGCTTCTGGAGCCAACCCAGAACAAGGGAAAACGGATTCCTTTTTGTGAGTCATCGTTTCACTTCTTTTGTTTTCACTTCCTGGATAGAGTAACAACGTCTTAGGCTTTTTTTTTTTTTTTTTCCAATTTGTTTATTGCATCCTTTCCCTGCCTTCCAACAAATGTCTTGGACATGACAGATGCTAAATTAATGCTGGTTTAAGGACTTCCCTGGTGATGCAGTGGCTAAGATTCTGCACTTCCAAGGAGGGGTCCTGGGTTCCATCCCTGGTCAGGGAACTAGATTCCACGTGCCCCAGCTAAGCATTGGCATGCTGCAATTAAAGATCCTTCTTGCCACAACTAAGACCTGGAGCAGCCAACTAAAAAAATTAATAAAAATATTAAAAATAGATACATTAATGCTCCGTTGTTCTTGATACCTTCTTACAGGATCTTGATTAAGACGCTGTAGAATCTGCCTCCCACATACAAAACTCGGCTACATTATTAATTCTGGCTTGGAGCAAGCGGCTTACTTTCTCTACCACTCAGTTTCTTTATCTGTAGCGTGAGAGACTGGTTGCTTCCTGTTTGGGGGAATCGAGCTCTTCAAGCATCCTTTTTTTTGTTGTTTTGTTTTTTGCCCGGAGACCTGCTGCGTCCGCGCCCCACCCCGGGCGCCGGGGATGGGGAAGGACACGGGCACCGACGCATCGACCCCCTGCCTCACGTGTGTTCCACCCCTGTCCCCCGCAAGGGGAGCTGCGATGTCCCCGGCCTCTCGTTCGCACCCCGCCCCTCCCCTTCTCCCGTAGCAGCCCGCGGGCGAGGCCCACCGAGGGATGGAGAGGAGGGCGCGGCTCGCCGAGGCCGGGAGGCCCGCGAGGGAAGGACCGCGCCACTCTACCCTGGACCCTCGGTCTAGGCGGGACGGGCGCCTCCCCCGACCGTGGGGACAAGGCGGGCGGCCGCGGAGGGTGGGCCGCTGGCCGAGAGGCGGAGCCCCGCAGAGGGACGAAGGGAGGTATGGATGCTAAGAATCTGATGAAAGCTGTGAACAGTTTCAACCAACACGTGGAGACCGACACACACACGTATGCACGCACGCACACATCATTTTGCATGTAAGAGGTTCATAGACCCCCAGGATCCTTGATGGGCCTCTCGAGTTCAGATAGCTGGTTCTCTGTCCTGAAAGAAACCAGACGCACACTGCCCCCAGCCTAGTTGGCCCCTCCTCGGCCCTCCTGGCCCAATCTTTCCTTTTCTCTTTGTCTTTAGTTAAACTGGCCGCCTGCCCAGCCTAACACTGTGACGTTAGGAAACCAAAGGCAGGCAAAAAAAGTGAAACCCCATCTCCTTTGGATTCCGAAGCTTTGCTCTGACCTGGAGTTCCCCGTCCCGTGACTGTGTGGGGAGCGGCTCTGGCTTTTCTGGTGGACATTAAAAAAAAACAACAACAACAAAAAAAAACAAGAAAAAATGTCCAGAGCAGGGAAATTCCCTCCATCCTCTAGGAATCCCAGTCAGGGGCCCTGAGAGAAGCAGGCAGCAAAGTCATTTCCTCCCGGTGAGCCTTAATTGTCTCCATCTGCAAGTTCGAGAGGGGGCTTCCCTAATGGCTGAACAACCCACCTGCCAAGGCAGGAGATGCCGGCTCCACCCCTGGATCGGGAAGATCCCCTGGTGAAGGGAATGGCAACCCACTCCAGTATTCTCGCCTGGGAAACTCCTTGGACAGAGGAGCCTGGCGGGTTGCAGTCCATGGGGTCGCAAAAGAGCTGGACACGACTGAGCGACCAAACAGAATGGCAACACATTGGAGATCTGCTCTCTGTGTTTCTCTTCTGTGCCCTCCTTAACACAGTGAATATCTCCCGCTTAAGTCAGAGCGCTGCTGTCTCCCGCTGTGTCTACAGGGCCCGGCTGGGGATAGGTGCTCTGTTGGTGAGGGTGGAGGCCTGTAGGGGGCGGCAGTGTGAAGGTGAAGGGGAGGCCTCCCAGTTGATGCAGGGGGTTTGCACAGGTGGGAGCAGGATCCAAACCCCTATTCAAGAGCTTTCCTGCTCCATCCTGCCCTGGCCTTTGATGCCGAAAGCTCAGCTTCTCTGTATACTGGTGCTGAATCTCTGAGACAGAGCGTTTCGTGAGATAGAAAAGAATCGATTTATCACTTTTCCAGGCAAATGGGGCCACGGCAGGCTAATGCCTTCAAAACCACTTGGGGAAGATAGTGAGAAGTTTTATGGGAATTGTTGAAAGAGTACGTGATCAGCTCTTGGACATTCTTCTGATGGGTTGGTGGTGAGGTAAGGAGGAGTCAGCATCATCAACCTTCAGGTCCAACCGGTCTGGGGTCTCCAGGCTTGTGGGCAGCAGGCCATACTTCTCCCTCCTGCAGAGGGTTTCAGTATCTGCAAAACAGCTCAAAGATATCGTGTGTATCCCTTGATGGGGAGCCAGGACCTTGCCCCAAGTCTGCTCTTGACTGTTTCTCCCTGGTCTCTCATCCCCTCCTTTCCTTAATTAACAACTGCCTGAATCTGCCCAGTGGAACTCAGGGAAGGTCATGGAGGCTGAATGAAGGCCGTTTCCTGTAATCAAAGCAATGGGGACACAGAAAGCCTTGTGCTCAGGAGCCCCAGAGGGCCCTGCATGGTATGGCCTATTGGCCCAGCTGCAGTTTGCTGGTCCAGTCATCCTGTTCTGGGCTGCCCTTCCCTTCCCCATCCCCTGGAACATTTCACTGTCAGGGTACTGACCATGACACCCATTTTCCGGATTCAACCGCAGCGAGGTGGGAGGGCTGCAGCTTCTCAGCCTCCCCTCCGCTCGCACCTTCACCACACAGGACGGGGTCTGTGTGCGCCCCGCTTGTTTACTGTGGCTGGAGACCACAGGCGGTGTGTTTGCTCGTGTGCTCACCACCCCTTTCTCTTCGGGGCAGGTTGGGGGCGGGCAGGACTGGAGGAGCCCACCGCAAGGCGCCCTGGAGATGGGGCATCGAGGCCCGGACAGAAGTATCGGTTCTTCCAAAATTGCTGGGGATGGGAGAGGGGGCAATTTCAGGGCCTCCTCCTCGGGACACTTGGGAGTCTGTTCTTTGTTTTACTCTGTTTGTCGGAGACTTCCCCTTTCTCTGTGCTCAATTTCTGATCCCCCTTCCGCTGTCCCTAGACCCTAGGAGAAAGCCTGGCGAAGGTGGGGGCAAACTTGGGGCTGAAATCAAACAGACCATTTACTCTCTGTATGTCTTTGGTCAAGTTATTAACTCATCTACACTTCGGTTTCCTATCTAGAAATAGGGCAGAAACTCCTAGCTCCTGGGATACCCCAGAGGATGAAAGGAGGCAACCAGTTGACCTCCCATCACCAATCCTGGCACCCGCACCTAAAGAAAGCAATGCCTTCTCTCTGTTCTCCCAAATGCCAGGCTCCAGAGTTTCTTCCCTCAAGGTACCCGGCCCCCCACCCTACCTCCGCCCAAGAGAGGTATTCATCTCAGCTCAGCGTCAGGAAACATGGGGGCAGGAGAGGGAAATTGACAGTGACTTTCCACTAGCTGTTCGGCACTGTGCTGGATATTTTAGGCATGCTAGATATTTCAGGTGTTATTTCATTATTAGGCACAGAAAATGGTCATGACTCAGGCTTGCCTTGACCTTTCCCGCCTTCCGTGTGGCAGATTTCAGAAACTCAGGCCCTGCATTTCTCGCTTTCTGAGCCTGGCCACTGGGTGAGACCTGGTCCCCGCTTCCCCTTTCCTGGCTGACCCTGCAGGCCAGCACACAGACCCCGTTTTCAAAGAGTTTCACAGACAGACTGACAAAGGAAGTAACACAAGTTTCAGAATCTCACAGGGCTCTGTGGCTGTGGTCTGGATTCTGCCCCCTTTTAGGAGCTGGTTCTGAGACGCCCCTTGACCTCTTGCCTGTCGCAGCCATGCCTGGGGCTGGGGCCTGCAGTCTCCTGTTTCTTTTCCAACCTGCCCCCCACTCACCCCTGGCCACAGAGCGTTCAGGCCACAGAGAGAGGGACCTTAGGACCTTCTGAGGCATTTGCAAGGAAATCCCCTTGGGGAATTTTCTCAAAATGGGATTTGGAAATTCTGCACCTTAGTCACTCCCGACAGAGGCAGCTCTGGGCAGTGACAGGAGTGGGGGGACTTGGATTTAGGAGATCTGGGCTCTGGCCCCAGTTCAGCTCCAGACCTCTCTGTGACATGTTGGCAGACCTCTGCCCTTTGTGGCCCTCTGTTTCCTCATGTAGGAAGTGGAGGTTTGACAGTATTGCTTCTGAGGCCGTTCTCGGTTAAAAGATACAAAACCAGAGGATTTGTAGTATCCTGGAGGAGAGTTGGGTATACATGTCCTATTGCCCCTAAAATTGATTCACATCACTTCTCCTGCAGGTAAGGCTGCGGGGTTATCTTATCATCTCTTCCTCCTTCCCGTCTTTCCAAGGCCCGGGACTCACCTTAGTACTTAGCCCATGAAGTGCTTGTGTGGGCAGTACTGGTCGGTCCTTTCACTTCACTCCCTCCTTCCCTCCCTCCATTCCTCCACCCCCCTCCCACCTTTCCATTCATCTCTACGTCTGTGACATATAAAATTCTTTGGGGCTTCCCTGGTGGCTCAATGCTTAATAACCCACCTGCCAATGCAGGAAACACGGGTTCAATCCCTGGTCCTGGAAGATCCCACGTTCTGCGCGACAGCTAAGCCCGTCCGCCACAACTACTGAGCCTGCGCCCCACAGCCCAGGAGCCACAACTACTGAAGCCCGCACGCCCTAGACACTGCGCGCTGTAACAAGAGAAGCCACCACAGTGAGAAGCCATGCCCTGCACCTCGAGGCTAGCCGCCGCTTGCTGCAACTAGAGAAAAAAAGCCCTCACGGCAATGAAGACCCAGCACAGCCAAAAATAAGTAAAATAATAAAACATAAAATTCTTTGTTCATTAATGGCGAAAACAACTCTGGCTAACTTAAGCAGGAGGGTATTGTACTGGGGGCAATGCTGAGTAGTTCACAGAATGGATAGAGCATTGGAGAACCGGACTTGGAAAAAGGACAAGTGAGATACCATGGGTATTTGGGCGGCAGTACTACTGGACAGTCTCATCAGGGCACCACTGTTGAAATAAATATACCCCAGCCATTTTTCCTATTTACCTCTCAATCTATTACAGACTCATAGTCCTAGGGGAGGGAGGGTAACCAGCCAAGCTGGTGTTATTTGCTTGCTTCTTTGCTGGGAGATGATAGAACTCTAAGATTTGCAGTACCACTGAGACCATATACCGTAGAGGATAAATAAGTCCACAAAAGGATATCAAGATGATATTTGGAAGGGAGAATGGATACTGTGCAAGGAAATTAAAAAACAAACGCAGAAACATATTAAACCAATACTCCACCCAACCATCCACCCATTCATCTATCCATCTATATATTCATCTGTCTATCCTTTTGGCCAACCAAGAAACACACTTTAAAAAAAAGCCAAAACCTTTTATTTTGTATTGGGGTATAGCTGATTAACAATGTTATAACAGTTTCTGGTGAATGGTGAAGGGACTCAGCATACATATACATGTATCCCTTCTCCCTCAAACTCCCTCCCATCCAGGCTGCCGCAAAACATTGAGCAGAGTTCCCTGTGCTATAGCAGTAGGTCCTTGTTGGTTATCTATTTAAAATATAGCAGAAGAAACATAGGATCCTAGTTCTGACCAGGGATGGAACCTGTGCCCTCTGCATTGGAAGAGTGGAGTCTTAACCACTGGATCACCAGGGAAGTCCCTGAAGAAGCGTCTGCCTGCAATGCGGGATGCCCGGGTTCAATCCCTGGGTTGGGAAGATCCCCTGGAGAAGGAAATGGCAACCCACTCCGGTATTCTTGCCTGGAGAATCCCACGGACAGAGGAGCCTGGTGGGCTACAGTCCACAGGGTCGCAAAGAGTCGGATACGACTGAACAACTTCACTTTCACTTTCCTGTTCCAGAGGCCATACCAGGAACTTAGATAGAGTGCAAAGCCATCCATCAGAAATATCCCAAGAGTCTTCTTGGATGTACATACAAAGGATGTATCTGTGGCGCTGAAACAAAGACGAGGACCCAGAGAAAGGAATTCATGTCTATCTGCACAGTGGGGGGCCTCTAACAACGTTTCTAGGGACAGAGTGACTCGTTTTGCATGCGGGCAGACAAGGGATGGTTTTGTGGACAGCTATTGCAGGAGATTGCTCACCACAAGTGCACAACAGGATGTGGCCGGGATTAAGCCTCTTAATCCTAGGTTCTGCCTCGCGTCTCTTTACCTCTAGCAGTAGGGAAGTCATAGTTCCTTTTTAACAGCTCTCAAACGGGGACTGTGAATATAAGAATCCCTAGCCGGTGTAACTCAGGGAATTTCTGTGAAGGTGGGGTGACTTAGTGGGTATGAGGTACTTTCCAAGTGCAGAGATGAACTGTTTTTGCCATGCTTACTTCTGTCTACAGAATGGCTAGTGAGAGCACTCCTGGCTCATGCGTCCCTCTCACTTCTTTCCAGTCCTCACTGTCCTCCACCTAGCGGTCACCACGGAGAGGGTCTGTTGAGATTTTTGGTTCTTTAGGCTGGTGGATGAATGTCCAGGATAATCACTGCTACTCAGCTTGGAGCTGTGAAGGGTCAGGGCTCTGTGGGCCCCATGCAGGTTGGAAACAGCCCCTGGGTGAATGTGTGTGTGTGTGAGTGGGAGCGGGGGGAGCAGGTCCTAGTTTCTTGCAGAGGGGAATACAGTGACTCAGAAAGTCCTAAAATACCTGGGTGGCTCAGCTACTTTCAGTTCACAGTAGAAAGGAGCTGGTTCTCCAAACTTTTGCTAAGTCAGAACAGGAGATCAGAGCTGAGATCAGAGGTGAAGCAGATGTTGTCTGGAAATTGCCCCGGGCTTACAGGGACCCAGGCCATGACCCTGGTGAAGCATGTCAGTTCCCAGTGCCTGTTTTGTCATCTGTGAAATGGGTGGCTTGCCTGTTGTTGGTGCTGCCTCATCTTTGTCACTTGTCCTAGGATGAATGTCTGGCCAGGCACAGGCCTGCCTGTCTGCCCCCAGCTCGTCTCTTCCTCATGTGGGAAGCACTCTCTGCCACCTCTCTGGAGGGTTGCTTGTCAAAATCCACTCGAATTTTAAAAGCACATATTGTATTTAACAAGCACCAGCAATTCTACTTCTAGGAATTTATCTTACATCACGTGCACACGTGCACAAACAAATATATACAAGATAGTCATGGTTTGTAACAATGAAGGCTGCAGACAGCCTCATTGTCCATGAGGAAGGGGCTGACTGGGGTTTCCCCAGGACTCAGTGGTTAAGAACCTACCTGCAATGCCGGAGCTGCAGGAGACGTTTGTTCGATTCCTGGGTCGAGAAGATCCCCTGGAAGAGGGCATGGCAATCCACTCCAGTATTCTTGCCTGGAGAATTCCATGGACAGAAGAGCCAGAAGAGCCTGGTGGGCTACAGACACGACTGAAGGGACTGGGGGCTGATTAGTCCAGTGCTTCCATATAATGGCATTTTAGGCAGCTACTGAAAAGAGTGATGGAGTTCTTTAAATGCAGATATGAAACAATCTCTAAGATACAAGAGGCAAGAAACAGAGTAGCTTTTGAAGTGTGCTGCATGTGTGTGAAAAGAGAAAACTCATCTATGCCTGTAAATGTACAGATTCTCTTCTGGAGACTCATGGGAAAGTGGTAGTAATTACCTTCCCTTCCTATCAGAAAGGGCAATGCAAAGAGGCCTGGGGGTAGGGGTAAGAGGGGTAGTGCTTTTTTTTTTTTTTAAGCTTTCAGACACTTAAAACATGAGTTTAGGGACTTCCCTGGCAGTCCAGTGGTTAAGACTCCAAGCTCTTAATGCAGGGGGTATGGGATTCAATCCATGGTAGGGGAACTGAGACCCTACATACTGCATGGCAGAGCCAAAAGGAAAAATATGAGTTTATTTAGGACAAAGGTACATATTGAAAAATTGACATGAGTCATTCTTTTTTATTATTATTTTTTACTTTTTGGCCACACTGCACAGCAAGTGGGCTCTTAACTCCCTGACCAGGGATTGAACCCAGGCTCCTGGCATTGGAAGCGCCAAATGTTAACCACAGGAGCCCCAGGGAAGCCCCAATATGTATCATTTTAAATAATATAACCATTCAAAATTATTACAGTATTTATTTTCAGTTTCTGGTAAAAAAATTACCTTTTTTACACGACTCCTTCACCCAACTTGCTTGACTTTTTTCTTTTTAAAATTTCTATTTTATATTGGGGTACCACGTTGCTGACAAACGTCTGTATAGTCAAAGCGATGGTTTTTCCAGCAGTTATTTATGGATGTGAGAGCTGTACCATAAAGAAGGCTGAGCGCCTAAGAATTGATGCTTTTGAACTGTGGCATTGGAGAAGACTCTTGAGAGTCCCTTGGACTGCAAGGAGATCCAACCAGTCCATCCTAAAGGAGATCAGTCCTGGATGTTCACTGGAAGGACTGATGCTAAAGCTGAAGCTCCAATACTTTGGCCACCTAATGAGAAGAACTGACTCATTGGAAAAGACTCTGATGCAGGAAAGATTGAGGGCGGGAGGAGAAGGGGGCAGCAGAGGATGAGATGGTTGGATGGCATCAGTGGGCATGAGTTTGAGCAAACTCCAGGAGAGAGTGAAGGACAGGGAGCCTAGCGTGCTGCAGTAGCAAAGAGAAGGACGTGACTTAGCGACTGAACAACAACAGTTGATTAACGATGTTGTGTTTCATGTGTTCAACAAAGTGATTCAGTTAAACATATACATGTATCTGTTCTTTTTCCAAATCTTTTCCCATTTAGGTTATTACAGAATATAGAGTAGAGTTCCCTGTGCTATACAGTAGGTCCTTGTTGATTATCTATTTTAAATGTAATAGCATATATATGTCAATCCTAAACTCCCAATTTATTCCTCCCCACCAGAGGGATACTATTTTTGTATCTTCAGAATTTAGTATCGTGTGCATCTTCTGTCAGTTTATAAAGAGTCATCTGGCAGGAAGTGCCCAGGAGTCCTTTGGCATTTCAGGCTCGGTCTTAGAGTCTCTTTAATCTCTAAGTCCAATGAGGGACCCAGGTCTCACGGGGGTGGGACGACTCACCCAGAGGCTCATCCTTGCTGCCGTCTCTCACCCAACCCCTTGTCCCACCAACTGCATCAGCTTTTAGAATCGTGCTTTGACCCCCAAAACACAGCCTCCTGTGCCTTCCCCTAGAAGGACACTGATGTCTGGACCCTGGGAAAGGAGGGGCAGATTACCATTTCCTCCGAGAGAGGGTGTTGCATAGTGGAAACTGCACAGGCTTTGCAGTTGCACAAGCTTAGTTTCAAATTCCAGCTTCTGCTGCTGAAGCTGTGAAAGTCCAAGAAACTGCCGTGATCTTGCTCATCTGTAAAATGGGCTGGCTGCCACTGAGTCCTGGGGCTGGGAAGATGAGAGGAGGTCATCATGTGCGGGGCCTGGCCCACAGCAGCTGCAGCTGAGCACATGGTCACTGAAGTCAGGGTGACCTCTTCTCACAAGGGAGGGAAGAAACAGGGTGGTTGGAGTTGATGGCCCCCTGGGCTTGGCCCCTTGCCGGGTAGAGGTGACAGGGCATGGTGCCTGCCATCCAGGGGGGATCAGTGCCTGCCTGCCAGGGGTGCACGCTGATTAGGTAGTCTGGGAGAGCCTCGAGTCTGCAGCTGTCTCTGTAGCTCTGACGTCTAGAGATGGTGTGGTTGGCCCCAAGGTGACATTTGCAGGATGGGACTTGCCCTGATGTTCACGGTGGTGACTCTGGCCAAGGAAGAGCCTGACTCAGGAAGAAGCAGGGGTGCTGGAAGCTGCTCTGTGAGGCTGGCATGACCCCAGCATGAGGGGTTCTTATCTCCTGGCTCCACATGTGACTCTGCGGCACACTGGCCTTTCCTGCTGCTTGGGAATTGTTTTAAAAACGGGGTTCTCCTCCCAGCTACAGAATCATTCACTCCTCCGAGGCGGGGGGCAATGGTGGAGGGCACAGAGTTTAGAGTAAGGTCCACCTGGGTTTGAGTTCTTGCCTGGATGTGGATTCACTCATTGGCTGTGTTCTTTAACTTTGCCGAGCCTCAGTTTCCTTTTCTGTGAAATGGGGATAATAATGCTGTCTACTTTTCACTGTGAGGATTCACAGAAATGTGTGAGGCAGTACAAAAATGTTGTTTCAGGAGAGTAGGTTAAAGTTGAGCTGATTGGTCTAAAATGAGTGCAAAAAACTTAGGGAGGGAATTACTTTTGGATTAGGGGAAAAGGTGCGTGATGGGAATGTCTGATCAAAAAGGGGGAGACTCCCTGTGTTATCTCACCCTACCTCTGTTGTCTAGAGAGGGCTTATTTTTCTGCAAAGGAAAGAAATAGGTTTGAGAGTCTTTCATGGTCAGTGTGAGAGTTGGTGTGGCGTTGTGAGGGAGAAGAGGGGAGATGCCCAAGGTTCCCAGGTCTCGGGAAGAAAGTCAGGCCAGGAAGAGATTAAATTTTTTCTGTCAGGGAATAGCCAGTGGATTCTTTTAAAAAAAGTTTATCTACCTATTTATTTTCGGCTGTGTTGGGTCTTTATTGCTGTACTCGGGCTTTCTCTAGCTGCGGTGAGCAGGGGCCACTCTTCATTGCAGTGCGGGGGCTTCAGTAGTTGGGGGTTAGTTGCCCATGGCATGTGACATCTTTTGGAACCAGGGATTAAACATGTGTTCCCTGCATTGGCAGGTAGATTCTTAACCGGTGGACCACCAGGGAAGTCTCTGGACAGTGGATTTTATTTTTTTTAATTTTATTTGTTTATTTTTTTTTGGACAGTGGATTTTAAAGCAGAGATTTTTATGGCTAATAGCTAATCTTATTTTTTATTTATTTATTTTAAAATTTATATATTTGTCTGTGCTGAGTCTTAGTTATAGCACACAGGCTCCTCAATCTTTATTGCAGCATATGGGATCTATAGTTGCTGCAATGAAACTCTTAGTTGCAGTATATGAACTCTTAGTTGTAGCATGTAAAATCCAGTTCCCTGACCAGGGATTGAACAGGGATCAGACACCCTGTATTGGGAGCACAGAGTCCTAGCCACTGGACCACCAGGGAAGTCTCTAATATCTAATTTTGAGTTCTCACCCGAATTATTCTGTGCTACATTCAGAACCTACCTTATGCCCAAATTTCCAGTAAACATCTGTTAACACCCAATAGCTCACAGAGGGTTTACTTTGGGGAGATGAGGGCCCTGCGTGTGAAGGAAGAGAGAATTCAGTGGAGGCTGGGAACTGGAGGGGAGAGGTGGCAGGACCCGGCCCCAGCCTTCAGCTGTCACGAGGGCGTGTGGATGGGCTGAGCCTCCTGACAACTTGCAGTCCCTGAGATGCCGGAGGGAACCCGTTTTGGGGATATTTTGGTGAGGCTCCGGATGATCCCAGAGCAGAACCTGCCAGGTGGGTGGCTTAAAAAGGAGGGAGGACACGCTGAGACTCAGGTCCGGGAGAACGTGGTGGGGCAGAGGCTGTGAGTGAGGGAACAGGGGCTCTGGCCACGGCCTGTGAGCGGACCGCGAGTCCCCCCAGCTCAGAGCGAGGTGAGAAGACACCTCCGCAGGCAGTAGTCGGAACCGCAGGGTGAGAGCCACGCCCCTCACCCCCAGCCAGGGCCTCCAGGCTGCTCCGGTGCCCCCTGCATCCTCAGGCCCTCTTGGAGAGGGTTTCCCATCGTCCATCCTTGGAGGAAATGGGTCTTCCAGCGTGGGATCAGTTCCCGAGAACAAAGAGAACATCCATCCCTGGGGGTATAGCTAAGTGGTGGCATGTCCGTTTTCGACACTGCTGTGTGATGCACGGCAAAGGATCACCGCACTGTCGCAGATGCACACCACTCTCCAGCCACAAAACCACCCTCTCGGGTTGCAGACACAGGCTGCTCTCCGGCCTCAGTGCTGCAGATACTCAGAGCATCTGTCTCTGCAAAGCGCTGCTGGTGCGGCTGAAAACACCAGGGACCCTCCCTTTTCTGTCTTGTAGTTGCCCTTTGACTTGTAGCTTCAGTCCTTTTTAAAACAAACAAACAAACAACAACAACTCTTTATTTATTTGACTGTGCCAGATCTTACTTGGGGCACACGGGATCTTCGATCTTTGCTGTGATTGTGGGGTCTAGTTCCCTGCCCACGGATTAAATCTGGGCCCCCTGCGTTGGGACTGTGGAGTCTCAGCCATTGGAATACCAGGGAAGTCCCCTTCAGTCCTCTTTATGAGGCTTAATTTCCCTCCCAGGGACCAGGTAGGAAAGGCTCAGAGAGTAGGGTGTGGAATGGTTTTGTCAAAAAATTTGAAAGAAAGAAAAGAAAAGAAACAGAAAGTATGGAGGTCATACTCCATACTGTTGAGTCACAGGGCAGTGGGGCTAGACCCAGGCCACCAGGACGTCAAGTGGGTGGATTTTCTCTTTACTGTTCTGTTGAACTTGTCCTTTCCCCCCTTCTGTTAAATAGGAAATACTTTTAAACAACTCTTCTCCTACTGCTTGGCAAGATTCTCTGAGATAACATGAAGAATTGAATAGGGCTTAGCACATTGTAAGCACTCACTGCAGGCCAGCCGATATGATCTTGTTTAGTCCCGCCTTCCCTTTGTACTTTTGGTCTCTCTCTCTCTTTTCTTTCTCTCTTGCCTCCCTTTTTCCATCAGTGAAAAGGCGAATGGTAGCACCATTCAGAATCTCAACAGTAGAACAGACACGTGGACACAGGGGGAAGAGAAGGATGAGAAGACTTGAGAGGATTGGCATATACTCACTACCATGAGTAAAATAGATAGCGAGTGGGAGGCTGCCGTGTCGCACAGGGAGCTCGTCTCGGTGCTGATGACCTGGAGGGCTGAGATGGGGGTGCTGGGAGGCAGGTTTAAGAGGAAGGGGATGTATGTGTCCAGCTGATTCACTTTTCTGTACAGCAGAAAGTGACGCAACATTGTAAAGCATCTATACTCCAATTAAAGAATTAAAAACCAGAAGAGGAAAAAAAAAGGCATAATGCACTCCTAGAATGAACATCAAATGCTTATCATAAAAAAAGAAAAAAGACTCTCTATTGTGAGGAAAGGGGAACTTTCCTGTTGGGAGTGAGGGGCTGGCTCCTGGTACTTAGGGGTCGTCAGGACCCCAGGTTTTGGGCCCAGGCCAGAGCAGTGTGAACTTGCTACTGCCTCTGCTCCTTGAAAGCCAGTTCCACCACTTACTAGCTGTTTGACCCTGGGCAATGGGGTGAACTTAATCGAGCCTGTTTCCTTATTGGTAACAGGGGGCTGATCCTATGCAGGACACACTGGGGCTGGAATAGTTGACTGGCATGTTCCATGTCATGGGCCCAGATGAATGCGTAAGCCAGGTGCTCAGGATAAGTAGCTGCTTAAGCTAAGATGATGAAACTCTACTGCTCAGGCTGACAGCCTAGCAGTCGTCATCCTTGACTTTTCTTTCTCACACACTTCTCTGAGGTTGGTCTCCCCTGGAAGCAGAATACAAGATATGGATTTGAGTGCAAGTACTTCACTGGGCTTCAGCAAACCCCGGGAGGTGGTGAGGGACAGGGAAGCCTGGCGTGCTGCAATCCATGGGGTTTCGAAGAGTCAGACACAACTGAGCAACTAAACAACAAACCATCGTAATGGGGCACCTTGGACTCCAGGGACCTCTGGGACAAGGTGTGGAGCGAGAAACTGAGTGATTTGCCTGCCAGTGTGGGTCTTTCATTGATCAAGGGCTGCTCAGGATGAATTCCCCAGCATTCCCATCTTGCTGGGGGCGGGACCTGGGGCAGAGAGGCAGGAGCTTGCTGTAGAGGGCCAGCCAGTGGTGGTGTGCCTGGATTAAAAGGATGAGCTGGACCAGAAAGATTTCTCTGTTGTGGCCTTGGGGATGGAGAAACAGTGGGGCCAGTGGGGGCATAGTACCTTCCTCAGCTAGGAGGCATGGACCCTGAGCTGGGAGTGTAGATGCCATGATGATGGCCCATAGAGACCACAGGGAGGGTGGATCAGGCACTGACCGGTCCCTCTGGGAGCCTTGGCATCAGACAGACATAGATTTGAATTTTGGCTTGGTCACTGTCTAGCTGGGTGTGTTGGAGCATGTTGCTCGAACTCTGAATTCTCCATGGTTTTCTCATATGCCCTATGGCTAAAATCCCTTCCCTGCAGGGTAGATACTAGGATTAAGTGGTATAAAGGACTGAGAGTTGAGAAGAATTGATGTTTTTGAACTGTGGTGCTGGAGAAGACTCTTGAGAGTCTCTTGGACTGCAAGGAGATCAAACCTGTCCATCCTAAAGGAAATCAGTCCTGAATATTCATTGCAAGGACTGATGCTGAAGCTGAAACTCCAATCCTTTGGCCACCTGATGTGAAGAACTGACTCATTGGAAAAGACCTGGATCCTGGGAAAGATTGAAGGCAGGAGGGAGAAGAGGATGATAGAGGATGAAATGGTTGGATGGCATCACCAACTCGATGGACATGAGTTTGTGCAAGCTCCAGGAATTGGTGATGGACAGGGAGGTCTGGCGTGCTGCAGTCCATGGGGTCGCAAAGAGTCGGACTCGACTGAGCAACTGAACTGAACTGTAAGGTGACACATAACAAGATGGTCACTGAGTGTGACTTTCCTTTTCATTTCCTTCTGCCCCACCCCTTGCTTCTTGGAGCTGGGCTGTGACAGGGTTGTGGGTCACAAGTGGGTTTGAGAACGGAGGCTTCTTAGGAAGGCTGAGGAGGACTCCAGCTAGAAAACGGGAAGTGGAGGCATGCTCATGACTCAGAATTTCTATTTCAGGCTCCCAGGCAGGACTGGGAGGGCGGTTCCCCAGCCGTTGAGAGATATAAGCAGACAAGAATGAGTGAAGCCAGGGCTGGCTGGGCAGTGGGGAGTTTCCTGAGCTTGGGCCCCTCCCGTCCCCCTCCGCTCCCCTGGGGGGTGAGGATGGGATGGTGGTCCTGGCAGGGACTCTGCTCTGTAGCAAGGCAAGAAAGGAGGTGGGGGAGGCACCCTGTCAGTTATGCAGCCAGGAGCCTCAGGTTGCTCTGTGAGCCCAGGAGGGAGGCAGCTAGCAGTCCAACTGTGGTCTACCCTCAGGATGAAGGGTCAGGGGCATCTATGGGCAGACCAAAGTCTCAGGGAAGCCAGGGTGGGAGCACCTTCAGCAGATTCCTCCCTTGTAGGTCTCCATGCTGGAGACACAGGGTAACAAGAATGAATGGAAATGATGCAAGTAAAACACAAACACAGGAAACATTCAGATCTTTAAAACAGATTCAAGTAATGCAGAAGCACCTAGAGCTGTGGCTGGAATCTAAGTTACAGACTCAGGTTTACAGGAAAGAGAACTTTACCAGTATCAGCTGGTCTGAGATGTATTTTTATCCTTCCCGTTGCTGGCCTGGTGGGAAGCTTTAATGTCACCCTCTTGGGGGGTGTTCCAGGCACTGGGGGCCCTGTATGGTGACCTGTCACCACCGGTTACTGCCGAGCCTCCTTCCCTGGGGTTAGTGCGGACTGGGGGGTGTGCTGGTGTTCCGATAGTCTGGGGTCCGCTTGAGGACACAGAGACCTTCCCCAGGACTTGGGCCGTCTGTCTGAATGTTCTCCACAGCCCTTCTTCTTTGGGGTCTCCCCTGTGTCAGCCTAAAGAAGAAGACAGTGTATGAGCTGTGACTGCAGGTTTCATTCAGGGACTGACTGAGGACTGTAGCCTGGGAGACAGCCTCTCAGTCGCTCTGCAAAGTTGCTCTAAAGAAGTGAGGTGGGGGGGGAAGCCAGGGTATGTATGATTTTTGGCTGAGGGTTATGAGCAGTGAAAGAGTACCACTGGTCGCAGAGAACAGATCTCTCTGGTGAAGGGTGTTAGTGCCGTTTGGTGTGTGGGAAGAGGTGAGAATCTGGGTTCATTCAAATTCTTCCTGAGATAAACATCTAGCTAACTGAGGGGTCTGCTCCTCTGAGGCACAGAGTGTCTCATCTTGTTGTGGCCTTCTCCTTTATAAATTATGAAAGTATGATAACACATTTACAGGAGGCTTGGAAAATACAGAGCAAGGTTACGTATAATTCCACTATATATTACAGTTCCTTTGTCTATTTTTATTTTTAAATTATGAAAATTTGATAATGCATTTACAGCAGACTTAGAAAATACAAAACCAGTTTACATATAGTTCTACTATATATTACAATTATTTTTTAAGTAGATAAATTAAGATTTTTTTTTAAGTTGGAGCTGCAATGTCAAACTCTCAAAAATTAATAGAATGAAAAGATAGAAAGGTAGAAGGATATGGTAGACCTGAGAAGCACTATGAACCAATTCACATAGTTAAGACTTATGCAATTTTCACACAATAGCAGGATACAAATTCTATTCAAGTCCCTGTAGTCTATAAGCCAGGAGACACTGGAACATATACAGGGACATAAAACAAGGTGCAAAAATTTCATGGTCTGAAGGTACAGAAATCATCGAGTCTATCCTCTTATCACTGTGGAATTAGGTTAGAAATCAGTATCGAAAGATATTTGAAAATAACCCACATGTTTTCAAGAGCAGTGTGATGTTTACCAAGAGAGATCTTTGACTTAGCCTTTGAAAGCCTCAATAAAGTTAAAGAACTGAAGAAACTCAGAGGGTGATTGCAGGGAAGAAAGCACTTAAATGAGAAATGAATACCAAAATGGAAAATTAATATCGATCCTTAAGAAACCCCGTGTATTTTGAAATTAAATGTCCACTTTTAAATGACGGGTGTGCCTAAGAAAACATGACAAGGAAAATTAGAGAATGTCTGCACATCCTGTTGTGGGCTTCATTTCCCCTCGGAGTGTGCTCTCGGGCAGCTTCTATGCAGGCTATGACCTGATCTTTGTAGAGCCGGGTGGTGAGCAATGCTCTTGTTTATGTGTTCACACCTGCTTCCCGGCAGTGGTGCTGGGATGCCCAGGTTGCACCTGCCTCCCTCCAGCCCAAACCAAGACTCTCTCTCTTTCTTTTCTTGGCCACGCCGAATGTCTTGCGGGATCTTAGTTCCCTGACCAGGGGTCAAACCCGGGGCCCTTGCGATGAAAGCCCAGAATCCTAACCACCGGGTCAGCAGGGAATTCCACCCCCACCTTTGTTTTTTTTCCCTAAATGAGTGTTTCATTATCTTTCTTTTCTTTTCTTTTTTTTTAAATTGAGGTGCAGTTGATTTACAATGTTGTGTCAATTTCCACCGAACAGCAAAGTGACTCTGCTATACACATGCATACATTTAAAAAATACCCTTTTCCTTTAAGGTTTATTCCAGGAGACTGGAGACAGTTCCCTGTGCTATCCAGTAGGACCTCATTGTTTATCCATTCTATTCTTTCCTGCTGTGCCGCAGGGCGTGTGGGATCTTAGTTCCCTGACTGGGGGCTGAACACTTGCCCCCTGCAGTGGAAGCCTTAGCCACTGCACCACCAGGGACGTCCCTGTTTATCTATTCTAAAGGTGATGGATTGCACCTACTAACCCCAGACTCTCAGCAGAACTCCTTTCTTTTTGTCCTGGAAGAAATCCATTCTCCTTAATAATTCTGGTGGAGACGTGAAGGAAATGGACTTTGAATCTTCTTTCATTCTTTGTGCAGAGGGCGTAGGCTTTTAGAACACAAGCCAGAGGGCCCCTGTTTTGCTCTCTGCCCCGCATCAACTCTCCCCTGCAAGGGCTGCAGGAGCTGCGTGGTGCACACTATCTGCTTGACTCAGGGAAGGGAAGAGGGGATATAAATGGGAAAACATCCTTAAATATCCTAACAGGGAATAAATGTGGCAGTCTGTCTTCCAACAGTGCTTCCCCCCGCCCCCCCCCACCCCCGCCGTTCACTCCTACAGAGATGTGTCCTGCATTTGCATGTATGTAGATTTGGTAGTCTGGGTTAGTCCCTATGATGGGGCATTTCCCCATCTCCTCCCCATTCCTCATTTCCCATTTAAAAATGCCACGTAGATTACAGTATAGAATATGCTACGGAAGCAGTAGAGTAGAACCAGGCGGTCACGTCTGGTGACGTCAGCTCCCTCTGCAATCCCAGCTGCCCTTTGCCTGGTAGATATGCAGTTCCCAACAGCAGAGTACAGAACTGCTATCTCTGCTTTACCGTTCCCCCAGCTCCTTATTAAAAAAAATAATTGAGGGGCTTCCCTGGTGGCCCAGTGGTGGGGAATCTGCCTGCCAATACAGGAAACACAGGTTCGATCCCTGGTTGGGGAAGATCCCATATGCTGCAGAGCGGCTAAGCCTGTGCACCATAACTCCGGAGCCTGTGCTCCAGAGCCTGGGAACCACAACTACTGAAGTCCATGCGTTCTATAGCCTGTGCTCCGAAACAAGGGAGGTCACTGCAATGAGAAGCCCGCACACTGCACCTAGAGAGTTGCCCCTGCTCATCACAGCTAGAGAAAAGTCCGAGCAGTGATGAAGACCCAGCACAGCCAAACAATAAAATAAAATAAATTAAAAGGAATTATTGAGGTGTGGCTTGCAGAGAGCTAAGTGTGTAAATCTTACAACTGGATGAATTTTGGATATATGTGTGTAGTCATCACCCAGACCCAGATAAAGAACATTTTCAGCTCCTCAGAAGTTTCTCTGTTGTTCTTTCTCTCTTTTTCCGCCATGCCACAGGGCTTGTGGAATCTTAATTCCTTGAACAGGGATGGAACCCTGGCCACTGACAGTGCAAGTGCAGAGTCCTAACCACTGGATCACCAGGGATTTCCCTCCCTCACATTCTTTTTTGCAGTGAATATCCATTCCCTAAAAGTAACCACTATTTGATATCTATGACTTTTTTTTGTTTGTTTTTAAGGATTTTTTGGAAGTGGATCATTTTTAAAAAGTCTTTATTGAATTTGTTACAATATTGTTTCTCTTTTGGTTTTCTGGCCTCAAGACATGTGGGATCTTAGGTCCCCCTACCAGGAGTCAGACCTGCATCCCCTGCATTGGAAGGTGAAGTCTTAACCACTGAATCATCAGGGAATTCCCTCTATGACTGTTTTGACTGTTCTTGAATATCACATAAATGGGCAAAAGTACTTACCCTCATGAGTCTGACTGATTCACTCCAAACCACGTCTGTGAAATCCATTCATACTGCTTTATCAGCGGTTTGCTGGGTGGTGTCTCCCGTTACATGGATGCACCACAATGACTAAGGCTGCACACAAGCTTCTCTGAATTCAGGTTTCCCCCCAGCCTCTGGTCTGAAGGGAGAATTGTATAGCAAACACTGCCCTCCACTTGTTCACCCTGATGTCCCACCCTCTACTCTTCTGCCACTCTTGGAGTAGAAGGGGCAGCGTTTCCAGGTTCTCCAGCTGTCTCTACTTTATGCCTTCCTCCTTCCAAGGAGGCACTGGCCCTGCCTTCTTTCTTGAGTGGGGAGAGCAACTGGTTTGCCAAGGAGGAGATCCAGGAAGACAATAACTGCTGCTGAACCTGTGTGGGACTCCCGACTGGGGAGGGTGGTTGGAGAGGGAGAAAATGAGCCAAAGGAATAGAAGGAAATCTTGGGGGTGGGGTCTGGACTTGCACAAGGCTGTGGCATTCAGGTTGCCCCAAGTTTAATCAGGTCTCCCGGGGCAGAGAACCTCGAACTGGAGTCTTGGTTTCATACAAGGATGCCCCAGATCAGAGGTCATCTTGGTTCCTAGTCTAGTTCAAAGCAGGGCTGATTCAGAAAGGTCTTGGGAAAGGCGGGCTGGACTGAGCTGGGGAAGCAGGCTGTGGCTGCTGGATGGGAGGACAGACCTTCACCTGGGAGGCCCCTGTCCCCAGGAGGCCTTAGCTAAAGGCCAGGATGGCCTTCTGGGGGCATCAGAGAGCTTCTGAGCAGACGACTATTTCTGGACCCCACTGAGGAGTTGGGCACATCCCACTGATACCCCACAGGCAATGCTGCAGAGGGAGAAGTTTGTCTGCAGAGGTCAGGATGAGAGCTGGACTGTGGCAGATACGAGCCAGAAGGCCCCTTGAAGACTTTCTGTTTCCAGGAACCCTCAGTTAAGTGTCCACGTCAAGCCTGGCCTCTCCAGGAAATTCCCCATAATCCATAATACTCTCACTTCCTCTTTTCCCAAACTTTCCATCTCTCAGGATGGTGGGAATGGATAGCCCCAGCTGGTGTGTTAGTTTCTTAAAGGTGCTAGCATGTAAAGCAGTATTCCTGGCTCCTAAATTGAAGTGCCAATTAGGAGGATAACAGGCACATGACAAGCTGTTATGATCCTGGTGAAGGACAAGGCTCCTCATCATGACTGCAAATTCCTTGCCACCATCTCCTCTTCTCCCAGGCAATCCCACTGTGTCTCAGATTATACCATTACAGTGTAATCTAGCTCACTACGATGCCTCAGCCTTGCCAATTCCTAGACAATCTTTTCCCTTTCTAAGTTAACCCTCCACTATTAGTTTTGGAGAAAGTGGCTTTTCCCACCTCTGGTTTTGTGTCACCTGCAAGTGCAGCCACATCTCTGTTCTTTGGGTAATATGAGGGACCACATTCACTCTGCGGCTTGTCTGGTCTAATTTTTGGAGGTACCTAATTTTTGGCTTAAGTGGCAGAAATCTAACTTAAATGAGCTTACTCAAAAAGGAAACATAATAGTTCATGGAACTGGAAAGTGCAAGCAGTTCCCAGCTTCAGGGCTGGCTTGATCTAGAGGCTCAAACAATGTCATCAGGAGTTTCTTGCCCTCCACTTTTCATTTCTGTTTTTTCTGCCTATATAGAATAGTCAGGATAGTCAGAAATTATGCAGAAATGCCTGGACACAGTTCTCTTTCTTTGAGAGAGCCAAGACTCAACTTCAGTCATTAGCTGTGGACATGTTGTGATGGATTAAAGCAAGGGACACGGCACACAAACTCAAATGCCCACAGAGTCCAGACAGTAATCTAAAAGAGTGAAATAGGCCAGCTGGAGAATGCAAGCCTCATGCAAAGAGGGGAAATCACTATGTGGGATGTTGACCCACGGCTACCAGATCTGTTCATTTTTTTGAGTAGACATAGTGTTAAACTTCATTTCTGCATTTTACTGTCTTGGATCAAATAAAATGATATTTTCAAAGTAGATAAATCAGCAAGAAAAAGTGTATAACCAGTTTCCTCTGTAATAATATATTTTGAATATAAATGTCAAAAATCATCCTAACACTGATTTTATCCAAGACCTAGATCTATTTTCTGTGTCAACCTGAGAATTAGGGGCAAAAGAGGAAAAAATAAAAACAGTAAAAGAAAATTTAAAATGGAAGCGTTTAAAAATTATTTAAAACCTTTTTAGTTGGAGGATAATTGCCTTAGAATGCTGTGTTGGCTTCTGCCATTCAACAATGTGAATCAGCCAAAAGAATACATATGTCCCTTCTCTTTTGAACCTCCGCACACCTCCACCCCATCCCAGGCCCCTAGGTTGTCACAGAGCGCTGTGTTGAGCTCCCTGGTTTATACAGAAACTTCCCGTTAGCCATCTGCTTTTCCTACAGTAATGTATATGCTTCAGTGCTACTCTCTTGGCTTGTCCCACTCTCCCCTTCCCTGGCTATGTCCACAAGTCTTTTCTATGTTTGCATTTTATTCATGCCCTGCAAGCAGATTCATCAGTACCATTTTTCTAGATTCCACAATATATACTTGTTTTTCTCTTTCTAACCTGGGCTTCCCTGGTGGCTCAGCTGGTAAAGAATCCGCCTGCAATGCAGGAGGCTTGGGTTTGATCCCTGGGTTGGGAAGAGCCCCTGGAGAAGGGAAAGGCAACCCACTCCAGTATTCTGGCCTGGAGAATTCCGTGCACTGTATAGTCCATGGGGTCGCAAAGAGACAGGACTGAGCGATTTTCACACATTCTTTTTTTTTCCCATACATTCTAACTTCTTCACTTTGTATAACAAGCTCTAGGTTCATTCACTTCAGCTCAGCTGACTCATATTTGCTCCTCTTTATGGCTGAGTAATATAAAACAGAAGTGTTTTAACGGCCGATGCAGATCATCTTTAAAAAAATGAAAGCAAGGGCTCCCCCCTAAATTTAAATCATCTTCCCATCAAAACAACAACTACTACAGTAACAACAAAACCAAACCGAGCTTCCTGCCTGCAGAGGATGGTGACTGGGATCTTAGTTCAGTTCTTGAAGTTTCAGCTATGAGCAGCTTTCAGTTTTCCTCAAGTAAGTTCTGTCCAGGTGTACGCACACTAAGTCACTTCGGTCGTGTCAGACTCTGCAACCCCATGGACTGTGGCCCACCAGGCTCCTTTGTCCATGGGGATTTTCCAGGCAAGAACACTGGGGTGGGTTGCCCTGCCCTCAGAGCTAAAACTGCGGGCTAAGGTTGTATGAAGAATTTGGGGTCTTTTCACTGATTTTTTTTCTTTCTGGGATTCTCCTCACTCTCCAGTCGTCACTTTTGTCTCAGGCTCCTTCCTCTGGTTCATCTGACCTGAAAGACCAGAGACTCTCTCTCCAGAGTTTTAGCCAGCCCTGGGGCATCCCCTGCAGCAACTGCAGATGACCTCAGGCCAAAGCCACAACAATCAGGAACTGCATGCCTGTTGCTTGCTCCCACTTTCAACATCCCTCCAAAATCCACCTTCTTTTATACAATCTCTCGTGCTCACAACTGTATTTAAAAAAAAAAAAAAAAGATTTTCTGAGTTTGTAGCATCTGTCTGCTGATGGGTCAGTTTGCTCGGTATGTCAGATACTCAGTTCACCAGGCTGGAAGTAGAGCATTCTCTAGGAAGACAAGTCTATGTTAAACTGTTCTTTTGGGTGGAGATGGGGGGTCCTATTGAATAGTATAGCCTTGTCTTCTGCCCCTCTTACCACACCTTTGCTCTGATTTATTCTTCTTATAGAACTTATCACCGCTTGACGTTGTGTGTATTTGTAGACAGTCTTTTTCCCCACTAAAATGCAGGTTCTCTGAGAGCAGGATCTTTTATCTGTTCTGCCTCAATGTGAACTGGAAGCCTCAGCTCCCTGTAAAAGGGGAGAAATCTGGAAGAGGTGGGCAACATGAGGGGCCTCTGAGCAGTGGGTCTAACTCACAGGTGGGTCTTCCTGGACACAACCATGTGTGATAGCCCTTTAAGAATACACAGAGGCCTGTTGTCGTTCAGTCACTAAGTCATGTCCAACTCTTTGCTACCCCATGAACTACAGCACTCCAGGCTTCTCTGTCCTTTACCATCTTCCAGAGTTTGCTCAAACTCATGCCTATCAAGCTGGTGATGCCACCCATCCATCTCATCCTCTACCGCCCCCTTCTCTTGCCCTCAATCTTTCTCAGCATCAGGGTCTTTTTCACCTAGTAGGTTTTTTGCATCAGGTGGCCAAAGTATTGGAGCTTCGGCTTCAGCATCAGTTCTTCCAATGAATATTCAGAGTTGATTTCCTTTAGGACTGAGTGATTTGATCTCCTTGCAGTCCAAGGAACTCTCAAGAGTCTTCTCCAGCACCACAATTCAAAAGTATTACTTCAGCCTCCTTGACGGTCCAACTTTTTATATCCATACGTGACTATTGGAAAAACCATAGCTTTGATGATACTGACCTTTGTCGGTAAAGTGATGTCTCTGCTTTTTAATATGCTGTCTAGGTTTGTCATGGCTTTTTTCCCAAGGAGTAAGTGTCTTTAATTTTGTGGCTGCAGTCATTGTCCAGAGTGATTTTGGAGCCCAAGAAAATACAATGTCACAGCGGCTAGTCACTGTGATTTTAACCACTGGGTGGCGCTGCCCTCCAATTTTCCAAAGATAAGTCAGCCTAGACTCCCTATTCAGTGGCTGCAAATGCTTAACCTCTGGGAACCTTATTTAAAATACCATCTCCATGGTGACACATCCTTGCCCTGACCCCCTGACTGACAGTCAGAAGGGGTCTCTCACGCTGACTTCTGAACCTGAGTGTCACTCCCTCCCCTCCCCTTGCCCGCCTCCTTAGTGTGAATTTCATGAATAGACATTTAGTAAACACCTCCACTCTCCCCTGGCACAGGGGTGGGAGCTGAGTAAATTAGAAGTGGTGGTCCCTGCCCTCTAGGCAGCCCTTTCAGCTGCGTTCAAGGACCTGCACTGGATGTAAAGGATGGCCCTCTCTCCTTGGCATCACTCTTGGGAAAGTTGACCAAATAGCCCCTCAAGCTGCTCGTGTTCTGTGGTTCAGACGAGAAACCCACGTTGTAGGGTCTGGAGCAGAAGGCTCCTTCCCCGGAAGAATGCCAGCAGAAGAGGAAGCTCTGAGTGTGTTTAGGGCGAACATAACGGGGCCCAGGCAATTTCTCAATCCTACCGTTAGTCTGGTTGCCTTCCACTCACCGGCTCCTCCTCCTCCGTCATAATAGGAATGTGGGAACCGATGGCTGTCCTCTCACCTCCCCCCAGGGAGAACCTGCTGGCCTTTTGCCTTCTCGCCCAGGGAGGGGAGCTCACAAGCTCTCAATCCCAGCTGTGACGCAGGCCCAGCACTGCGTCCTCTTAACATACCTCCTGGTGTGACTCTCCTAGTAACCTGTGATCACTGCTGTTCCAGGCTTCATTTCACAACCGAGAAAAGCTGCATCTCCGAGAGGTTGAATACGTCTCCCATCAGCACAAAACCTGCTTTAAATGCTCACATCTTTAAAAAGCCTCCCTTGGACCTGCTGGCTCTTGACCCAAGTTTGGCTTCCCTTCATGGAAAAGTTCTTATCGGAGCTGCCTCTGTAGTGTTCCGGGCCCCCCTTCCACAACCTCTGTTTCCCGTTACCCCTTTGGTTGGGCTTCTGTCACTGCTTTCCACTGAGACTTATTGACTCATGGATGACCTTCAAAAGGAAAAAAGTGGAAGGGTTAGTCGCTCAGTCGTTTCTGACCCTTTGCGACCCCAAGGACTGTAGCCGCCAGGTTCCTTTGTCCATGGACTCCTCCAGGCGAGAATACTGGAGTGGGGTAGCCATCCGTATCTCCAGGGGATCTTCATCACCAGGGGATCAAACCCAGGTCTCCTGCATTGCGGGCAGATTCTTTACTCTCTGAGCCACAAGGGAAGCCCTTGACCTTCAAAGGTCAACTCCAAAGAACTTTTCTCTATTCTTCTTTAAAAAAAAAATTTATTGGGCTGTGCCAGGTGTTAGTTGAAGTCTGAGGGATCCAGTTCCCTGACCAGGGATCGAACCCAGGCTGCCTGCATTGGGAGTGTGGAGTCTTAGCTCCCAGACTACCAGGGAAGCCTCTCTCTGCTCTTCATCTCTCGGCAGCACTGAGCACATTTGATAACTTTCTCTTGATTAAATGATTTTCTGGGCTTATAAGTCACCACGCCCTCTGGGTTTTCCTGCCGTCTCCCTGGCCACTGTTCCAGCCCATCTATGTGTCACTCCGCTCTGTTCTCTAAATATCTGAACGCCCCCGAGCTCATTACTCACTACCTGGTTCACACCCTCCCCAGCTGACTCCATCTGGCCCTACGGTTTTATATACTCCAGCTTGACCATTCCCTGGCCTTCCAGACTCCCACAGCCAACTTCCTTCTCGACACGGCCTCAAGGACACCTAAACAGCACCTCAAAATAAACACAGGCCAAACAGAACTCTTGATCCCCCATCTCAATTTACTCTTTCCCAGACGTCCCTATTTCTATAAGTTGCACCAACAGCTCAAGCCCACCTTTCTCAGTACGTCTTTTCAGTTCTGTCCCCTGAGATGTCCCTAATCTGCTCAGCCACTTCCTCCCTGGTCCAAGTCACCGTCCCCTGTAGCCGGGACTGCTGCAGAGGTCTCCCTCGCCCCCCAGGAATCCCTGTCTGTGCAGGTGATTCTTCAAAGGTCAATTGGATGCTCTCCCTCAGCTGCTTAAACATGTCCTGGATGGCTTTCCACGGCCCTTGAAATGAAGTGCACACTCCTTGGCCTGGCTTACAAAGCACTCCCTCCCTGCCTTTGACCTTCTGGTCTCCTCCTCACCTCTGTGCTCCGGCCAGACTGTCCCCTGCCCAGGGCTTGGCCCTGGTTGTGGCTTCTGCCTGGAAAGTTTGATCTATTTGTGTTTTATTTAGGTCTTTGTTGCTGCACATGGGCTTTCTCTTGTTATAGGGAGTCAGGGCTACTCTTCTCTGCTTTTGAGCACGGCTTAATTGCCCTGAGGCATGTGGGATCTTCCTGGACCAGGGATCGAACCCATGTTCCCTGCATTGGCAGGCGGATTGTTAACTACTGCAGAAGTCCTGCCTGCAAAGTTTCCTTTCACTGCTCCTGGCGTGACTGATTCCCGCCAGTCATTTAGTTCTCAAGGGGCACATCACCTCCTCAGTAATGCCTTTCCTCACCACCCCACCTAAAGTAGACACTGAGTCACATCCCTGATCTTGAGAGCTGCCTGGAAGTCTTTCCACTTCTGCCCTTCTCCAATCTAGGGGCGATCAAAGCTTCCACAAGACTTCTGTGAATCCCCTATGATGTACTTCACAGGTTTTGGTCTCTGGTCCAGGGACGCCGGCCCTGCATCCCACCGCTGGCTTTCAAAGACCAGATGGTCCCTTTTCTTAGCTCACTCAGAGTGACTTCATCCCTCCCCTTGAAATCTTACCCTAGTCTATCTTTGCCTGGAGAATTCCATGGACAGAGGAGCCTGGCAGGCTCAATGCGATCGCGAAGAGTCAGACATGACTGAGTGACTCTCTCTCACACACACACACACACACACACACACATCCATGTCCTGGGGGCATTTCTTGCCTTCACTGGGGTTGCAGACACATTTTCTAAGCATGATCTTTTTCCCTGCAAGAGAAGGATTCTCGTCCTAGCTGATAACAGAATAGCGACATTTTACCATCTCAGTTAAGAGACAGGGTTGGCATCTGAACCTGGATTTGCCTGCGTGCGGAGAAAATGCTTTTATTTTTTTAATTTAACTTTTCTCCCCGCTGCATCTGTGGCCTGGGGGATCTAAAATTTCGACCTGCGGACTCTTAGTCGCGGCAAGTAGGATCTAGTACCCCCACCAGGGGTCGAACCTAGGCCCTCTGCATTGAGTGGAGAATTAGCTACTGGACCACCTGGGAAGTCCTGAGACAAAGCTTTTAAACCAGCGTATCGACTGTGTCCCGCAGATCCTCATTCAGGCTGCTGACGACTCTCAGTGGTTGCTCACACACAGGTGCGCACACACGTTCTTCCCTACAGAGGGGAAATACTTGCCCTTCTGGCTGGCTTTGGGACATTGCCTCGAAGGCTGAATAGCATTTCTTACAGGCCAGCCAGAGCTAGCTGCAGGACATCTGGTCGTCTGGTCTAAATTCTCATGGCACACAGGGGGGATGGTGTGCAGAGGGATTCACGAGAGGGGATGTGCCGGCCAGGTTCCTAGACTCTGGGTAGAATGCTCCTTGTACTGCCCAGGGCTGCTTCCTTACTTTCCCCCCTTCCTGTCCCACCCACTGGTCCCCTCATGTTGCTGTGTGTGGCCTTCACCCCTTTCTACCCTTTTCTCTGACAGATGAGTGGAAACCCTGCTATTCCAGGCCTTGTTGTCCACCCGCTACCATTCAGTCACTTTGGTTCTGCAAGGCTGACAGTCACATAAGCTGTCTAGGCATACATTAATGTGGATAAACCCTTTGATTGATCAGACTGATCAGGGTTGGGAGACGCCTATGGACCAGAATGAGGAGGTCTTTCCTGTGTGTGCATCTGTGTGCATACGTGTTATGTTGAAAGCCAGGCATTTATCTACCTTGAAAAGATTAGGAATAGCCCTTTGATGGACACAGAGGTGGAAGGGGAGGGTGGGATGAATTGGGAGTTTAGGTTTGACATAAATGCATGACAATGTTTGAAATAGATAGCTAGTGGAAAGCTGTGTAACACAGGGAGCTCAGCCTGGTGCTCTGTGAGGGTGGGGTGGAGTTGGGGTGGGAGGGAGTTTCAAGAGGATGGGGATATGTGTATAGGTACAGCTGATTCACTTCATTGTACGGCAGAACCTAACACAATGTTGTAAAGCAATTACACTCCAATAAAAAACAAATAAAAAACCCCAACAACAACAACAAAACAGTTGATTGCACCTGAGATAAGTTACTTTTGGTCCTGAACCACTGGGAGTTTCTGGCAAGTTTTATTATGTGCTGGGATGAGAATTTGACTTTGTCTATAAATTTTTCAATTAGATTTTTGGACTGACATCTCAACTCTGAACTCTTTTGATAGATTAAAAAAAAAAAAAAGACACATAATGACATTTCCATTCCAGCTTGCTAGAATCCTGGCCCTGGCCTGTGCTTCCTGTTTTCGGCCTCAGCTTGTCCTTCAGGCCTTTGAACTCGAGTTCACTGATTTTGACCCTGGCGCTGGCTAAGGACTTTGAAACCTCCTGCTTGGCTGTACACACCGAACGTGGTCTGGCTCCCGCGTCAATCCAAGCCCGGCCACCTCCCCACATTCACTCTGGCAAAGGTCCAGCCTGGCTATGTTGTATCTGTCGGTGATTCTCTCATCCCTGGGCTGTGAGCTCCTGGAGGATGTTTGAATACAGTTAGCTTTGATCGCAGGAATCATGGACAGAAATCCCTGGATCCAGAAGTAGGAGCTCACAGCCTGGGAGGGACGAGAAGGGAGCACTGACCTCTGTCCAGGACAAAGGGGAGGGTCGGAGTCTGAGGCCCTTACCGGCCTCAAGCTCCTGCCTGGCCAGTGTGGTGATTGACAGGTCACTACAGGAGTTGAAGTGCTTTTGGCACAAATAACAGAAGCTAAGACCTGCTAACTCAAGCTCGTGTAAAGAAAAGGGGGGTACCCAGACACCCGTGGACAGATTAAAGAATGAACAAGACTGGGTAGATACATACAATGAAATATCATTCAGGCCTAGCAAGGAATGAAATCCTGACAACATGGATACATTTTGAAAACATTGTTCTATGTGAAATAAGCCTGTTACAAAAGGTCAAATACTGTATGATCCCATTTATAAAAGATACCTAGAGGAATCAAGTCCATAGAGGCAGAAAGTAGAATAGTGGTTCCTAAGGGCTGGGGGGAGGGGGGAGGGGGAAGTCATTGTTTACAGGGAAGAGAGGTTTCAGTCTGGGGTGAGGAAAAAGTTCTGGAGGTGGATAGTGGTGGTGGTTGCAGGACACTGTGTAAGTACTCAGTGCCACTGAATTGTACGCTTACATACAGTAAAAATGTTGGGTACGTGTGAACACACAACAGAACTGACCTAAACCAATAGAAAGTTATTGCAGAGGTGCTAAATGCCACCATGCTCCTTTAGGAATTCAAACAAGCAAACAAAACAAACAGGAATAGTGGGAAGAACATTGGGGCCTTGCATGGAACTGAGGTTAGCCAAACCTCCAAGCCTGGAGGAGGGACAGGGCAGCTCCGGGGGCTTCAGTGGACGAGTTCATAGCCCTCTTCCCTCGGGATAATTCCTGAGTGCTGGTTTCTCAGGTCCGAAGTTCATCTAAGAGAGAGTCTGATTGGTCAGCTGGAGTCAGGGGGGCGTCTGGGTGCGTTAGCTTCAGTTGGGGTCGGGGAGCAGGGAGGCAGGATGATGTAGTACCACTGGGGGCCACTGGGGGCAGGCTTGGGTCAGTTTAGCAGAATCCAAGTCATTGGAGACCTGTCCTCCCAGTGGTCACTTCACCAAATTCGTTTCTCTAATTATATCGCTTTAGTTGCCTGATTTTGCTTTGCCTTCACAACACCATTTTGGGGGGATGTTGGATTTTGTCTGAGTCCACTCCCTATTGTTGAGCTGGGGGCAGAGAGGTAGGGAGGAGGGGGAAAAATAATCCCTGTCTGGAAAAAAAATAAAGTGAAAGTGTTAGTCACTCAGTCATGTCCTACTTTTAGCGATCCATGGACTGTTACCTGCCAGGCTCCTCTGTCTATGGAATTCTCCAGGCAAGAATACTGGCATAGAGTGCCATTACCTTCTTCATTACCTCCATTACCTTCATTACCTTTGATTCCTAACCCAGGAATCAAACCCAGGTCTCCCGCATTGCAGGCAGATTCTTTACCACCTGAGGCACCAGGGAAGCCCCCCCCCACTTTTGGCCTTGGTGCCATATAAAAGCTCCAGTTCCCCCAAATGGAGAAATTTCTTGGGGGAATGTGGAGAAGACCCTGAAAAAACTGAGACTGAGTTTCTGCCATCCCAGCAGAAATCCTTTCTGGCAGGGAGTTACAAAGTTGGCAATAAAGGAAATTGTGTTTGCTGAATGGTTGAATTTTGGACCGGGATTTTTACCCCCAGCCTAGCCAAATGCACTTCCCCGTCCTACAAAGCTTACAGTGGGAGGGACCTAGGGATTGACACCTCCTCTTTTGTTTCAGCATCATCTGCACCCACATCACCCTGGGGAAGACCCAATATTGGGGAATTCAGCAAAGCCTCAGCAACAGGAAAAAAAAATCGTTAGCATTTGACTATTTCCATAAGAAAAGGTTAGATTTTCTTGTTTTTGTTTATAATTTTTATTTATTTGGCTGCCTTGGATCTCAGTTGCGGCATGAGGGATTTTTTAGTTGCAACGTGTGGGATCTAGTCCCCTGAACAGGGATTGAACCTGGACCCCCTGCACTGGGAACATGGAATCCTAGCCACTGGACCACCAGGGAAGTCCCAAAAGGTTAGGTTTTAAAAGAAAAGCATAACAGAAGAAAAAAGAGATCTAGAAAAAAGATACGGGTGGACAGGAAATGTCAAGAGTCCTGTGAGTCTCTTAGTGAGCTGGAAGCCAGAGAGAGCCAGAGGTGGCTTGGCTGTTGGGAAGCGGGACGTGATCATTCAGGATGGGCTGGTGCACTGGAGGGAGGTGAGGGTCTGAAAGCAGGACAAGGAGGAGGATGTGAAAGTGCTGTGCTGAGCGTTAAGAATGTATCCCTGCCCTCCTCCCTCAACCTTGAGACTGAGAATATATTCAAAATGCTTTACTCTTTTGAATCTCTGGCCTGTTTCTCTGAAGGTGACTTGTCACTCAGACCACAAAATTGCTTGCGTTTTCACAGGGTTACACCTTCCCCCCATTGAACTTGGGCTCCGTTGGTGGCCTGACCACCACGATGAGCTGTGGATCTGGGCTTGACCTTCCTCCCATCTAGTGATGTTAACTTAGGCCAACCTCCTGGAAGGCCGCAGAGGAAGCCTGAGATCCTTGATGTACTCTTGGACCCAGTCGTCGTTGGGGTTGGTACAGATCTCTCGTTTCCGCTTGGTGATGAAGCTGTGGGGGCAAAGTCAGACCATCAGGGGCCCTGGAGCAGTTAGGGGTCCAGTTCATACGCCCCCACTTCTAGCTCACCAGGGACTTGCCTCACGTCCTGTACCACCTCCCTAGGCCTCCTCCTGTCTGGGTCCCCTCAAAAAGCCCCCCCTCTCTGGCATCTAGACCTTATCATCTCTTCTTTCAGCCCTTCTCCATTCAGCCTAGACCCTCAGGCTTGGGTTCCTCTATGGCCACCGTTTCTTGGACCACATGAACCAGCCACGTGCCTCTGTAAGTGGCAAAGCCTAGAACAGAACCCAGGCCTGTCCCGTGAGAGTCAAAACGCAGGCCCTAACTGCTGCGCCCCTGTTCTAGCATGGACACTTGGTTCTGTGTACCCCGGTCCAGCCTTGGGCTCCCCTTCCCTCTCCCTGTAAATGTCTGCAGGACCATGCTTACATGATTGCTGGCAGGTGACAGTTGAGGGCCTGTCTGTATCCCACCACCAGTTTTCTTGGCAATACTTTCTCATGATACTTCAGGCAACAGGTGGCTGGGTGGTTCACCGACTCAGGAATTTCTGAGGGAATGACATTGAAAGCTGAGTTAAGAAGGCAGAGAGAGAGAGCCCATGGCTGCCCACCTCCATCTCCCATCTCTTGCATTTTGTCCGTTCTTCTGATGGCAAAGCCCACTGTCAGTAGGGATTGATGGTAGCTTGATGAGTAATAGACAAGTGGAAAAGATGAATCTTCTGTAGATCTTTCTGCCTCTGACTGAGCTTCATCAAGTACAAAGGACTGGGGGATTCACATTTGCTGATGAACTTGACTGGGCAAATATGTATTGAGCTCGTATCACAAGCCAGGCTCTATTGAAGTTAGAACATGTGGAAGGTACAGTCGTGACTCTTGTGTACCTTAGAGACCAGCCTGGGTGAAAAAGGAAAGCAAAAACATAAACACTACAATAGAATGTGGTCTGGGATAGAGTAGAATTTGCCGCAAGGGGCTATGGGAACAGAACGAGGAGCACCTCACTCAGCCTGGGCAGTTGAGGAAGAAGCCCTGCAGCAGGTGGTGTCTGAGCTGATTCCTGAAGGACGAGCAGGACTTAGGCAGACAGAGGAGTCAGGGGATCTGGAAGAAAGAAATATATGGAGGCCTGGGGTGGGGGAAGCCCAGCGTGTCTGGGAGGATGGAGCAGTTCCAGGAGCCGCAGAGCAAGGCAGGAAGGAAGAAGGAGGAAGAGGATATTCAAGAAGAAGAGGAGGCCTACCCCTTCTGAACTGTGTCGGGGAGCCTGGATTCTGTCCTAGAGGCACCAGAGAAGCTGCGGTCGGGGGGAGGCTGAGATAGAGGGCTGAACAGGAGAAGTCAGATCAAGGGGAAAAAGCTTGTATTTAAGTTTTGGGGCCAGACAGTATGGGTTGGAGTCTTGACTAAACGACTTGAATCACGGGCAAATTTCTTAACCTCTCTGGATGTCTTCAGCCATTAAATGAGGGTAAAAAAGCTCCGTCCTACACAGTAAGGGAAGGAGAAGGCAGGATGAATTGAGAGAGTAGCACTGACATATACACACTATCACGCGTAAAACAGATAGCTAGTGGGAAGCCACCGTAGAACATAGGACGCTCAGCTAGGTGCTCTGTGATGGCCTAAAGCGGTGGGTTGATGGGTGGGAGGGAGGCCCAAGAGGGCGAGGATGTATGCACACATACAACCGATTCACACTGTTTACAGCAGGAACTAACACAACATTATAAAACAATTACTCTGCAACTAATAAAATATCCTATGATATACCATAATGAAACAATATTTAAAAAGCATGCATATACACGTATATATATGTATAACCAAATCACTTTGCTGTATAACAGGAATTAACAACATTGCAAATCAACTATGCTTCAATAAAAATAAACCAATAATAGGAAAAAAATAGTTATGTCCTAGGATCGTGGTGAGGATGAGTTGAGAAAATGCTTGTAAAACCCTTAACTGAATCTGGCGTAGAGAGTGTCAGGGCTTGTGGTTCAGAGCTGATGGTAGGGAGAATGGATACATGTGAACGTATGGCTGAGTTCCTTCTCTGTCCATCTAAAACTGTCACAGTATTGTTAATGGCTATACTCTAATACAAAATAGAAACTTTTTCTTTTTTTTTTCCAAAGAGCTCATGGTAGCAATGGCCACTCTACTGGCCTGGAAAGTGTTCTCTCTCCCTCTCTCTGACACTCCCAGGAGGCCAGACTTGGTTGGTTATTAGCGCTGTGTCTCCCTTGAGCTGCCCTGACTGCTCATCATTCAAGGATATCACCTTCCCAGCCCCCAGACCTGCAGAGTGCAAATCCCTGACGCTTGCGTCCAGTAGGTGGCAAAGCTTGAGACATCTCCAGGGCACCATTTGGCTGATTCATGCACTGGCTGGGCCATTTTTCTTCCTGCCTGACCTTCCCAAAGGGCACTATTGCCCCCTCCCACTCCCAGGAGGCACCTCTACCCACTGTGACCCTGGTTCTCTAAGGTGATGTTTACAAAGACCAGGGCCATCCTAGGAGTATGTGGGCAGATTACACAGTGTGTGTGACCCTCGCTCCCCTGAGTGATCACAAAGGCGGAATCCAGCCAGACTATGTGCCAAGGGCAGCCTTAGGTAGAAAGCAAGGGCTGGGGCCATTGAAGGCAGGTATGTACTGGGAGATGGTCTGAGTCTCTGGTCCCTTGCCTGTCACCAGCCCTCATAAACGCTGGTAGAGGCAGAGCCCATGTGTTCGTCTCTTGGTTCCAAAACCTTTCAATCTCCTTCAACCCCTTTTCTCTTTTCTACAAACATTTTTTAGCCCTAGGCTGCGAGATGGAGATAGGGGTCCAGAAATCCTCAAACGGCACATGTGGGCATCCCGTTGGGGCATCTCTTGGTTGCCATGGTAGTCCCAGAAATCTACAAAAGACCCTGCCCGCAAGAGGTGTCTAGCTTCAGACCCCCTGTCCTGGGCTTAGCCCCAAATGTCCCTCCACCTGCCTCCCTGACTCCCTCCGTGCTGCCCTGCCAGAGCAGGCATGGCTTCTCCCACCCACTTGCCTCGCCTTCCTCCTCATCACAGACATTTGTGATCGTCCCTTCTGCTCCTTCCTTGGCTGTTCCTCCTAAACGATCATTCCTACTGTGCCCTCAGGACTCCTGAGGTGACCTCGACCCAGCTTCCTGAAGCTGCCCAACCCTAGCAACTCTGGACCACAGCTCAGCTCTGCTTACAAGGGGCTGGTGCGTAGCAGCTGTGGGTGCAGGCGGGGGAGGGGGCCTGGGGCTGATGGCGGAGTCCTGAGGGCACTCTTGGCATCACCTGGCTGCCCGCTCCCTGTTCACCTTCCTCACTGCTGCCCGCCAGGGACAGGTGGACTCACTTGGCTGGCTGTGAACAGCAGAAGTGATGGCGAGGATGAGGAGAGAGAGGGCAGCCACGGAGACCTTCATCCTCTCAGTGGGCAGTCAGGCTCCAGGGGAGGCTGGGAGGACACAGTCTCCTTCTTTTCTGGTCATCCACACGGGGCCCTCAGCTCTCTGGACTCTGACCACTCCAGAGTGGGTGGAGGAGGAGAGACAACAGTCCTCCCCTGGTGTTTGCTGAAAGGGAGGGCAGTGGAGGGCGGGGTCTGGTGCCCAGTTGAGTTTGCTAATATTTGCATCTGCGAGAAGGAAAAGAGAAAGGGAAGGTGTGGAGAACACGTGCTGGGTGTCAGCTTCTTTCAGGCCCTATTTTACTTAAACTTCACAGCGGGGAGTAGAGACTTTATTCCCATTTTGCAGATGATGCCCCTGAGGCTTAGAGATGCTAAATAAATCTCACACGGGTAGGAGGCAGATGCTGTTTAGTCACTAAGTCAACTTGACTCTTTGTGGCCCCATGGACTGTAACCTACCAGGCTCCTCTGTGGGATTCTCCAGACCAGAATACTGGAGTGGGTTGCCATGCCTTCCTCCAGGGGATCTTCTCGACCCAGGAATTGAACCTATGTCTCCTACATTGACAGGCAGATTCTATCATGGAGCCAGATAGGCAGTCCTCAAAACAGAATCTGTGTGGCTTCATCATGTTCCCTGCGCCCATCTCTACTGTGGGAAAGAAGAGGGAAGGTTGAAGCAACCTTTTCCCCAGGTGATCGTTCTTTGGGAGGCCAACAGAAAGCAGGGTTAGAGAGAGCCCAGACTGAGGCAGCACAGTCTGTGTAGGATTTAGTTATCTCAGAAAAGTATGTCCCCCTCGTCCCCTGTCCAAGGACACACGATGGAACTCACACTTTCTTGTCGCAGATTATGCTACTAATATTCTCCAATTCCTCCAATTCCTCCAGTGCTGGCTCTTTATGTCCCTGTTTGCTGAAATGTTTGTCTCATTTGTTGATGCTCTCATTTACCTCTTTGGACCTTGGACTGGGAACCAGTTTCAGGTCTAATTGGCTGATCCCTCCTGGGTGCCCTTGTGCATGTGGGCGAAGTCTCTTCAGTCATGTCTAACTATTTGTGACCCCATGGACTGTAGCCCGCCAGGCTCCTCTGTCCTTGGGATTCTCCAGGCAAGAATACTGGAGTGGGTTGCCATGTCCTCTTGCAGGGGATCTTCCTAACCCAGGGATCCAACCAGCTTCTCTTAGGTCTCTGGCATTGGCAGGCAGGTTCTTTACCCCTAGCACCACCTGGGAAGTCTGGGTGGCCCCCCTTTTATTTTTGTGCAATCCCATGGACTGTAGCCTACCAGGATCCTCAGTCCATGAGATTTTCCAGGCAAGAATACTGGAGTGGGTTACCGTTTCCTTCTCCAGGGGATCTTCCCAACCCAGGGATTGAACCCGGGTCTCCCACATTGTAGGCAGACGCTTTACCGTCTGAGCTACCAGGGAAGCCCATGGGTGCCCTTAGTGTGGGTTAATCCAGCCTGCCACTGTGGCCAATCATGGCCAGCAGAGGGCCGCCCAACACAGTGAACCTGACAACCTGCTTCTGGCTCCCAGAATTCTGGCTTCTGCCCTTGGCTTTGGCTAAAGCTGGACCTGCTCCCTCGGGCTTCCCTGGTGGTAAAGGATCCGCCTGCAATGCAGGAGACGCAGGTTCGATCCCCGGATTGGGAAGATCCCCTGGAGGAGGGCGTGGCAACCCACTCCAGTAGAGGAACTGGGTGGGCTACAAAGCGACTTAGCGTCGGCCCGCAGACCTGCCCCTCCGTATATTCTCTCTTCAGACTGCCTCAGAGCCCTATTCCAGGCTGAAGGCAGCTTTCAGAGAAGAAATGAAAGAGGGGATTTGATCTTTGATGGACTGTGACCTCTAGAGGCATGAGGGAGTGTTTCAGGAGATGGGAGTTGTGGGGGGCGGGGGTGGCAGGCTTGAGGAAACAAGGACATCGAAGATCCTTGTGGGTCTTGCTGTTTGGCAAGTTTGCTTATAAAATAGGGAAAAACGGGCAATGCAGTTAGTCCTGGTGGGCTCCAGGCAGTTAGTGGTGGTAAAGCTGTGGCTTTTTATGAAGGTAAAGGAGTAGGTATATGAGATACCCCCTTATCCTCTGTTTATGGAGGAGAGGAGGTATGAGGAAGCCTGCTGTTCCTTTGCTGTGCAGGCACCCTCTTGGTCTTTGTGGAGGGCTGGAGGCCAGGGAGAGTGGTCATAGTGTCTACACTGGGCATGCTCTTCCTCTGTGTATGCAGAGCTCCTTGAACCTGGAAGATGGGTCTGAGAGCCTTTGGGGTCAGCTGGCGCACAAGCTTCCTCTTGGTTCCTTTCTCATTCCGTCTATCCACCCATCCACCAACCATTCATCCACCCATCTATGCATTCATCCATCCACCCATTCATCCACCATCCACTATCCATCCATCCATCCATCCATCCATCCATCCATAATCCATTCATCCATTCACTCATCTATGCATTCATCCACCCACCCCTTCATCCACCATCCACTATCTATCCATCTATGCATGCATGCGTCCATCTATCCATCCATCCAGCCATCTATCCACCCACTCATCCATTCACTCATTCATCCACCACCCATCCATCCATCTACCACTCATCTATCCATTTCCTGAGCACCTGATATGGGCCAGACTTTTTGCTATGCCTTGTGCAGTACACAAAAATGAATAAAACAATATAGTGCAACCTGATGTGTGTATGTGGATGGGGAAGAATTGGATAAAATATGTCCATGAATCATTCCTATCTTAGCCAGCAGGGGAACAAAGGCCTTGGGACCAGCACAGAAAAAGACTATGGAATTTGACTGCTATAGAGAGGCCTTTATGAAGATTTAGCTGCAAAATCAAACTTTCCTTGTGAAAAGCTTAAATAAATGGATGCACATAGACTGCTTAGCAGAATGCTTGGACTATGGAGGTGGTACAAAAACGATATCTGTTATTGCTGTGGTTATTACTGTCTCAAGGTAGCCTTTATGCAGAGTGTCTTCCTTACTTCCTGCTCAGTTTCTCTCTACCTCCACAGCAGGCCTGACTCCCCTCCTTTTTTTTTTTTGCACCAGGCTCTGGCCAAACTTCTGTAGAGTTAAGCAGGAGGCTGAGGGTGCCACCACGAGCGGGCTCACCAGTGTCCTTAAGTCCAGTTCCAGAGGGGAAATTTAGTAGAAATGAATGAGGGCAGGGAAGGGCCTGATTGCTCTTTAATTCAAGTCGGGGCAGCTCTCAGGAGGTGTCTGGGGCTGAGTTGGGAGGAGGGGAGTAGGGTTCAGCACCCTCTCTGTAAATCCCGAGCTGTGTCCTTCTCCATTACTTCTGGGTCACTCCTCCAGTTCCTTGATATAGTCCAAGACCCAGCCATCATGGGGGTTGGCACAGACGTAAAGGCCTTTCCTGGTGACGAAGCTGTGGAACGAGACAGGAGAAGGATGACCAACCGAGGCCCCGGCAGCCAGAAAACAAGACCCAGTCCTTCCTTCTTCACAGATTCCTCATCCCGCCCGGACTGGTTCTCCTTCCTTAGTTAGAGGGAGCCCAGGACCAGCATCTCTTCTGATATGTATTCTTCAGCCCCTCAGGGCCCCTTGGACCCATCTAGTCTCCACATCCCCACCCAGGAAGTGTCCCTTGCCTCCCCTTCCCCTATCCCCCACACTCTCATCCATGGGCCCAGCAGACCCCCCCAGACGGCCCCGGAGCCCCAAGTCTGCTTCCCCCCACCCCACCCCGTGCTGCTTCCTCTCTGTGGACACACCTGAGCACACTCTGGGGAGCACCCATTCTGCCTTCTCCCCCCTCCCCTCCCCCACCGTGTTCCCAGCCCTACGGACTCCCCTCCCCCAGTGTGGTGTGTGGGTGCCACTTACATGATTCCAGGCTTGGAGCACAGGCTGCTGGTCTCATAATAGCTTGAAACGTGCTGCCGAGGGATTGCCCGGCTCACGTAGTTGAAGCAGCACTCCGTGGAGTGGTAAAGTCCCTCTGAGGAGAAAGAGGGGAGCGAAGCTGGGATCAGGGTGCTTGTCAAAGATGTGGCGTACTGGCTGCCTCTGGAACCCTAGGGGGTGCAGGAGGGAAGGAAGGAGAGTACCCCAGAATTCAGAGAGAGGACTGTAGAAAAAGCTTAGTCCTCTGGCCTCCCTCTCAGGCTAATCCCCGGGCTCCTCTTTCTCTCCTCCTTCATCACCGATCATTCTTCCCATTCTCTCCCCTCTGTGGAGTCCTTGACCAAAGTCACCCCATGGATTGTAGCCCGCCAGCCTCCTCTGTCCATGGAATCCTCCAGGCAAGAATACTGGAGTGGGCTTCCCATTCCCTCCTCCAGGGGATCTTCCCTGACCCAGGGATCAAACCCAGGTCTCCTGCATTGCAGGCAGATTCTTTACCATCTGAGCCACCAGGGAAGTTATGTTGTCATGAGCTCCCCTGCTTAAACTGGCCAGCTCCCTGACTCCACATTAGATAAAAATACCCATCCTACAGCATCCTAATCGGTCACCTAATGCCACCCTTCTAGCAGGAAGTTTCTTTGTCTTGAGGCTATAAAAACCGGCTACCAGCCCATGAAAGGCACTGGCTCTGTCTTGAGCCAGCCCTCTGGTCTAACAGCGTCTCCTGCTCTAATAAACTTTATTCTCCTCTCATTCTGCCTTGTGTCTGGAAATTCCTTTCTAACCTGCACATAGACCATGACAATCGCCACCCCACCCCCAAAGGACTGGCTGATGACTTTGAACTCTGGATGGAACAGCAGCAAAGCCCAGATCTCAGTGAGCACACGACATCCCTGGGGAGAAGGGATATTAGGGGGAAAATCCCAATATCCCTCCCAGTGCCCCCATCCTGCCTGATCCCCACTGGACCCACACCCTGCCAAGAGGGCAGAATGCCCACACCAAGCCCCACGGACAATGGCCAGGGAGCTAGGACTCCCAGTTCTAACCCCACCCAGTCTCTGCTGGCTTTGCGCCCATCACCCCCCACGTCTCCCCATCTGTGAACAAGGCGGTTGACTGAACTGGTGGTTGACTGCATTTTACACACAGCTTCCTGGAGGCACAGAGGCACTTGGGAGCTGAGGAACGGGTATAAGACCCCATCTGCCTTTTTCCCCCTGTTTTACATTTTGGGCCCCCTGTGTAAGATTTTGCTGGAAGAAAAGTTTTCCTGATCTAAAACACTTACAAAAAAATCGCTGTACTTTTCAGTTATTTTTTGATTCTGAGATTTAATGGCTCTTGTAGGAGGTGCAAGGGGGTGACAAGAAAGTCACTCCAAGATTGAATTGCAGGGGCAGCAGGGGAGGGGGCTCAGGTCAAGGGCCTTGCAGTTAGGGGGTGCAGTGATTGGGGCCGTCATGTTATGTGACCGACCTGGACAGAAATGTGGGTGTGCACAGCGATGGCCTCGGGCTCACCAAGGTGCGTGGGTGGCAAGGGAAGGGCTGGTCGTCTTATTCAGTGCCATCCCCAGCAGCACTCCCACCCCCTAAAGAGTGCAATAAGGGACCCCCTGGTCCCTGAGAACCACTGTGACTGCATTCCTCTGAGCTGCCCAGTGACTCCTCAGATAAGCAAAGCAAACTGTCCCCATTCCACCCCGTTTAGTATAGCTTTATCTCAACAGCCTTCTATGTTTCCCCTGAGATTCTAAAAAGGAAACGAGGTAAACTGCAGAGTGAGGCATAGCTTGGGTTGCCTGTAAAGGCAGTGCATCCTAAGAAACAAACTGAAAGATGATGGCCTAGGAGACCCCTGCCCCGCTGCTGCTCTCCCCAGTACATGTCTAAGGGTAGGGAGACCCTGGAAGCAGCCTGGACCCAAATCCCAGGGGGTAAAGGGACAAGGTGGCCTTGAGGGTCCCAAACACATCCCTCCAGTCTCCTGGGCGATAATGAGGCCAAATGGGATGGGCCAGTCTTTAGTTTAATGGCAAGGAGAGAGGAATGAGGGAGTGAAGAGATAACCTGGCCTCACTGCATGGCGTTGACAGGGAGGGGACTGGTCCTGGGCAATGTGAGGATGAAACCAGTTTAAGGGGGCACCAGACACAATGGAATACTACTCAACCATAGAAAGAATGAAACATTGCCATTTGCAGCCACCTGGTTGGCCTTGGAGGGCATTATGCTAAGTGATTCCCTGATAGCTCAGCTGGTAAAGAATCTGCCTGCAATACGGGAGAATCGGGTTTGATCCCTGGATTGGGAAGATGTCTTATAGAAGGGAAAGGCTACCCGTTTCAGTATTCTGGCCTAGAGAATTCCATGGACTATATCCACGGGGTCGCAAAGAGTAGGACACGACTGAGTGATTTTCACAGCAACATAACATGCTAAGTGAAATAAACCAGAGACAAATAAACACAGTATCATATCATATCCTTATATGTAGAATCTAAAAAACACAACACACAAATGAATAGAACAAAAAAGAAATAGATTAACAGATGTAGAGAACAATAGTGTTTACCAGTAGAGAGAAGGAAGGGGGAGGGGCAAAGTTGGGCTAGGGGATTAAGAGGTACAAATAATTAAGCATAAAATCAGCTACAAGGATACATTATACAACACAGGGAATACAGTCAATATTTTATAACTGTAAACTGAATATGATCTTTAAAAATTATGAATCACTATATTAAACCCCTTAAGTGATATAACTTTGTGTATGCATGCATGATAAGTTAACTTCAGTCCTGTCCGACTCTTTGTGGCCCCATGGACTGTAGCCCACCAGACTCCTCTGTCCATGGGATTTCCCAGGCAAGAGTACTGGAGTGGGTTGCCATGTCCTCCTCCAGGGGATCTTCCCCACCCAGGGATCCAGCCCAAGTCTCTTGCATCTCCTGCTCTGGCAGTGGGGTTCTTCACCACTGGCCCCACCTGGGAAGTCTATACAACCTTGTCTAGCAACTATGTTGCTGTTCAGTCGCTAAATAGTATCTGACTCTTTGCATCCCCTTGATTGTAACCGGCCAGGTTCCTCTGTCCAGGGATTTCTCCAGGCAAGAATACTGGAGTGGGTTACCATGTCCTCCTCTAGGGGATCTCCCCAATCCAGGGATTAAACCCGCATCTCCTGCTTGGCAGGCAGATTCTTTACCACTGAGGCTCCTGGGGAGCCCACAGCAACTATACTTCAGTAATAAAGAAAACAAGACACTAGACCTCCTCCTGGAGCCCTTTTCTCTTCGCATCCCGGCAACCCGGCTCCTGCTTGCTATCCCACAGGGCCAGGTTGGAAGGTGTTGCACTCACTTGAAGAGGATTCATTCTCGGACCCAAGGGCCACAGTGGTGCTGAGGAGGAGGAGGAAGGAGACGGCTGCCGTGGAGACCTTCATCTTCTTGTGGAGGGAGCAGCTGCAGGAGGAGAGGTGGCCTGGTAGGGGCTTTGGAGGCTTCTGGGCTTCGGAAGTTTTGAGAAATGTTAATCACGACAAATTTTTTTTTTCCAGTAAGGGAACTAGGATTTCAAAGGGAAGTAGGAAGCAGTAGATCCTTCAGCGATTTCACATCCTGCACATGTGTTGAGGGTGGAGTGAAGGAAGCCTGGAGAGCCAAGATTTCAGAGAGGAAATTGACCTCCACCCCAGTGGGAATATGTTTAACCCTTTTCTATTGCCACATTTTAGATATGATTTTTATGTTTTATCCCATGCTCCGTTGCACAGTCGTATCTGACTCTGCAACCCCATGGATTGTAGCCCACCAGGCTCCTCTGTCCATGGGATTCTCCAGGCAAGAATACTGGAGTGGGTTGCCATGTCCTACTCCAGGGGATCTTCCTGATCCAGGGATTGAACCCACGTCTCCTGCATCTCCTGCATTGGCAGGCAGATTCTTTACCACTGAGCAACTTGGGAAGCCCTGTTTAACCCTCTGACATAAGCCTTTCCTTAGTCACAGAAAGACCACGAGCCCAGTGGGGAGGGGAGACTGGCTCAGCCTTAGCTCAAGATCTCAAGGCTGGGATGTGTCCTGTAACTAGTTCTAGTTCCAGGCCCCAGAACAAGGGTGTATGGGGGCCAGAGGTCAGAGGGGATTTGGGGTAACAGGATAAGGTCTCCAGTCTTGGAAATCCTCACTTAAGCTCTTCAGCAGAATCTTTGGCTCCCAACCTCACCCTCACTCCTTCACTGTCCCCTGGGGGTGAAGAAGTGCCACAGGGCTCAGTAGATAATTGATTTAACAAGCTTTATACTTTAATATGGGGCTTCCCAGATGGTGCTAGTGGTAAAGAACCACTTGCCAATACAGGAGACATAAGAGTTGTGGGTTTGATCCCTGGATCAGGAACATCCCCTGGAGGAGGGTATGGCAACCTGCTCCAGTATTCTTGCCTGGAGAATCCCATGGACAGATGATACAGTCCATAGAGTTGCAAAGAGTTGGACATGACTGGAGCTACCTAGGGTGCACACACACACACTTTAATACACACTAGCTGTCGTCCCCAATGCATCATGAATATTAGGCATTTTAAGCCTTATATTAGCAGTTGAGGAAACTGAGGCACAAAAAGCTTCCATAACTTGCCCAAACTCTGACAGTTGATAAGTGGAATCAGGCTTTAAACTCCGATCAGGTAGTCTGGCTCCCAAGTCTATGCTATTTTTAAAAAAAATATTCATATAATCATTTGGCTGTACTGAGTCTCAGTTGCAGCATGCAGAATCTTCTGTCTTCATAGTGACACATGAGATATTTAGCTGTGGCATGAGGAATTTTCAGCTGTGGCATGTGGGACCTAGTTTCCTGACAAAGGGATGGAACCTAGGCCCCTGCATTAGGAGCATGGAGTCTTAGCCACTGGACCACTAGGGAAGTCGTCCAAGTCTGTGTTCTTAACCACTATGCTATAGATAAGAACCATGGAAGTCCCAATCAAGCGGTCTCTAAAATCGTTCTGCTTGGTTTGGCTTCTCTATAAAATCTTTAGTCTGAGACATTTCTGAGTTCAGGGAGTAGATCTGTTTGGGGCCTTCTCCCGGTTTCTGACTCTGTGAGAGGTGCTTAATGGGAACCTAGAAGATGCCTTATTTGGGGTTCAGTTCAGTTCTGTTGCTCAGTCATGTCTGACTCTTTGCAACCCCATGGACTGCAGCAAGCCAGGCTTCCCTGTCCATCACCAACTCCCAGAGCTTACTCAAACTCATGTCCATCGAGTCGGTGATGCCATCTAACCGTTTCATCCTCTGTCACCCCCTTCTTCTCCTGCCTTCAATCCTTCCCAGCATCAGGGTCTTTTTCAGTGAATCAGTTCTCAGCATCAGGTAGCCAAGGTTATTGGAGTTTCAGCTTCAGCATCAGTCCTTCCAATGAATATTCAGGACTGATTTCCTTTAGGATGGACTGGTTGACTCTCCTTGCGGTCCTAGCAGGGACTCTAGCAGGTAGCTAGCAGGTTTCTTGGACTAGCGGTAGCCTGGAGCTCAGTGCTGGAAACTTATCTGAAGCCGCGTCCATGGATCATGTGACCGATGTGCTTTCTGTGCAGGGGCAGCTTGCGTGCTATGTACTTGCTGTCCTTAGATCTGACTATATGGGCCATTTACAGAGGAGGAATTGGGACTCAGGTAGGTTAGAGACGCGCTCATGTTCACGAAATGATTTGGATGCAGGACCAATCCACTCTTCCATCTCTCAGTCCAGTGGCCTTGCCCATGCTCTTCCAGGGGGCCCCCTTGCCCCATTGTTCTTCCTTTTGTGGTTAGAAGGCTGTTTCCATCTTCTCTCTTCCACTCATCAAGGCAGGGCAGGCCTAGCAGATAGCAAAAGATCTGTAAGTATATGTTTTCTTTATTTACTTTAAAAAATATTTATTTGGCTGCATTGGGTCTTAGTTGCAGCGTGCAGAACCTTTCTTGTGGTGTATGAACTCTCTAGCTGTGGTCCGTGGGCTCAGTTGCTCTGCAGAATCTTAGTTATCCAACCAGGGATCGAGCCTGTATCCCCTGCATTGCAGGGTAGATTCTTAAACCACTGGACCACCAAGGAAATTCCTGTAAGTATATGTTTTAGAAGAAGGATGAATTGAGTTGGTCTAAGTATGTATATCTCACAGGAAATAGCTGAATTCTCATGCTTGGGTACCGAGACTCTCATTTATTTGAAATTTTCTGTATTGTTGTCTATAATAACACTGGTTAAATGCTTCGAGTCAAGTGATAGAAATTGTCATCAGCAACAATGTAAGGAAAAAAGCTGTTTCTGGGAAGAATGTGAGCTGGGACAAAATAATGACATCTTCTGTTTTTGTGGAGACTAGCCTGCCTGCCAAGTTGTTGCTTGGATCTTTAGAGAAAAGTCTTTATTTTTCAAGCAGTTATTGAGTTCCTACCTACATTAGCCTGGATATGCTCACTGCTATAATAAACAACCCATAAATCTCAGGCGAGTCATTAAATGAAGGTTTATTTCTTGCTAATGTCACAGTCTGCTGTAGGTCAGCAGTGGTGTGTGTGTGTGTGTGTGTGTGTGTGTGTGCTTGCACTGGCAAGGCTTTTTCATGCACCCATTTTTTTAATCAATAAAATTTAATTTTAACACTTTTACATGATTTAATAAATGACAGCTATTTTTATTTAATAGTTACAAATCCATTGAACACTCTGGAATGTATGGAATCAGAGAGCAAGATCAAGAAAAATGGCTGGGATGGGATGGGGAGGGAGGTGGGAAGAGGGTTCAGGATGGGGAACATATGTACACCCATGGCTGATTCATGTCAATGTATGGCAAAAACTGCTACCATATTGTAAAATAATTAGCTTCCAATTAAAATAAATAAATTAATTAAAAAAAGAAAAATGGCTGAACAGTAAAAATTAGGAGTAAGCAGAATTTTAATTTGTAATTTACTTAGAAAACACTCATTTTCTTTGCCTTTTAATTTTTGAGAGGTTTTTTTGCCTCTTCTTTCTGCAATTCTTTTTCCTCTTGATGATGCTTTTCACATCTTCTATCTTGCAAAGATTTTAAAAAACGGAGCCTCCAAGTTTGCTGCCAAAGGGGAAAAGCAGAGGGGGATGGGCAGATTTTCATGGCCCATTTCTGGAATAGTATAAATTACTTTCACTTACACTCCAGGGCCAAAATGAAGTAACCTGACTCCAACCTAATGGCAAAGGTAAGAAAAATATAGATCATCTATGTGCCCAGTGGGAAGAGAGAATGGGTTTAGTGACCACATCCCTTCTTTGTCATAATATCATGGACTCAGCCTGGAAATGACCCTGACCTCATAGTTTGAAGAAGGAACTCAAAAAAGTAAATGAAAATTGCAAAACAGTGGGATGAACTTTGGTGGCAACATAATCAGAGACCTTAAAAGTTTCTTCTGTGACCCACTGGTGAGTATGCAAGAGTGCCTTTTAAAAAATGCTAAAAAAAATGTTTTTCAAATCAACACATTTATTGATTTTAAAAAATTGAATAATGCTGAAAGGGTGGGTGGGACCCTTAATCTGTTTACTTCTGTGCTACATCACTTGTATGTGACAAATACAGACCCCACCATCCATAATTAAGTGGGCCCTCTGCCCCAGCCCTGGTCCATGTCAAGAGAAAAGGGTATGGGCTACATTACTTTAAAAATCTTGTCTATGGTTCTAAAAGTGAAATAGTAAATGGTATGGATTTTTTTAAAAACAACTTTAAAGCACTTTTTTTTTTTTTTTTTAGCTATTTTGCACTTGTAAGATTTTTTACTTTATTTTTTTCCCCACACCACATGGTAAGTGGGATCTTAGTTCCCCCTCCAGGGATGGAAACCATACCTCCTGCATTGGAAGCATGGAATCTTAACCACGGAACCAGTAGGGTAGTCCCAAGATTTTTATTTTTAAAAATTCAAAAATTGGTTGTCAGACTTACTGAGCCACGTTTAAACTTTTTCCATGACTTCTCTGGTGGCTCACCAGTAAAGAATCTGCCTGCTGGATTCATATTAATGTATGGCAAAACCAACATAATATTGTAAAGTCATTAGCCTCCAATTAAAAAAAAGAAGAATCCGCCTACCAATGCAAGAGTGCAGTTCAATCCTTGCGTCTGGGAGATCCCCTGGAGAAGAAAATGGCAACCCAATCCAGGCAACCCAGGATTCTTGCCTGAAGAATCCCAGGGACAGAGGAGCCTGGTGGGCTACAGTCCATGGGGTCGCAAAGAGTCAGACACGACTGAATGACTAAGCACAGCACAGTCACTCAATCATTGTCGCTTGAGTGATGATAAATATCTGTTTCAGGATTCTAGAGAAAGGGAGAGGGGTGTTCTGAGACTGGGACGGTGAGGGAAGATTTTATGGTGGCATCTAAATTGAACCTTGCAGGATGGATTGAGTTTTGCTGGGAGGGTTGAGAGCAGGGGGCATTTCTGGCAGAGTCATCACAGAGAGCAAGGAAACAAAAGAGAACATGTTGTTTTTGAGGAACCATGAAAAGACAGTATTATGTAACTGACTTTACATAACATTGCATTGTCTCCCCAAAGAGCTCAGAGAACAGCTGTGATTGGCCAGGTGCTCGGTCAGGAAGGAAAGTCTCATTTCACCCCTCATTTCTTTTCAGCTGCCATTGTTGTGAACCAAAGCCTTAACCCGGAGACACCTGGCCCACAGCCCAGGTGCTCTGTGCTCACCGTTTCACTCTACTGAGTTGGCAAGTCAACCAGCCAAAGCACCCAGCGAAACCACACACACAGCCCTTAGGGCTGGCATGGCTTGACTCCAATAGTTCTTTGAGATCGTCAAGCCTCTGAAACAAAATCTCAAGAGTATCAAAGAAAAGGGGCGAATGGTAACCAAGCAGGGCCCTCTGGGGCCTTCTCAGGACAGACTGTTCCCCCAATACCCTCTGCTTTAGTGCTTCTCTGAAGTACCCAGATAATAGTATCTGATACACTTTTCCTGAGTTGTTTCACAGATGTGAAAACACCTCATCAGATGGAAGATGTTACCTACTGGATGACCAGGGGCTCATAGCCCCAGGCCTCCTGGAGCCTCAGTTCTGTCGCTGAGCTGTGTCCTCCTCTTTGCAACCCCATGGACCGCAGCAGCCAGGCTTCCCTGTCCATCACCAAATCCCGGAGCTTACTCCAACTCATGTCCATCGAGTTGGTGATGCCATCCAACCATCTCATCCTCTGTTGTCCCCTTCTGCTCCTGCCCTCAATCTTCCCCAGTGTCAGGGTCTTTTCCAGTGAATCAGTTCTTTGCATCAGGTGGCCAAAATATTGGAGTTTCAGCTTCAGCATCAGTCCTTCCAATGAATATTCAGGACTGATTTCCTTTAGGATGGACTGGTTGGATCTCCTTGAAGTCCAAAGGACTCTCAAGAGTCTTCTCCAACACCACAGTTCAAAACCCTAAGGATTTTTGAAGCCTAAGTCCTGGGGCCTAAAGACTGGTAAGGTTAACCCTTGTGACACCAGCCTGTTCCCTCATCATCAGCCAATTAGAGAATTATGCATGATCTGATCACATACCCTGCAACCCTCCCCACCCTCACCTGACTTTTTAAAATGCTTTTCTGAATCAAAACATGTATATTAGCTATGGTGAAACAGATCACCAGCCCAGGCTGGATGCATGAGACAAGTGCTTGGGCCTGGTGCACTGGGAAGACCCAGAGGAATCAGGTGAGAGGGAGGTGGGAGGGGGGATCGGGATGGGGAATACATGTAACTCCATGGCTGATTCATGTCAATGTATGACAAAACCCACTACAATATTGTAAAGTAATTAGCCTCCAACTAATAAAAATAAATGAGAAAAAAAAATGCTTTGCTGAAACCTTTCGGGGAGCTCAAGGCTTTTTAGGGCATGAATCAACTTCTCTTTGCATGGCCTTGCAATAAATCTTTCTCTGATGAAACAACAAAACCAAACAAAAAATAAATAAACAAAAAACCAAAAAAATGCTCAGCAGAGAAGTCAAAAGCTTCTGTGGCCACCACAAGTAATGAGAGCAACAGGAAAGATCATACTGGGGTCAAAACATAGGCCAGAACCCTTGGCATCTGTGTTGCCTCTTTTGCTTCCCCCAACTCCATCTAAATGACAGAATAAATGGGAAAATAAAAGCTACATTAAAAATAAGTTCAGCTTTTCACAAAGATGGTGCCAAAGGCAAAGAAGGAAGCCCTTGCCCCTTCCAAAGCCTAAGCCAGAGCAAAGACTCTGAAGGCCAAGAGAGCAGTGTTGAAAAGCATCCGCAGCCACGAAAACTGTGGCGAAGGTTCACAAAAGAGGTGGCCGAAAACACTGCAGCTCAGGAGGCGGCCCGCATACCCCTGGAAGACGGCCCCTAGGAGAAATCAGCTCGACCTCTATGACATCATCAAGTTCTCCCTCAGCCTGAGTTGGCCAGGAAGAAAATAGAAGACCACACACACTGGTATTCATTGTGGCTGTCAAGGCCAAAAAGCACCAGATTAAACAGGCTGGGAAGAAGCCCTATGACATTGATGTGGCTCAGGTCAACACCCTGATCAGGCCTGATGCAGAGAACAAAGCTGGCTTCTGACTAGGATGTTTTGGTTGTTGCCAACAAAATTGGGATCATCTAAAAGTCACTGCAGATGGTGACTGCAGCCATGAAATTGAAACATGCTTACTCCTTGGAAGGAAAATTATGACCAACCTAGATAGCATATTAAAAAGCAGAGACATTACTTTGCCAACAAAGGTCTGTCTACTCAAGGCTATGGTTTTTCCAGTGGTCATGTATGGATGTGAGAGTTGGACTATAAAGAAAGCTGAGCGCTGAAGAATTTATGCTTTTGAACTGTGGTGTTGGAGAAGACTCTTGAGAGTCCCTTGGACTGTGAGGAGATCCAACCAGTCCATCCTAAAGGAGATCAGTCCTGGGTGTTCATTGGAAGGACTGATGCTGAAGCTGAAATTCCAATACTTTGGCCACCTGATGCGAAGAGTTGACTCATTGGAAAAGACCCTGAAGCTGGAAGGGATTGGGGGCAGGAGGAGGAGGGGACGACAGAGGAAGAGATGGCTGGATGGCATCACCAACTTGATGGGCATGAGTTTGAGTAAACTCTGGGAGTTGGTGATGGACAGGGAGCCTGGCAATTCATAGGGTCGCAAAGAGTCGGACACTGAACAGACTGAAACCGAGTCCAGCTGGCTAATTCCAAATAGAAAAGTTTTCACTATTTAAAAAAAAAGCAAACAAACTCATAACAACAGTAAAGGATCAGAAAAGATGACAGAAAGTTGACCATAACGTGAGAAATTTCTGTTCTATATAATGGACTTTTGTCAATTTGATGGCAACGCACAAGGTGGCTGAAAAACTTATGTCCTTACATAAGTGATGGAGAAGATCATCGAGAAAATATTTTTCCAGCAGGACCCTGGGTAAGCCAAAGATCAGTTGGGAGGTGTTGGGAGAAGAATCTTGTGCCCAAAAAACAAGTTAAGGACCTCGCCAGTCCCCACTTTTGGACAGTCAGAGGTTTGACCCAGGACGAAGCTGGAAGCACAGTTCTTCAAATAAAGAAGGGTATCTGCTATGGGAGTCTTCCAGAGGGGACCATGGACCAGAGAGAGAGTTGGGCATCAGTTATTTCTATTACCTCCTTCCAAATGGCTGACCCATTCCTCTGTCATTTATTCTACTGTTGATTCCTTCTAGTGTATTTTTCATTTTATTTGTTGTATTTGTCATCTCTTTTGGGGTTTTCTTTTTTACTTTCTAACTCTTTGTTAAAGACTTCTAACTTCTCACTCTCTGCATCCATTCTTCCCCCAAGTTCTTTGATCATTGTTATGATCACTGGGCTTCCCAGGTGGTGCTAGCGCTAAAAAGAACCTACAAGCCAATGCAGGAGACTTGGGTTTGATCCCTGGGTGGGGAAGATCCCTTGGAGGAGGGCATGGAAACCCACTCCGGCATTCTTGCCTGAAAAATCTGATGGACAGAGGAGCCTGGCGGGCTGCGGTCCATAGGGTAGCAAAGAGTCAGACACCACTGAAGCAACTTAGCACACAAGCATGCATGATTGCTACTCTGAACTTTTTCTCAGGTAGATTGCCTATTTCCACTTCACTTAGTTCTTTTTTCTTTTTTTCACCACTTCACCTAGTTCTTCTTCTGAGGTTTAATCTTGTTCCTTCATCTGGAGCATGTTCCTCTGGCATCCCATTTTGCCTAAGTTGCTGTTTATATTTTTATGCATCTGGTATCTAAGTTGTATTTCTTAACCTTGGAGAAATGGCTTTCTATAGGAGATGTCCTGTGCATCCCAGCAGTGCACGCCCCTCTTGTGGTCCAAGCTGCATGCTCTGGGGACTCCCCCCATGAGGGCTGTGTGGTTCCTTTTGTTGTGGCGGGCTATGTGGGTGGTTTGATAGGCTTGGTTGACCCTGGTCTGTTTATTTACCAGGCACTTCCTTCTATAGAGGGTGTTGGCTGCTGGTTACTGGGGCCTGATCACAGGCAGCGGACTGCAGAACTCCATGGGCCCTGGGGCTAGAGCTGGCTCCCTGGTGGGTGAACTCAAGACTAGAAGACTCTGCGGCTGTGACCCAACTACTGGTGGTAAAGCCAGGTCCTGGGGTTTGTGCCAGAATACTGGCAGGGAGAGCTGAGTCCTGGAGTCTGGTTGCAGGGCTTAGGGGTCCCAGAGTTGGTGTCAGATCGTTATTGTTGGTGAGGCGGCATGGTTTCTGACACAGTTGGGTACAAGTTCAGGCTGTCCCAAAGCTTGTGTCAGCCTACCAGTGCTCAGGAGCGAGGCCCAGATGGTCCCAAAGTGCGGTCTGGCCTCCTGGTGGACAGGTTGGTTCTGTAAGCCATGGGGTTGCCCACTGGTGGGTGGAGTTGGATTCTGGGCCTTTGGGTGGGTTGGGTCATGTTCAGAGGCAACTGTGTGCTCTTAAGGCAACCTGTCTACTGATGGTGAGGGAGGCTGTGTTCCTGCCCAGTTAGTTGCTTGGCCTGAGACAGTCCAGCACTGGTTCCTACAAGCTGTCGGACCAGCAGGGCTGGATCTGGGGGCAATAAGCTAGAGGGAGGATTCCACAATGGTGCCCACCAGCAAGCTGTCTATGTGGCAGTAGGAGTTCCCAAGGACAGCTGTTGCCAGGGTCTGTGTCCCCAGGGTGAGCTGTAGTTGACTCCTGCCTCTTGGGGAAACTCTCCAAGATCAGCAGGTAGGTTTGATCCCAGGCTCCTATCAAATACTGCTTTTGCTCTGAGTCATAGAGGCTGCACGATTTTGTGTGTGTTCTGTTTAAGAGTGAAGTTTCTATTCCTCCACTTCTCTGGGACTGCCAAAATTAAGCCCTGTTGCTGTCATTTAGTCGCTCTTTGCGAGCGACTCTTTGCGAGCCCATGGTCTGCAGCGTGCCATGATTCCTTGGGCTTCCCTGTCTCCTGGAGTTTGCTCAAACTCTTGTCCATTGAGTCAGTGATGCCATCCGATCATCTCATCCTCTGTCGCCCCCTTCTCCTCCTGCCCTCAGCCTTTCCCAGTATAAGCCCTGCTGGCCTTCAGAGCCAAATACTCTGGGGGCTTATGTTCCCAGTGCAGGGGCTCTGGGCTGGGGAGCCTGAAGTGAAGCTCAGACCTCTCACTCCTATGGGAGAACCTCTGCAATGTAAGCACTCTCCAGCCTGTGGGCCACCCACGAGGGTGAATGTGCGTGTGTGCTCAGTCCTGTCCAACTCTTTGTGGCCCCATGGACTACAGCCTGCCAGACTCCTCTGTGCATGGAATTCTCCAGGCAAGAATACTGGAGTGGTTTTCCATCCTACTCCAAAGGATCTTGCCAACCCAGGGACTGAACCTGAGTCTCTTGCTTCTCCTGCATTGGAGGTGGATTCCTTACCACTAGCGCCATCTGGGCAACCCACCAGGGAATATGGGACTTGATATATCATGAGTCTTCTCCACCCCAGCACTGTATTATTGTGATTCGTCTTTTAACATCTTTAGTTGTAAAAGATATTTTCTTGTTGGTAGGTACTGTTTGTTTTTCTTTTTTTCCATTGATAGTTGTTCTGTAAGTATTGGGTTGGCCAAAATGTTCATTCTGGTTTTTCCATACCATCTTACGGAAAACCTGAACAAACTTTCAGCCAAGTTGTGATTTTGGTGTGATCATGAGAGGAGGTGAGTTCAGGGCCTTTCTACTCTGGCAACTTGGCCTGGAAAAAAATCTTAAACATTTGTTGAATAAAAAAAAATGTTGTTGTTTAGAATTCAGTCCTTTATTTCTGAATTTTTTGTGAGAGTTGATTAAGATTTACTAATTATAAATAGAAATGCATATGCTTTAATAGATATGAATCTAAAATTGATATTAACTTTAGTTTTAAGTGTTTTCCTAATGTCCTTTAGCTTTAGAGAAAATATTTTTTAGGAAATTATATCTGGTAAGAAAAAAAATCCAAAGCGTAGCATTAAGGCAAAAGGATGAGTATAGGCCTTTCAATGTCATATTGGAGCACTGTCTGAAGGACTCACCCAGGATTCCTTAATCTGTATGGGAAATGTACATTTGATTGATGGTCTATATATTACTGACCAGCACCCAGAATTTATGAAATTGCTTGTTGACTGAGACTGGTTTGTAATTTTATTGTTAAGCACAGATCCAAAGGATTGCTGTCTAGCAGAAAAGATAATCCCCAAAGTTACAGATTTATTGCCGCCTAGGATTTGAATTTGTTTTTCACTAACAAACATTTCAGATGCCATCTCCTATAACTATATAAGCCTCTGTTCCTCAGATGATCTTTGAATCAGTTTAGTGATTAATGGGTTAAATACACGTACTAAGTCTGTATTTCAAGGTCATGTTTTTAGCTTAAAAAAGTTTACACTATGATATCGTGTTTAGACACCCCCTCCCCCCAAACCCCGCCCCCCCCCGCCCCCACACCACGAATCCAAAGTTCAGCAATTCCTACACAATCTTTTCCCTCTAAAAGTTTGAGTGAAGTCAAATTGGATACTCTTGATGAATGTGTTGCTTTTGTAACCAGAACAGAACAGTAACTGTTGCATTTTAAAAAGTAATTCAGGCCAGGGCCCTCCAATGAGGCCGGTGGGGCAAGAGAGACGAGCAGAGGGGCCCCCCTCCAGGCGCCCCGGCTCAAGCGATAGCCATCTCAGGTCCTCCACTGCTCATCAGCCTCAGCTCCGACTTGCATTTCTGAACTCCCGCATTGTTAGGATCAGCGCAGACAAGCTGCCCCTTCTTGGTGACGAAGCTGGGGAGAAGGTGGGGGGAAAGATTACAAGCAGAAGAGGGTTCAGCAGATGCGGGAGGGGAGCCCCATCCTCCCTGCGCCTCGGGCCCGACAGCCCAGCCAGTTCTTCCCTTTCTCAGAGCAGCTCCTCTCTGAGCCCCTGCCTCAGGGATGCAGAGAGTTTCCTCGGCAGCCTCCCTCCTGCTCCCGCCTTCCTTCCCCACTTCCCTCTTCCCTGGGAGCATCGCATACCTGCTGCCCTGCAGGATCCTACTGAGGACACAGGCCTCTGCTGACCCGGCAGGATCCGGAGGGTGGGGCTTTCTTGGACATCCATTCTTGGGGTCCCACCCCTTCCCGCCTCCACTCTGCCCCCAGAAACGACCGGTGAGTTTGGCGCACTTACATGACAGCTGGCTGGGAGCACGCGCCGCTCGTGTCTATATAACCTTTCATGACTACACAGCGGATGTTTCGTGGGGTGTAAGACAGGCAGCAGTCCGTGGGCCGGTGAGAGCCTGCTACAAGAGAAAGCGTCCCGTAAGGGCTGAGTGGGAGGAAACCTTGCGGAAGGAAATGGCAACCCGCGCCTGTATTCTTGCCTGGGAAACCCCACGGGCAGAGGAGCCTGTCGGGCTACAGTCCTTGGGGTTGCAAAAGAGTTGGACCCAACTTAGCAACTAAACAAACAAAACTGATGAAAACGGCATCCTTTCCCCCCTTTCCTCCCACGTACTGGGAAGAGTGAGAAGGTGCAGGGCTTTAAAAAAAATCAATTCATTATCTTTGGTTGTGCTAGCTCTGTGTTGCTGCTCACGGACTTTCTCCAGTTACAGCGAGCAGGGATACTCTTCCTTGCAGGGCGGCATGTGGAATCTTCCCGGAGCAAGGATGGAACCCGTGTGTCCTGCATTGGCAGGCAGATTCTCAGCCACTGGACCACCAGGGAAATCCTGAAGGTTCAGGACTGGAAAGGGATGTCTTCCTCCTCTTCCGGCACTTGCTGGTCTCTTCTTGCCAGAGACCAGGGCTTGTTCTCCCCAGGGCTGAGCTTGTGTGTCTGAGGGCATCCAGGCAGGGCCTCGACAGAGCAGAATTCCTCCCAGAAGGAGAGCCTGAGGCCTGCAGGAGGCGTCAGAGTACCCTTTCCCTCTCTCCGCAGTGAGCCAGCTCTTGGGACAGCCAGGTGCAATAGAGTCCATCTCTGAAAGAGGGCATCTATGGACCCACAGCCCATCCTAAACTTCCTTGGAGATATTCACCACCCTCAGGACCCCCCTCAGGGCCTGTAAACGAGGTATATTGAAGTCTTTGAGTCAATCTGTACCTGCTAGCTGTTTTAAATACATGCCATAACAAAACTTTACCTCCGTGAGACAATGAGTGTTGATCCAGGTTTGGCCTTGAGAGTCCAAGCTTCAGGTTTGACACCATGTGTTCTATTTGAGAGAAACAGTAGAGAAGGGAAGAAAAATTACTGGGAAGCAGCATTGTTTCAACATCTCCATCTCTTTCATTCCTCAACCCCATCTCCTGCTAGGGAGGCAAGGGTACTGAACCATTGGGCCAGATCTGCCTCCAAGCCCATTTTCTCTATCAAGGCCCTGAGACTTTTCAGGGAACTTTTGAAAACATTTGAGACAGGAAAACATTCTATTGACTTTGAATACAAAAAGCTAACTGCACATCCAACACGAGTAGACCAACTGATTAGCTCCATAATGTGATCCAATGCACCATGCTTTCTACACATTTCTGGAATTCACAGGGCTCTGGAAACAGTAAAAATTTTTCTATAACTGATTTGGTGACACAACATCACCCAAAGTGAAGTGAGGCTATTTACAGGCTTTATTTACTCCATTAGCATGTATACTGACATGTGTTTGCTGCAGAAATATGACTGTGTTCGGTTAACATGTGTTTCTCAGAATCTGCCAGGGATGTTAAGTAGTGTCCAGGTATGTGTTACCTTTTAAAAAATACATTCTCTTAGAATGTGATAGAATGTACATAATGCAAAGTTTACAATTAAAAAAATTACTAAAATGTTTCTTTGAATAAGGTCACTGTCATTTCTTGAATTCCAGCTAACATCAAACTAACAACCAGAAAAAAAAAAAACAACACTTGACAAAATGTTATCCAACTGATATTAACAATAGATAGAAAACCCTTTTAAACTTTAAAAGAAATATATTAAACAGGCAACATCCAGATCTAAAAAGCTGCAAGTAGTGATTTTACATTAGATCTTATAAATAAAAACATCTCCAACATAATCATTTGTTCACTATCTCCCTGGGATCAGAACATGGATAGGAAAAGATAATCACATCTGAATATTCACAACTGTCACTTATGATCTTTGCAAAGATTGCATGTCTGCAATGCAGTGGGTCAAGCAGTTTTTCAGGTAATTTTTGTTTTCCTCAAATTATCAAAAAGTACAATTGTCTGAGATAAAATGTCAGAACAATCACAATCAGGGAAAGCAAAAGTTCTAGCAGGCAGACTTGAAGATGGGGGTATTCATGGCTTGACCATGAGGTGATTTTGTACATTTAAGAGCTGTCAACCGAAGTACCAAGAGCTATAGGCAGCAATCTAGGTTTACTCTGTAGTTGCTAATAAACCAAGAGTTTATTAGCACATACATAATGTAAATAACATAAACTTTACAATTTTAATCATCTCGAAGTGTGCAGTTCAATAGCATTAAGTACCTTCTCATATTGTGCAACTTACCACAATCTTGAACTTTTTTCACCTTGAAAGCTGAAACTTTTTTCATCTTGAATGCTGAAACTCTGTACCCATTACACAATAGCTCCCCATTTCCCCTTTCCCTAAACCCTGAGCCACTGCCAATCTACTTTCTCTCTGAATTTGACTATTTTAAGCACTTCATAGGAGTGGAATCATATTATTTGTCCTTTTGTGACTGGCTTATCTCACCTATCATCATGTCTTCAATGTTTATCCATGTTGTAGCACATGTCAGAATTCCCTTAATTTTTAAGGCTGAATAATACTCCATAGTGTACACACACACACACACACACACACACACACACACACACACCCTGTTTTTCAATCCATTCATTTGTCAATGGACACTTGGGTTGCTTCCTCCTTTTGGCAATTAAAAATTAAGCTGTTACTAGCAAGGTTGTATAGGTATCTCTTTCATGTATCTACTTTCAGTTCTTTTGGCTATATCAAGAAGAAATGGAATTGCTGGGTCATACTGCATTGCCTTTTTAAAACCTGAAAAATTCTGCATTCCAAGATGCATCTAGCCCCAAAGATTTGGATAAATGAATTGTGGACCTGTATTAGAATAATTAGGCAAGCATAACTAAAATTTAGCTCATTCTTATGTAGCTATATATGAACTATATTAGAAGAGGCATGTGCATACACTTCCATATGCTTAATATGATATGTGTGGGGCTTGCAGAATTAAGCCTTAGATGGGTGTTGTCTTCCCATAACAGCTTCCTAACTAGCTTGTAACCTAATGCCACCACATATGGCTGTGAGATCTTGAGCAAGTTATCTAGAGTTCCTATGCCTCAGTTCTCTTGTTTGTAAGAGAGTAATTAATAGTAATCATAAGTAAATCCATATAGTTTGATGATAGTCTACCCTACAGCATTGTCAGGAGGATCCAATATATTAATATCTACAAGACACTTGGAACAGTGCCTGCTTGCACATAGGAAATACTAGATATCTATTTGTTACATAAATAAATAAGATGATTAAGTACACTTGAGTGAGTCACTTGTCTGGTTTGTCCAGTTCCCTCTCTGAAGTGAGAGTTTTACACTAGAGAGCATATAATAGTTCTAACATTGTGAAAGTCTATACTTCTTTCTACAGATCTATGATTTTTCTACAGTTCTCTTGATCTGGCCCATAATGCTCCTATGTCAGCTAAGAGAAAATGTCAGATAATTCTGGTCATGAAAGGGAGAGAACTGATTCCCCAGGTGGGACCAGTCAGCTGCCTGCTGCTTTCCCCAGGGACCACCGTCTGCAGGGAGAGATCTGTACCTGCTGTGGCTGCTTTTAAACGGGAGCTACATCCACGATGGGACAAAGGTGTCCCTCTGCGTCTCCTCCCTGGTCTGCAAGTTACCACCCACCTGCCCACCGGGGAGAAGGCTCACTGAACTCACCACGTGCAGCCTGGGCAGCGAGGATGAGGAAGGGGAGGGCAGCTATGCAGGTCTTCATCTTCCTGGTGCACAGATGGTGGACCAGCCTGAGGACTCCGGGGTGCTCTCCGACTCCCCTGGATCTCAGCTCTGCCCTTGTATTTATAGAAAGAGGAGGAGCGGGAAGTCACAGGGCAGAGATCAGAAAGCTTTCCTGGGTTGTATAATAGATAGCACGCTATTTCTAAATAAAGGGAAGGAGGCTGAGAAGGCAACAGGAAGAAGGGGCGAGGATGACATGAGGCTTCCCTAACTGCCCACTGGGCACAGGCAAACGGAGGAACCAGTTTATGAAGGATCCTTCCTCTAGGAGGGTCACTGGATCCTCTCATCAGAATGTTTTCCTTGGGAGTTTTGTTATCAGGGTGTTACCACCCTGATATCAAACAGCCTGTGATCAGGGTGTTCTAACATGTGAACCAGGTCATGTGACTCCTCACATAGAATCTTGACCCTTGCCTCCTCTGTTTGTTTCACCTCCACATCCAATCCATTAACAAATACTGGGGTGGGCCTACTTTCAAAAATGTGTCCAGAACCTTATTATTCCTCACCACATCCTCTCTCTCCACCTGGTTCAATCCACTCTTGTCTCTCACCAGGATTTTTGTGAAAACCTCCTAATATGTCTCCTTCTTCTGCCCTTGCAGAAGTTCATTCTAGACATTGCTGCTGGGTGATCCTGTTAAAATATAAATCAGTCAAGTCAATCCTATTTAAAACCCACTGATGGCTTTTTAATCCTCCATCCCAACCTAGTGTAAAGCCCAATCCTTCTCCTAACCTACGAGCTCCTGTGTGATCTGGTCCCTGTTCATGCTCTGTTTCAGGTCCTATTACTCTTCCCCTCACTCATTTTGCTTTGGTTATGCAGGCTGGCTCAGAGATTTATATTCCTGCTTCCTACATTACTCTTCCCTTCCATAAGTTTTTTGGGAGAAAATTTTACTTTCTCCCTAACCTCCTTCAACTCCTCGTTCAAATGTTGTTTTTCTTGTTAATCTTTCTGGGACTCTCTATCTGAAACTATGACCTCCCTCTGCCCAAATTTGCCTTGATTTTTCTCTTGTGTAGTTGACACTGTGTAAAATACTACATGGGCTTCCCAGGTGGTTCAGCAGTAAAGAATCCACTTGTCATTGCAGGAGACGTGGCTTTGATCTCTGGGTGGAAAGATCTCCTGGAGAAGGAAATAGCAATCCACTCCATTATTCTTGCCTGGGAATTCCCAAGGACAGAGGAGCCTGGTGGGCTATAGTCCATGGGGTAGCAAAGAGTTGGACAGGATTTAGAGAGTTCAACAACAACAACATGCAACTTGTATTGTATTCTTACTGGACAGCCCTGCTCTAGATGGTTCCCCATCCCTTTGGGTCATTTCTTGCTTTCTGTGTCTTCCCAGGCATGCCCCAGTCCTCATGAAGCAGAGACAGGCCATCTGGGCTGTTCCCTGTGTGAATTTCTGACCGGTAGAATTTGTGAGTAGAATACAGCTGTTGTCACTTTATACTGCTAAGCTTCAAGTGGTTTGTTACACAGCAATGTGTTAAAATGTGGTGAGAGCAAGATTTCATTGGCCAGGGGTGGATTTCAAATATTAATTTTATTTTATTATTGGAGTATATTTGCTTTACAAAATGATGTTAGTTTCTGCTGTAATCAGCTATAGGTATGCATATATCCCCTCCCTTTTGAGCCCCCTCCCACTCCCCGCCCTACCCCTCTAGGCCGTCAATCACAGAGCCCCGAGCTGAGCTCCATGTGTTACGCAGCAGTTTCTCACTAGCTATCTGTTTTATGCATGGTGATGTATATTCATCAGTGTCACTCTCCCAATTTGTCTACCTTCTCCTTCCTGCCTGTGTCCACATGATTCCCTATATCTGTGTCTCTATTCATTCCCTGCAGATAGGGAACTGTACCATTTTTCTAGAGTCTGTATATACAAGCATTAATTTATTCACACTTCAGGTTTGCTCATGAGTGTCTGTTACGTTCTTTCACATATTCCATGCCTCAGAACCAGAGTAGCCCCGTGGGAAGTTAGTTAAGAGGTAAGACACCTGCATGAAGCTATGTTAATGCAAGGAAAGCAGTGACTGAGCAGTGGCCGAGGTAAGGGGTGAGGTTGCAAGGATGTGATGTAATCCACAATACAGTCCACCCCTTGCTTCCCTCCAAGGTGTTTGTGCCTTTATTATGTCTAATCCATCACAGAGCTTGCTTCAAGCTGGTTGTATTAGTCTATGGGGTTGCAAAGAGTTGGACATGAGTGAGTGACTGAGCGCACACACACATACATACACACACATGCACACACATGCACACACATGCACACGCACACATGTGCACGCGCACACACACACACTAGTTCTTTCAGGTTCAGTAGAACCCGTAAATGTGCACTCATACCAGTTCAACTCCAACTCTCCCATCTCCCCAGAAATCCAGCAGAGTCTAATGTTTCAGGGATGGGAATCACAAATAGATGACTGGAAATATGAAGTTGGAGCCCATCCCCTTGATTCCTGTGTGTTTTAGCCACCGGGGATGTAGCATTATCTATCATTCTTTGCTTCCATGTATACACTGCATTCTGGAGAAGTCCCAACCCTGAAGTTTGTTTTGGCTTCAGCTAAATTATTAACCCCTCATCATTCTCTTAACTGTTCCAGTATATGGTAAACCAAGTGGATCCCATATACCCACTGACTCACACCATTTGTGAGATGGACCCCTTGACCTGAAGCCATCTTGTGCACATACCATACTGAGTGATCAGACATTCTCTAAGTCTTTGAACCATTGGACTGGCAAAGGTACTGCTGGTAGTGAAAAACCCCACATTGGGAATAAGTGTCAGTCCTGCTAAGGTTGGCTTGTTCTCCCTTGCAGGTTGGCAGACATCCAAGATAATCAACATGCCACTGTATGGCTGTGTTTTCTCCTTGGAGGCGGGTGCCTTATTGAGACTTGATGTCTACCTCTGCTGGAAGGTTATTCATTCAGCAGCAGCCATAGTTAAATGGGACTTGATGAGAGAAAGCCCACACTGTTTGGCCCATGCATAACCTCTATCCTTGCCACCACAGCCAAGGGCTTGTTGCAATAGCTCTGTTGTCACTGAGGGAAGAGGCTGGCTGACTTCCACGGGTCAAGTCATTCTATCCCTGCACTCGCTGACTTTCTCCTTTGCTTTGGATACTCCCCAATGACTTCCAAGTCTCTTCCAAGTCTCATGAGTCCTTGTCCAGTACTCGGTTGCAGCATCTCGGTCCTGAGTATCAAGTAGTTTCCTGCAGGTTCTCCGTCTCAGCATCGGGGAGTCCCTGAGTCAAGAAAGGAATGGCATGCATGATGAGATGAAGGGTGTGAAAGGTGAGATGCGGCCAGACTACCCCTCCGTGGAGCTAGGCGAGGCCTCTACAGGACTGGTGGCTGTAGTGGTGGCCAGAGGAAGCGATGGGGCTGATGGGTGGGAAGTAGCATAAGAAGTGTCTGATGCACCTCTGGATGCGTATCTGTTCAGCAAAAGGAAGCAATGAAAACACATGTCCGATTTCACAATATAGTACTGTTTCTTTTTTTAAAAGCTTATTTATTTTTAAATGAGTGGTTTTTGTGTACATCCTGAGTCTTTTATGGATTTTCCTTTCCTTATGCCACCAAGCATCATTGTTGACATTGAGGAATCACATCAACTCTATTTGTTACTTAGCTTGGCATGGTTGAGGGAGCAGGCTGTGCTCCTTGTAAGCTGATCCAACCTCAGGGGTCTTCCGGGGTTGATGATAACAACAGCTGGTGTTTCTGAGGACTTACTACACCCCAAAACCGCATTACGGACACTTCCTTTGAGACGAGATGTTTACTACATGAAGTGCTTACTATAACTATTTCACAATACTGCCTAGCACACCCGGCAGCTTCTTCCCTTGCAGAAATACCAAATACCCTGCCATTTCTGCCTGCAAACACTGATCTTGCCACATCCCGGGACGTAGGCTTGCATAAACTGTTGGTCTAGCATAAGCTGAGCTGCCCTGTACTATTACAGTGTCGGCATATTTGAGCTAAGATGGCCCACCTGCTTTCTCAAACCTGCACTTGGCCTATGGCAATTACCTGCTGTTACTCTCAACTCCCCCATCACTCCTTTCTCATCACTCGTGTGTTATGTGTCTGTATTCTGGGCAGGTCTTGAAATCTCAGGATGGTGTTCTGTGCCCAGATGCACTGGTCCCTTTTCAGGAGAGAGGCCTGAAGTGGTTTCTCCCTGCACTGCTTGCTATTCCTTTCTTGTTGCTGTTTAGGTGCTAAGTCATGTCCAATTCTTTGTGACCCCATGGATTGCAGCACGCCAGGCTTCCCTGTCCTTCACTATCTCCTGGAGTTTGCTCAAACTCATGTCCATTGAATCGATGATGCTATCCAACCATCTCATTCCCTGTTCCCCCTCTTCTCTTGCCCTCAGCCTTTCCCAGCATCAGGGTCTTTTCCAACGAGTCGGCTCTTCGTATCAGGTGGCCAAAGAGTTGGAGCTTCAATTTCAGCATCAGTCCTTCCAATGAGTATTCGAGGTTGATTTCCTTTAGGATTGACTGGTTTGGTCTCCTTGCTGTCCAAGGGATTCTTAAGAGTCTTCTCCAACACCAGAGTTCCTTTAGTTTCCAAGTGAAATCATCCCAGGTGTCTGGCCTCCTCTGATGGCTGTGTGTGGTGAGTAAGGAAGGTGCCTTGAATTCAAGTTAAGTACCTTGAGTCCCACGCAAAGGCGAGGTAGTGATCTAGTTCTCCCTCAGGCCAGCTGCACACTGCATCAGGAAAGGCATTCTAGTCTATGCAATCTTTCAACCCCTTCAGGGCCACAGAAGAGAGGCCTTGGGGCTGGAACACTTCTTTCCCCAGAGATAAAGTGCTCCACAGCTGTGCTGGGCTGATTGCTTTGTGTGGGATTCTCTTACTCTGTTCTGGACTCAGCGTATGCTCCTTTGTTTTGCATAAGCTTGTAACGACATAGGGCACCAGGCCAACCCCACTACTATCTGTTCCTGGTGGGGAGGGAAAGGGCCCTTCACTTGTAGCTCAAGAGGGAGCGTTCAGATCATTGCTCTAAGTCAACTGCAAGATGGCACCCACTGGCTGTGTGTGTGGGGACTGACCCTCACCATAGCCCTCCTTAGAAAAATACAGCAAACCCAAATAATAATATTCCATTCAAGATTCCGCAGCTGAAGTCTATTCTATAGTGTAGAATTGAAACCATTCTGTGGTCACACATGGACAGGGTTCCCCAAATACCGTCTGACCATTTCCTATATACTTTGGTGATATCAAGTCAAATAGAGAGGCTTCCCTTTTGTACCAAGTACTTCTCCTAACTCTAGCTTGGCTATTAGAGATTAGGCCGTGGTTCAGGTTTAACTTCTTCCTCACTTTGGTAGCTTATGTACAAAAAGGGCTGCAACAATCCTCCCCCCCTGCCCCCCACCTAGTGTGCATGCATGTGGGAAGTCTTGGCATGAGACTTTGGTAAATGAGATAATAGAATGTATCATGCAAACAGAGACTTGAAAACTGCTGGCCTGTTGAGACTTGTGTTAGTTATCTGCTAGGAACCTTTATGCCTTTATGTGTACCAGCCCATGATAGCCTCTCAAAGTTTGAGTGACCATGTGGAGAGCTATCCCTGTGAGAGATCATCCTAGACCATTGAACCCCAGCTGAATTGCCCCAGACCAGCAGAACCATTTATCCAACCCATAGACTTGTGAGAACTAATACATCCTTGCCCTTAAAAAATTTTTTTAATGTTTTCGTTAAGACTTTTAAAAGAGCAGTTTTGGTGGCTCAGATGGTAAAGCGTCTGCCTGCAGTGCGGGAGACCTGGGTTTGATCCCTGGGTTGGGAAGATTCCTTGGAGAAGGAAATGGCACCCCAGTCCAGTACTCTTGCCTGGGAAATTCCATGGATGGAGGAGCCTGGTAGGCTACAGTCCATGGGGTCACAAAGAGTTGGACACAACTGAGCGACTTCACTTTAAACTTTAAGCAGAACCATTTATCCTACCCATAGATTTGTGCAAATAATAAATCTTTGCACTTAAAAATTTTTTTAATGTTTTCATTAAAACTTTTAAAAGAACAGTTTTAGATTCATAGCAAAACTGAAGGGAAATATAGATGTTTCCTATATACACCCTACACCCAAAGACACAGTCTCCCCATTTTCAATAGCCCTCATCAGAGTGGTACATTTGTCACAACGGGTGAATGTTGACACATCATAATCACTCAAAGACCATAGTTTTGTTTTTTTTTTTTTTTTTGGAGTATAGCCAATTAACAATGTTATGATGGTTTGAGGTGAACAGTAAAGGGATTCAGCCATACATATAAATGTGTCCCTCTCCCCCAACTTCCACTTCCGTCTAGGCTGCCACATAACACTGAGCAGAGTTCCCTGTACTATAAAGGAGGTCCTTGCTGGTTATCCATTTTAAATATAGCAGTGATTACATGTTCACCCCAAACTCCCTAATTTTCCCTTCCCCCCATCCTTCCCTACTGGCAACTATAAGTTCATTCTCTGTGAGTCTCCAAAGGCCATAGTTTACATTACAGTTCTCTTTTGGTGTTGTATAGGTTTGGGCAAATGCATGATTATGTATATATATCATTATGGAAGCACACAGAGTATTTCCACTGCCCAAAAAACCCTCTGTGCTCTGCTTACTCACCCTCCCTAGCACCTAGCCACTCACCCCCAACCTGCAACCACAGATCTTTTTACTGTTTCCATCGTTTTGCCTTTTCCAGAACGTCATATAGTTGGAATCATGCAGTATGTAGCATTTTCAGATTGGCTTCTTGGTAAATGAGATAATAGAATGTGTCATGCAAACAGAGACTTGAAAAGTGCTGGCCTATTGAGACTTCACTTTTAAGATATGTAATATGCTTTTAAAATTCCTCCTTGTCATTTCATGGCTCATTTGCTTTAGCACTGAATGTTCCATTGTCTGGAGGTAACACAATTTATTTACCCATTCACCTACTGAAGGACATCTTGGTTGCTTCTAAGTTTGGAAGTTATGAATAAAGTTACAATAAACATCAGTGTGCTGGTTTTTGGGTGGACAAAAGTTTTCAGGTCCTTTGCGAAAATACCAAGAAGCATAATTACTGGATTGCATAGTAAGAATATACTTAATTCTGTAAGAAATCTCTAAATTTTCTTCCAAAGTGACTGTACCATTTTGCATTCCCATCAGTTATGGATGGAAATTTCAGTTGTTTCACATCCTTGTCAGCACTTGATACTTGTACTGTTAGGGATTTTCACCATTCTAATAGGTGTGCAGTGGTATCTTGTCAATGCTTATTTTAACCTACTAAATTTTAGTGTGATTTGTTATGAGTAAAAGCTAACTGATAATTTCCTCTTTGGACAATAAAGATTGCCTCATCTTTATATGTTTGCTGAAAGCAAAATAATAGTTCCTCATTCAAGAGGAGACTTATTGCTTTGTGTTGTTGTTATTGAGATAAAACTCACATAATGCAATATTAATTGCATTAATCATTTTAAAATGTGAAATTTAGTGGCATTTAGTACATTCACAGTTTGTGTAACCATCACCTCTATCTAGTTCCAGAAGATTTTCATCACTCCAAAAGGTGTTACAGGGAATTCTCTGGTGGGCCAGTGGTTAGGGCTCCATGTTTCCACTAGTGGGTGCGGGTTCAGTCAGTGGTCAGGGAACTAAGATTCTGCAAGCTACATGGCACTGGGTTGCAAAAGAGTCAGACACAACTTAGCAACTAAATAACAACAACACGTAGTAGTTTCACATGATTGCAATATTTAGTTTTAGTTCAGTCTTTCAGTCGTGTCCACCTCTCTGTGACCTCATGAACCACAGCACGCCAGGCCTTCCTGTCCATCACCAACTCCCGGAGTTTACCCAAACTCATGTCCATTGAGTCGGTGATGCCATCCAACCATCTCATCCTCTGTCCTCCCCTTCTCCTCCTGCCCTCAATCTTTTCCAGCATCAGGGTCTTTTCCAATGAGTCAGCTCTTTGCATCAGGTGGCCAACGCATTGGAGTTTCAGCTTCAGCATCAGTCCTTCCAATGAACACCCAGGACTGATCTCTTTTAGGATGGACCGGTTGGATCTCCTTGCAGTCCAAGGGACTCTCAAGAGTCTTCTCTAACACCACAGTTCAAAAGCATCAATTCTTCAGTGTTCAGCTTTCTTTATAGTCCAAATCTCACATCCATGCATGACTACTGAAAAAACCATAACCTTGACTAGATGGACCTTTGTTGACAAAGTAATGTCTCTGCTTTTTAATATGTTGTCTAAGTTGGTCATAACTTTCCTTCTAAAGAGCAAGTGTCTTTTAATTTCATGACTGCAGTCACCATCTGGAGTGATTTTGGAGTCCCAGAAAAGAAAATCTGTCACTGTTTCCACTGTTTCTCCATCTATTGCCATGAAGTGATGGGACCAGATGCCATGATCTTAGTTTTCTGAATGTTGAGCTTTAAGCCAACTTTTTCACTCTCCTCTTTCACTTTCATCAAGAGGCTCTTTAGTTCTTCTTCACTTTCTGCCATAAGGGTGGTGTCATCTGCATATCTGAGGTTATTGATATTTCTCCTGGCAATCTTGATTCCAGCTTGTGCTTCTTCCAGCCCAGCATTTCTCATGATGTACTCTGCATATAAGTTAAATAAGCAGGGTGACAATATACAGCCTTGACGTACTCCTTTTCCTATTTGGAACCAGTCTGTTGTTCCATGTCCAGTTCTAACCATTGCTTCCTGACCTGCATGTAGGTTTCTCAAGAGGCAGGTCAGGTGGTCTGGTATTCCCATCTCTTTCAGAATTTTCCACAGTTTATTGTGATCCACACAGTCAAAGGCTTTGGCATAGTCAATAAAACAGAAATAGATGCTTTTATGCAACTCTCTTGCTTTTTCAATGATTCAGCAGATGTTGGCAATTTGATCTCTGGTTCCTCTGCCTTTTCTAAAACCAGCTTGAACATCTGGAAGTTCACGGTTCACATATTGCTGAAGCCTGGCTTGGAGAATTTTGAGCATTACTCGACTAGCATGTGAGATGAGGGCAATTGTGCGGTAGTTTGAGCATTCTTCGGCATTGTCTTTCTTTGGTTGCAATATGCATGACCATAACAAATTAAATTAAAAAGAAAATGATAAAAAATAAAACATGCACACATACAAAGGTATTACAATATTCGGTGACAACCCACTCTCTTTCTCCCCTCCCCCAGCCCCTGGCAATCCCTAATTTGCATTCTGTCCCTATGGATTTGCCTATTCTGGATGTTTCATGTGTAAAGGGAGTCATTCTATATTTTGCCTTTTGTGTCTGGCTCCTTTCATTAACATAAAGTTTTCAAGGTTCTTCCATATTGTAACATGGATCAGTACTTCATTCCTTTTGAAGGCTGAAAATATTCCACTGTATGGCTATATCTCATATTGTATATCCATTCATCACCTGATGGACATTTGGGTTGTTTCACAATTTGTGGGTATTAAGAATAGTGCTACTATAAACATTATTCACGTACAAGTTTTTATGTGAAAATATGTTCAGAGATCAGGGTAATATTGCCTTCATAGAATGAGTTAGGAAGTAGTCCTTCCTCTTTTGTCTGTTGGAAGAGTTTGGTGTGTTAATTCTTCTTTAAGTGTTTGGTAGACATCACCAGTGATACTATTTGTACCAGAAATTTTCTTTGTTAGGAGATTTAGGCTTATTTCTTTTAATTAAACAAATCCTTGCTAAGAAGGATTACTGTGAGTATTAGTAAAGATACTTTTATGCTAGTTGGGGTAGAGATGAAGAGAACTGAGCAAGTCCCTGCTGTCCAGAGCTGTGGGACCTCAGTGTTCAGTGAGAGTTTCAGAGGGAAGTAAGAGAGAACTCCTTAGATTAGAATGCACAGAAAAATTCATGAAAGGGATGGCATTTGGCCTGGGTCTCAAAAATTAGACTGAGACTGTATTCGATTTTAAAATGCAGAGAAAGACAGAAGAACATTCTACTCAAAGGTAACTGTTAACAGGGTTAATAGTTGTCCTAAGACAGGAAGCACTTACTATTTTGAAAATGTTTGCAATTATTTCCTTACTGCAGCCCTGTGACATTGGTAGGGTTGTCATTCCCCTTTTACAGATGAGGATACAAAGGCACAGAGCTATGACGTAATTTGTTCACACAGCTAGTAAGGGGGCAAAGCTGGGATTCAAACTGAGGTCTTCTGATACTAGAGCTCACCCTTTCAGACAAAGGCGTGGGAATGACAAAAGGTGAGGCATGTTTTGAGTGTGTCCACATTGTAGATCACAACAAACTATGGGAAATTCTTAAGGACATGGGAATACCATCTGACCTGAACACCTGACCTGCCTCCTGAGAAATCTGTATGCAGGTCAAGAAGCAACAGTTAGAACTGGACATGGAACAACAGACTGGTTCCAAATTGGGAAAGGAGTACATCAAGGCTGTATATTGTCACCCTGCTTGTTTAACTTATATGCAAAATACATCATGTGAAATGCCAGGCTGGATGAAGCACAAGCTGGAATCAAGATTGCTGGGAGAAGTATCAATAACCTCAGATATGCAGATGACACGATCCTTATGGCAGAAAGCAAAGAAGAACTAAAAAGCCTCTTGATGACAGTGAAAGAGGAGAGTGGGCCCCGCAAAGTCTCTGTCATACCTGCCCAGCTCTTGTTTGTAGATCAAAAGCAGTCAAAAGCCACATGAAAACAAATGAGCATGACTGTGTTCCAATAAAACTTGATTTACAAATAGGCAGCAGCTGGATTTAGCTCCCAGACCGTAGGTTGGAGACACCTAAACTGGAAGTCTGATAGAAACCTACTGATCCAGCCCATTAAAAAATTGTACTTTATTTTTTATTTTTGGCTGCACCACATGGCTTGTGGAATCTCAGTTCCCCAACCAGGGGCTGAACCCCAAGCCTTTGGCAGCAAAAGTGCAGAGTCTTTACCACTGAACCACCGGGGAATTTCACAGCAAAGGCAGAGATGGGGAGATGCTGCCTGGGCCATCAGCAAAGAGTTTGCCTCTCCTAATTCACCTACTCAATGCTACGTGGCCTCATGTAACTGTCTTATGAGGGAGAAAGCCATTAACGAAATAGTATCATATAATAAAGACAGAATTACAAGTTGTGGTGAGAGCTATAATGGGTTATTTCTGGGATGTTTATGAAACTGCGTCACTGGAGACCAAACTTATACTAGGGGTTAACACAAGGCTGCTCTCAGAAGAGTCTTTAACCGAGACCTAAAGGATGAATGAGAGTTGGCTAGCTAAGAGAGGGTGGAATAGAAGCCCTGGGAGAGGGGGAATAGCATATGCAAAGGCCCCGAGGTGAAAAATGAGGTTTGTGTGTTTGAGGTGACAAAAGAAGGTCTGTGTGGCTGGAGCATCAAGATGAGGGAGCAGGCTGAGCCTCAGGAGACAGGCAGGGGCCCAGTTAGGGGGCATTTGGCAGGACATGCTTATAAAGATTTTGGATTTGATTCTGTGTATAAAGGGAAGGTATGGGGGATTTTTGGGTGACTGTAGTGGAGAATGGAGGGCATGCAGGAAGAATGGAAGTGGAGAGATTGAGTAGAGCGTATTTTGGTCATCAGGGCAAGAGATGAGGATGACTTCAGTCGGTGTGAGTTTTTTTTTCATGTCCGCAGGTAAACTTTTGTTTGTAGGAAGCTATTGCAGTTACTTTGATTTTTAAATGAATATTCAGTAGAACAACAAATTAAAAATATAGCTTCCCATGTCTCACCCATCTTATCCTACTTATAAAACTAGCAAAATTTAAGTCCTTGATGAATGCTTAATTAAGTAGAATAGACAAGCCTTAAACAATCAGTCCTGTTTAAAACTTTATGGATTAAATTTTTGTAAATAATTTAAGCTGTTTTAATTAATTTAATGTACTGGATTTTAGGCTTCGCAGTTGGTGCTAGTGGTAAAGAACCTGCCTGCAATGCAGGAGATGTAAGAGACTTGGGTTTGGTCCCTGTGTAGGGAAGATCCCCTGGAGGAGGGAATGGCAATCTACTCCAGTATTCTTGCCTGGGAAATCCCATGGACAATGGAGCCTAGTGGGCTACATGGGGTCACAGAGTCGGACACAACAGAAGCGACTTTGCACATTAAATTTTTAAGAGTATTCTCCATGCCCAATCTACCACTCAGAATCTTTCAAAGCACGTCACTCCTATAAAAACAGCAAATTAAACTTATGACTATAGGAAAATCAAGTTGTGTTAAATACTCCAATGTTCTTTGTTAACTTAGGCACATTCTCTTATATCTATCTCTCAGCTCAAAATCACAAGCACAAATAAATTATTTAATTACACATTTAATACTGGAATCACATGAATAATCTGTTATGTACTCTAAGAGATCATTTAAAAATGTATTATAAGTGCTCTAAGTTCCAAATTATATAGATGGTTCCAATGATTACAAACCCATAACTCATCTTTGCATATGAATGTTAATATTCCTGGCCTGATTCACACTATACTATCTATGTTTAATTGTAAGCTTCTGGAGGCTTACCGGTTAACTCTGTGAGCATTAACTTACAGAGTTATTATCTTATGAAATTGAGATTACTGGGCTAATTTTATGTGATTGCCACCAGATCACCATCCTAGCATTGGTGGTGGTTTAGTCACTAAGTCGTGTCCAACTCTTGCGACCCCATAGACTGTAGCTTGCTAGGATCCTCTGTCCACAGGGATTCTCCAGGCAAGAATACTGAAGTGGGTTGCCATTTCCTTCTCCAGGGGATCTTCTCGACCCAGTAATCAAACCCGGGTCTCCTGCATTGCAGGCAGATTCTTTACCAACTGAGCTACAAGGGAAGCCTTGTGGCTTCAGGTTTCTTAAAGGGAATGAATCCGATTTCCATGGACAGGACTGTAGGTCCTTAATTCTGCACACTCTCTTCCCACTTAGCCAGTTACTGGAACACATGCCCATTTGGAAGGGGCATATCCATTCTACATAGCTGCAACCTCCCCCAGTCCCTATTAACCTGGCATTGGGGAGTGCTTATTGGCCAATAGAGACTTGAGAGTCAGGCCTGTGCATTTGCAGTGTGATCATCTCTACACTATGACTGGGTACACGCAGCTCTACTTTAATAGCCAAAATGACAACGGGAGGCTTGGAATTCACATCTTTTAAAAAGGGTTGGTTTTGGGGACTTCCCTGGCAGTCCAAGAGTTGACTCTGTGCTCCCACTGGAGGGGGCCATGTACTGTGCAGCACTACAGAAAAAAAAAAAGAAAACCACAATCCAACAAAACAAAAAACGGTTGGTATCGTCTAGGTTCTAACTAGACACTCCAGTGATCCTTCTGTGTGACCTGTGTAGACAGAAGCCAGCACCTTCACTGAGGGTGTAGCAAACATTCCTAACGGCTATGCTAGACCTTGTTCATGTCTTTAGCCCTTTACTCCCTATATCTTTCTATGTTTAATTACCACCTTTGTGAGGCTTACCCACTAAAGTGCAGTGTTATTACCTTACGCAAATTGAGATTACTGGGCCAATTTTATATGATCCCCACCAGATCATTATCCCAGCACTGGAGGGTGCTTATTGGCCAAAACAGACTTCTGACCTGGGTTTGTGCACTTCAAGTGTGACTCTCTCTGCCATGACTGGGTACACAGAACTCTACTTTAATACTCTAAATGGCAACAGGAGGCTTGGAATTCACGTCTTTTAAATAGGGTTGGTGTCTTCTAAGTTCTGATTAGACCCTTAAGTGCTTCTTTGTGTGACCTGTGTAGACAGAAGCCAGCACCTTCACTGAGGGTGTAGCAAACATTACTAACAGCTATGCTAGACTTTGTTCATGTCTTTAGCTCTTTCAGGACATTTATTACCCTTCCCTCTGGCACTAAAGACACTTAAAATCAATCCATCGTCCTTTAGATCCTGTAATTCTGTAATTCTCTGTGATCTATCTGTGTGGATGGAATCCTGCATCTCCTTCTAAGGTTACAGCAGATGCCCTGCAGCAATTTCTTCCCACATAATTCAGTTCTGAATGCCCGTG